>NC_056731.1:1012591250-1012678750 GCF_019279795.1 Protopterus annectens | reverse complement strand
AACTACTAAGGTGTCAATGCAACAAAATAACATATTAAATAAACAAAGAGCACTAATAGAAGTAAAAATGCAAATAAAAAAAATAGAGATAATAAAGCTCCAGGCCTAGAGGTAATAATTCCTGAACTATATAAGATTTTCCCTGAATATATAATGAAGAAAATGATGAGTGCCTTTTCTATTGTTAAGCAAAAATGTATAACACCCCCTTCATGGAAATACTCAATTATCTCCCCCATATTAAAACATGGCAAGGACCCTAAATCTTGTGATTCATGTAGGCCAGTTTCATTACTAAACATGGGTTATAAACTTTTCATGACAATATTAGCTAATAGGATTAAGAAATTATTACCTAATCAAATATATAATGGTCAGACAGGGTTCACTCTTCATAGAAAAGTGCAAGATAACATTATTAAATTACTAGCATTAATAGACACAGCATGCAAATGCAAAAACAACTAACTATTATCAGCCTAGACATAGAAAAGCCTTTTTATTCTATTAGTTGGTCTTATCTACAAAGAATTCTGATTGGTTTTGAATTCTCCTCCGATTTTGACAACATATTAATAAAAATTTATAGTGGGGCACAAGCTTATTTGAAAATCAAATCATGTCTATTCTCACCACCAACAATCCTCAAGGGAACTAGACAAGGTTGCCCTTTGTCACCATTATTGTTTTCTCTTTCAATGCAACCCTTTGCTACATATATCAGAAACAAACAAAATATAAAAGGCTTTAAAATTAATAAGGACTATTGTCCTAAGATACAATTATTTGCTGACGATATGCTAACTTTGGGGAATATTGATGCTTCTTTGCATGATGTTATAAATACCTTAAGCAAAGTTGAAAGAATTTCATGGCTTAAATTTAATCATAATCCAAAACATTACTAATTAACAAAAATATCAACAAAAACCTAAGAGAGAATAGCCTGTTTAATTAGGAGAATGATGTATTAGAATATTTGGGTGTCACTATAAAGAGTACATGGAAAGAGTCTTTAAGCAAAACTCCAATAATTTAATAACCACCATTAGTGAACTAATCAAAAGATGGAAAAAATGTTCTTCACAATGAAGGATAGGCTCTCTTTAATTAAAATGATAATTTTACCTAAAATTTAGTTTTATATACAGTCATTGATACTACCCCCTCCCAAAAACATATTTAAAAAATTAGATTCCATGCTATTTAAATTTTAATGGTTCCCCTTAAAACATAGGATTGCATATAAATGGCACATTAGAGCTTGGAACAGTAACGGGATCACATTGCCTAGCTTAGATCTTTATTCCAAATCAGTTATAATTAATATAATATTACATTGGATCACACCTACCTATATATCTGTCAGGAAAACAATACAATAGAGTCATATAACTGATGTCAGAACTATAGAAAATCAGCTTAAGGAACAATATGGAATGAGTAGAGTTCATATGCTTTTATGTGAATTTAGTTTATTTAATAAGATGTTTGATCATTTTTCTTATGGCAGTAAGCAAATATCTAATAACTTTAAAAATATAATTGATTTTAAACCAAGACCAAAGAACACGGACACCAGAGGTTAGCGCTTTCATTCACTTTAATATGCTGTAAACTTCATCAGAAAAACACTCTAACCACCCTAAGACAGCATTTAAATACTTAATTAACAGTCACATGACTCAATGATCATAATTTAAAAAGAAAGCTCGTTTTTGTAAATATAAAAAAATACATACAAAAATCCATATAATGAAAATAGTAAGAATAGAAAACACAATAAAAAAGTTTTTTATACTTTCTGCTGAATGTCATAAAATAATTTTTTTTTAAAAAACTTTACAATTTAGTTTGCAAAAAAGCACTTTATGATAATAGTGTCATTTAGACCCGGTGCAATATCTGCACCCAAGTAAATTTGCCATAGAGATTCTTTACATTCTAACCAGGTTTTGTAATAACCTGAAAAAGTTTCTTGACTGACAGTATCTATCACTGAAAAAACAAACTTTTTGAAGTCAATACAAACACCAGCATGTTTTGCCAAAACACTGGTTTGTTCTTTTTTCTTAATTGCTAAAAGATGTTCATAAATACGTCTTTTTAAACACCTAGTGGTTTTTCCTATATAATAACTTGGGCAGGATAAACATTGTGCAACGTATACTACCATTTCACTTTGACAAGGTAATATCCTTTGGCCCAAAAAGTTATTTTTATATGACTAAATTCCACTGAAAACATGTTGCTAATGTACCTACACTGTCTACAAGAATTGCAAGATTAACTACCTTTTTTCTGAATGAGTGCACTTTTGGTATCAGTCTTGTTGTTGCAACCCTGTTCTAATAATATCTTGATATTTGTAACTTTTTATAAGTAAACAGAGGTCTCAGTCCTATAATCTTAGCTAAATCTATGTTACCTAGTATAACTATAGGAAGTGGAAATGAACAAGTAAAACTGTTGTTCAAATACTTAGATTGGTCACTGATACCCTGCCCTTCATTCAGTGCTTCAAATTGAATGTGACCTCTCAAAATTGGACTTACCTTGCCATCTCTTAACTTTAGAACTTCAACCATAATCTATCATAACTTCTAGCCTCAAATAAAGTTCTCAAAATCTCCATTTCTTTTATAAAGTCAATGTCTGATGTAGTTAATCTACTAAGTCTAATTAGTTGTCCTTTAACTACACCCTTTTTCATATGAGGAAGATGGAGGCTGTCTCTATGTAGATATTGGTTAGCAAACACTGGCTTTTTATAAATGCTACTAATAAACTGTTTGGACTGAAAGTCAAAAGTCAAATTTAAATCCAAATAGTTGAGACTACAACCAAAACCACTGACAGTAAACTTTACTATCAGTTGAATTGTTTAAGTCAGAAACTAGCATTTTAAAATCTTCATAGCTGCCTTGCCAAGGGAAAAAAGAGATCATCAATGTAACGGCAATGTATCAGTATCTTGTCAAACAACCTGTGTTTAACAAGAAACTTGTTTTCCCAATTTGCCATCACAAGGTTAGCAAAAGCAGGGGCAACTCTAGCCCCCATAGCTACTCCTGATGTTTGTTTGTACAGTTGTTTATTGAATTTGAAAAAAAATTATTGTCTAGAACAAGATCCATTAGTGCACAAACAGTGGTTATCTTTGTATTATCAAAATCAATGTTTGTCGTTAAGTATTCTTTCAAAAATTCCAAGCCTATTTCTTGATCAATGCAGGTGTAAAGACAAACTACATCCAAAGAGGCAAAAACAAAAGTGCTATCTGGTGATCTAAAGTCCCTTAGGATTTCTAATAAATGCCATGAATCTTTCAGGTAATGCTTTGAAGCCTGCATCACGGGATTTAAAAGAAAATCCAACCAAATGGACAGTGTTTCTGTCTTGGACTTTGCTGCAGATATAATTGGTCTAAAAGGGGGGGTTAACATTCCTTTTCTGTATCTTTGGAATACCAAAGAGTATTGACATTTTAGGAAATTCAACTTGTAAGTAGGCATAAGTTTGATAGTCTATTTCTCCTTGGCAAAACATGTCAAATAGTAAGGTGTCCAATTTCAGATAACTATTTTTAATAGTGGACAACTCTACACTCTGTATGTGTCATTGTCATTTAACATTTCTTCCATTGCTGTAATATAGTCTTCTGTGTCCATAATAACAATGTTCCCCCCTTTGTATGCTCTCATAACCCTTACTTGGGTGTTAGTGCACATACTTTTAAGTGCTTTTTCTTCCAAATCAGTCAAATTGTGAATTTTATTGTCAGGCTTTAACTGTCTAAAGCTGAATTCACATATGTTTTGGAAGACCTGCAAGGTTCCTAGCAATGGTGGATTGTATGTACTACAGTTTTAGGCTTTTGAGAGACATTAACCTGGTTGTCTATGCTAACATCCTGCATGACATAACTCAAATTCAGTTTTCTAAGGAACAATCTAAAGTCCACAATAACTTTAGCTAAATTAAAAGAATTAGCCGGTATAAATGATAAACCTTTTTTCAAAACTTCACATGCCTGCGATGGTAAACACATATGAGAAAGATTCACTATTTCAATATCATAATAGGAATTTTCTTTACCTACTACCCCTTTTTCTTGTTCCTGCCTTTGCCCTTCCCCTTGTCCTGTACTGCTTTGGACCACACTGGTGTTTTCTTGTTTCCTTGCTGGTCCACTAAAAAAGGACCTGTATTATTTACAGATAAAGAACCTTCAGTAGCTGAAATGTTGGTCCTCTGGTTTTGAACAATGTTGTTATTAGTTGTTGTTTGTCTTTCGGCTTTTCCTGGTAAGAGGTCGCCACAGCGGAACTCCAGTCCGTTAATGATTGGCAGTAGATTTTTATGAAACGCCGAGGTGCCAGCTTGATGTCCAACCTTCAAAGAAGGCACACCCATTTACGCATGCATGTCTTTCGAACGCTATCCAACCGCAGGGAGGACATGCAGACTCCACGCAGAAGGCACTCCCAAGTCCAGCCGAGAATTGAACGGGAGAACCTCTTGCTGTGAGGTAACAACGCTACCACCGTACCACCATGGCATCCTAATAATGTTGTTATTAGTATCATTAGCAATATTGTTACTACCTTGACCAACTGCATGTTCTGTAACTATGGTGTTACCAATACTGTTGTTGTTAGTAAAATTTCTTTCGGCTGTAGCTTCTAATACTTCTCCTATACCTTCATGTACATTGTTAACATTGTTTAAACTAAACACACGATTGTTCAAACTGCGAACTGCATAAGCACTGTTATCAGCATAAGCCGATATGTCGCTTCTTAATTTACCCTGTTTTCTTGTTACAATTGTTGCCCTATATCTGTCCGCTTTAGCAGCAACACCATAAAACAAATGGTTAAGCAATTTAAAACAAGAAAAATTCTTAATTTTCACATCCAAGTCACCCATTGTGACTTTCAATTCTTCCATCTGTTTCTGGTAGTGTTCAACCAGAATCCACATCATTTTAATAGCAGATTCGTTGAACAACTCAACAAGTTGACTGTGTAGTTCATCCCCAGTTTTCACACAGTTCGGGAATTTATTGAACCACAAGCCTTGCGGAACACACTTGTGTCTGATACATTCACCAAAATAGCTTATTTCAGTGTTAAGCATGACATATTTAAGAGTTAATTTCTCAAAGTCAAAAATAAGTTTTTTACATTTTCTTTGCTCAACTACGCCATTGTTTGTATTATCAGTACTTACTAACTCGCTGTTTGACAAGTTCGCAATGTCAGCAAAAGGATTAGCATGAGTTTGAAAAACATGTTGTAAAACGTTGTTGTTGAGCACCGGTGTTGATTCAACTAGAGTGTCCTCTACTGGAATCATGTTAAGTGCATTCACCAAGTTTCGTTGCTGGCTAGTAGAGCCTTAAGTGTTGTCAGAAACTGCCTGAGATCCTCCTGCTCTTTTGAGTCCTCTAATGATGGCAGTTATAATGACAGCTGTAATCTGCTCAGAAAAAGAAGCAAAGCTGTCAGGTACTGGATGGGTGGATAAATTGAGCAATGTGTCCTGTGAATTGCTTTCTATGGTGAGGGTCAGAGTCAGTCACAAATGACAAGCAAACTCCACAAAAACTTAAAAAGACACAGAATCACTAGAAAATTGAAAAACTGCTCCAAACCAAGACCAAAAGACACGGACACCAGCAGTTAGAGCTTTCATTCACTTTAATATACTGTGAACTTCATCAGAAAAACACTCTAACCACCCTAAGACAGCATTTAAATACTTAACAGTCATATGACTGAATGATCATAATTTAAAAAGAAAGCTCTATTTTGTAAATATAAAAAAAATACATACAAAAATCCATATAATGAAAATAGAAGAGAAAACACAATAAAAAAGACGTATTTATGAACATCTTTTAGCAATTAAGAAAAAAAGAACAAACCAATGCTTTGGCAAAACATGCTGGTGTTTGTACTGACTTCAAAAAGTTTGTTTTTTCAGTGAGAGATACTGTCAGTCAAGAATCTTTTTCAGATGATTACAAAACCAGGTTAAAATGTAAAGAATCTCTATGGCAAATTTACTTGGGTGCAGATATTGCACCGAGTTTAAATGACACTATTAACATAAAGTGCTTTTTGCAAACTAAATTGTAAAATTTTTTAAAAAACTTTATTTTACGACACTCAGTAGAAAGTATAAAACACTTTTTTATTGTGTTTTCTATTCTTACTATTTTCATTATATGGATTTTTGTATGTATTTTTTTATATTTACAAAAAAGAGCTTTATTTTTAAATGATGAACATTCAGTCATGTGACTGTCAATTAAGTATTTAAATGCTGTCTTAGGGTGGTTAGAGTGTTTTTCTGATGATGGTCACAGTATATTAAAGTGATTGGAAGTGCTAACTTCTGGTGTCCATGTCTTTTGGTCTTGGTTTGGAGCAGTTTTTCAGTTTTCCAGTAATTATGTGTCTTTTCAAGTTTTTTTGTATAATTGATTTTAATTACAACATTAAACAATTTATTTTTCTTATATTCCCTATAGCATACTCCCCTGGTTGCCTAGATTCTTTCAACATCAATGCGATGCAAAAATTAAAGGAAATAACTTGATATTCTGGCATCAGTTTATTGAAAATAAGAGTATTAAACCTCTAAACTCTCTTTTCATGGGTTCATAGGTGGGTACTAGGCTATTGGCCTTAGGGCCCTCCATAAGCCTAGCCAAACGGAACCCTGGCTTTTGCCACCCAAGAAAATGATTTTCCTGTGCCCCTGTCAAGCAGAGCCAAAGAAGTGATCCCCAGGGTGAATTTAATATCTCTAATCCAATCATCAAGATTTTTCTTGAAGAGTGCTAATGAGGAGCTTTGTTTGATATAGATAGGTAGTTTGTTCCAGTGTATGGGAAGTCTCTGGGATAGGAATCTATCCCTCCACCATGTTCTGTTTATTGTAGTGACAAGCTTAAGGTCCCTAGAGCGTATAGCTTGGAGGGGTTGGGATTTCTTTAAGTAGAGCATGGTGAACAGCTCTAGGTTTGACATAGCTTTGTATGATAGGTAGAGATCGCCTCTGAGTAGGTGATATGCGACAGAGTAAAGCTGGAGTTTTTTGAGATGGTCTGCGTAGGGCATCTGTTTGAAGCCAGTAAACTTCTTTGTGAGGTATTCTGTGGCCTTTCCAGTTGTTGTAGATGTCTTTTGAGGTACATACCAAAAGGGGCATTGTAGTCTATAATGGGTCTAATGAGTGATGAGTAGGGGGGAACAATGACCTCTTTTTTCCTGGATGAGAAACCTTTTGTGATGAGGTGTGCCACGTAGATGGATTTCCTGATTACTGTGGTGATGTGATTATCAAAGGAGAGACTGCTTTCCACCTGTGTCCAAAGGTCTCTTATCACACTTTCAGTGTTAAGTAGAATACCTCCTATGTGGTAGTTCATGGATACAGAGCTTTTACCAAAAGGGATGACAATGCACTTTTTGGCATTGAGCTTGAGGCCATGGCTTTGCCACCAGGCATCTTTCTCAGTGAGGCTCTTTTGTAGGATGTCCACATCATTCGGAGTTTGATTATGGCTCCTAGTTTGCAGTCATCTGCAAACTTTGTTAGCCAAAGACCTTTTGTGTTAGCCTGTACTTCAGAGAAGTAGATTTCAAACAAGAGAGGACCTAGGACTGAACCCTGTGGTACTCCACTTGTCACTGGTTTGAAGTTGGATTTAGAGTTTGCTACTTTCACAGTGTGGGTTCTGACAGTGAGCCAGTTGGCAGCCCATCTTGTGACATAGGGATTTATACCGAGTTTAGTGAGTTTATCTATAATTCCAGAGTGGGGGATGGTGTTGAAAGCCTTGGCAAGATCTAGATAGGCTGTGTAAACCACCTTACCCTCATCTACAGCTTTGGTGACCGCTTCGAAGAAGTCTATTAGGTTTAGGAGACATGATCTGCCTTTTACAAACCCAAACTGGGTAGGGTCCAAAGTATGGAGACTACCAATGTCATTATTTATTAGTTCCATGATGATACGTTCCATAGCCTTGCAGACCAGGCTCATCAGGCTAATGGGGCGGTAGTTCCCGGGGTCCATAGTGGCTCCCCCTTTGTGGAGTGGGATAACCATTGCTGTGCACCATTCAGTAGGTACAAAGCCTGAGGTGAGGCTTTGATTGAACATGGTACTTAGGTGTGGTGCCAGTTTGTTCTGTAGTTCATTTAGAATGCAGCCTGGGATGTTGTCAGGTCCCATGGATGCTGTGCTCTTGGCTTTGGAGAGTGTATTTTTTACCTGTGCAGCCGTGATTACAGGAACTTTGCATTCTTCCAGTATAGAGATGGGCCCTTTAGGGGATGAGAGAGGGGTAAAGTTAGCACTGAACCTTCCTGCCAGGATGTTGGAAATATCAGCTGGTTCTGTTTATTTAGTGCCATTGTGCTGTAACTCAGAGCAGATTTGAGTGTTGCCATTGAGATTCTTGACATAGCTATAGAATGCTTTGTGGTTGTCTTTAGAATCAGTGGCGATTTTGTTTTCGTAACTAGCTTTGGAGTATTTTATGAGGGATCTCAGCTTCTTACTGAGGCTGACCATGGAGTTCCTCCAATCATGGGATTTTACTCTTTTTTGCAACAGTTTCTTTCTTCTGTTGTAGAGTTTGTTTATGGCAGGGGACCACCGGATTGGCTTCCTTTTTTTGGAGGATAGCATCTTGGTTCTGTTAGGGATTGCATGATCCATGCACTCGTGTAAGTGCTTATAATGTGCAATTGTATAGGATTCAGCAGTCGTACCTCTATTGTCTGTCAGCATGGATGTCATGAAGTTTGCCACTTCTGTCTTAAGAAGCGTGAAGTTGGCTATGGAGAAATGTTTTACTATGGTTTCCCTAATGGGGGGTTGGGTGGGATGTGGATGTCTAGGGTGATTTGCTTATGATAGGATCTGACCAATGAGGAATTGGCCTCTGGTGTGGAACACCGGTTGCCCATGCTGGTAATAACCAGGTCTAGGATATTGCGGCCCCTGGTGGGGGTGTGGATAAGTTGATCCAAGGCATTTGAATTTATGAATTCCAGAAAATGTTGAGCACAAGAGTTGGTACATGAGTAGTTTTCCCAGTTAATGGTGGGGTAGTTGAAATTGCCCATTATTTGGGTGTTAAATTGTACCCTAATATTTTCCAGTGTATCAAGAAATGAGGAGGGGGGAATCCTGGGGCATGGTGGGGGATCTGTAGCAAGCTACAATTTGGATTGCGGTCTTGCCCAGAGTTAGTTACACTTGGATAATCTCGGATGCATTATGCTGAGCGTCTAACCTGGAGGTGTGGATATCCTTAATGAATTTGGACACGCCTCCATCTTTAGTGCTTCGGTCCAGGTTAGGTGTCCGAAAGGTGTGGTATGAATTATAGCCTGGTAATGCAGGGGTGCTCTCTGCAGCCTTGAACCAGGTCTCTGTCACTGCACAGATGTCGATGTTCTCCATTTTAAGAAGTGCCTCGAGTAAGGGCATTTTGAGGTTTAGACTTTTAGCATTGAGTAGCATTATCCTCAGATTTTGCTTGCTTGTACCTGTTACAGTGGTGAATTTGTCATTTGAATCTTGCCTAAAAAAAGGCACTATAGGGGTGGCAAGAGCCTTAGCCAGTATCCGGAATCCCAAGGGCGACAGGTGCAGGCCATCTCTGGCAAAGCATCGTTTGTCGATCATCAGGCAGACAGGTACTGGATCCCCTTAGAATGACACAAGAAGCTTAGCCAATTGTTGAACTCAGTCATTTTGTCCTTGTACTGTGGTATCACTGGACAGCTCCTCCATGTCTCTTTTCATGTAGTCTAGGGAGGTATGTCTCAGGTCATTCACACCAACATGGACAATGACAGAGCCATATTTGTACTTGTTGTGGAGTGACCTGAGTGCATGTGTTATGTGGTGGATCCTGGCACCTGATAGGCAGCTGACAGTAACATTTTCCTTGTTTAGCCTGGTGAGTGGAACATCAGTGTGCCTGACTATAGAGTCACCTACGACTAGAGTGTTGGGTACGTTGTTATGCCTTATGGGCTGTGGTTGAGTGGCATACTGAGTTTGTGGGCTATGTGTCATTTGGGTTATGTTGGGCGGTGGAGGTTGCTTGCGTTTCTGCTTTGGAGGTCCCTGTTGCTTGGGTAGATTTTTTTGAGAGCCTCCGCAAATGTATTTGTGTGTTTTGTGTTTCTGTGTGTGTGTTTTGGTGGTGTAGGTTTTGAGGGACTATGTGATGAGTGTGGTGTGGTGCAAATGTTTACCTTCTCCTTTTGACTGTCTAGTCCAGTCTTGGGTGAAGAGAGCTTTGTTTCCAGTTTGGCTATATAAATGCATCCCTCACAGGTTGTAGTGTTGGGTGGTAGGAGAAGAGGGTTGTCTGTGTACATGAGGCAATTGCTGCATTGCCCCAAGATGCCAAGATTCATCAGGTAGACAAGAGAAAACACTGGGAGCTGTCCCTTAGACATGCCTGGATAGGTGCTTATTTATTAAGTTCTAAAAATTGTTTTCCTCTAGACAAGTGAGAAAAGTTGAGTGCTGTATTAATTCATAGTTTATTTAGTGCTTACAATGAGTTCTGAACAAGTGCTGAGCTCAAAGAAACAGATTTGAGTGCTGAAACTAGAAAACTGGCTAGTTCTAAGAAACAAAATTAAGTTAGAAAGCTTCCCTCCAACACAGAAAGGATTGGGGGCTCAGAAGCTTACAAACAGTCCTGGATACAGCAAATCTGTATCTGGACTAGACGACTTACAGGAAAGGCAGGAAACAAGCTTAGAAATTTTTTTTTTGTTAAGTGGAAAGGAGAAGCAGAAACTAACTGGGCTGGCCTTCTCATGGCCTTTTATGTAGTTTTGATAATAGTAAAGACAGTTGTTTGTTTATACACTCATTACGGCAGTTTATAGAACACAAAATGAGAGTATTAATCAACCTAGAGACTGAATCTATATGTAGTTTGATTCAGCTTTTTATCAGATATTCAAAAATTAAGTATCTCACCTATCTATAAGATACTAAGCGAAGACACTGTAAAGCTTGACTCAGATGTTTGGAATTACTATGTAAAGATTATTGGAGAACAAATATCTGATGAATCCAAAAAATTGTTATTGAATTCTACATGTGGTACCTCTTCCTCATTATATTGGAGATTGTATACATGGAAATTTATGAGTAGGAGTTTCTATACTCCACATAAAATGTCTTATACTCAAAAACAGTGAAAGTAAATTTTGGAAATGTGATGAATTACTAGAGGCCAACTGGATTCACATGTTCATTGAATGTAGAAATGTTCAATACTGGGAAAGACTTCAGATATTTGTAAATGCTTTATGGTTTGATAACTGTCATATTTCTAACTCACTAATCCTATTCAATGTTCCTATGCCTAATGTAATACCTAAATCTCAGATTCAGTTACTCTGGTCAATTCTTGCAATTGCCTGAAAAGTTATTTGAACTGGAAAAGTAAACAAGATTTGATGTTTAAAGATTTTATTAATTTAGCAAAAGTTGTTTGTAAAAAAGAACTGCAAACCATTTGTTATAGAACGCATAACATTACTCATAAAAAATAGCATGGCAAAAAATTGGAAAACCGTTTGAACAAATACTGATAACATCTTATGGATAAAATGATTGGTTATCATGGATGAATATAAATATCGTAAATAGTTTTGTTATTGTTTTATTGTATTTGTTTGTTATATGTACATTTGCGTGTGTTTATAATGAAAACAAAATAAACATGCTTTTTGATGCAAATGTTTACCATGTCATTCATTACTCATAGGCATTACTTATTTTGAAAATAATTAAGTGCTATATTGCGAGCCTTCATCCAAATATTTCTTTATTACTGCAATACCTTTCTTCATAGTGTACAGCTTCTTTGGCAGATAAGCCCTTGCATAAAACATTGCTTACTGTATGGCATGCTTCCAGATCATCAGAAAGTGTGTTTGGGCCTCTGCTGTCATACTTTCTTGAGTGTTAGTGCTGTTGAATTGCTGTTGTGTTACTGTTCCTTGTAACTACTTGTGAGCATGCTCAGTCTAATAATGTACAAAATGTGTGCCATTTATCAATGGAAAACATAAAATCATGCAATGCCATAAGATCTGTGTTATCATTTTCACTTATACACTTTGAGTGTTATTATATTATCATTTATCAGTTACATGACTATGCAACACAATTTATGTTTATTAGTGATAACCCCCTTTCTTGTGGGCGCCAGTAACAGTTATTGGCAAAAACATGTAATTTTCTTATGTTAATGACACAATAACTGTAAAGCTCTTTTCTTCTTGTGCATGCAAGCTGAAGTTGAGAATACAGCAGTAATGTCTGACAGCATAAATACATTCTCTGTATGTACATCTCATATGCAGTACTCGCAGTTTATGCATTTATCCCATAAGGTATGCACAGTCCTTGCTAGCTGTTATATCAACTCGGCATTTTATTAACATGTATATCACTTTAGCTCTCCTTTGTTACACCGTAGTTTCTGTCCCTCTCACATCCGTTTTTAGCATTTTAGTTTTTATTTATGTGCATATGTATGGTATTATCATGGAGATTAATTATCATTACATCAGTATGTTCATTTTTATGTTAACAAAGGTATCTCTGACAATTTTTCTCAAATTTGCCTACAGTATCTCCATTCATTTTCCCGTTCTCTATCAAACACAAATCCCCTGAATATGGATAAAGTAACCAACGATAAAAGTATAATGTTTCAAAAAAGCCACCAACTTGTTGGAATACACACGGCAAAACAACACTTTGATACAAAATAGTAAAAATATATAAAACATGTGAGCGCTTTCACAGAGTCCTCTCTGCTTCCTCAGACATACTACAGTAACTGCTGCTCTTGTTTAAATAATGATACATCTGTGTCAAATCCAATCAGTTGACAGCATCTTGAAATAAAAATTAAAAAGACATACACTATATAAACAATCAAATCATAAAAATAGTGGACTACAAATGTATGTAAAAAACTGTAAAAGCTTGCTCTATAAAGTTACATAGTGTTAAAACTGTAGAATATATGTATAGATGTTAAAAGATGTGACTGAACATAATAATCAATGTTTCAAAGCCCTGTTCCTGAGAAAAGGTTTCAGTGAAACCTTACTATTTAGTCCAGGTAGTCTCTCAGCCTGAAATCTAATTATCCATTCTTGTTCTGAGGCTTCACTCTTATTGTTCATGTTCCCACCTCTTTTATTTTCTTGTATAATGTGTAACATTAGAAATTTGAAGGTGTGTGTGGCTCCCTCCTTTATAACATGCATCGCTAACGCACTTGTCTCTTTTTTATTTTTAATGTCCCTTACATGTTCTAGGACTCTATCTTTGAGCAACTGGTTAGTTTTGCCTACATAGTAGGCTGGGCATTTTGTACAGAGACCAAAATATACAACATTCTTACTATGACAGTCTATATAAAAGTGTGTATCAATGCTGAACTTTCTAGTCGGGTGTGTATACTGCCCCCCTCCAAATATGAAGGGGCAGGCTATACACCTTCTACACAGAAAGGTACCTAGCCTATCAAACCTTGCATAGTGGTCTCCATCTAACTTCTTGTAGCACAACTGTTTTTTTAATGACATGTTGTTTTTAAAGGTAAAAGCTGGCATAGCCCCTATAATACCATCTAGTTCATCCACATTTAACAATATGCCCCAATTATTTTTAATTATATCACAGACTGTACTGATATTACTTGCAAATGTTAATGGAATACGTAATACATTATTCTCTAGGTTCCTGGTTACTGTGGTACTGGTGGCATAGCTACTTTGGTTATCCTGGTTGATTCTCGTCCTGTCATCATAGGGCTTGTACCTCTGTCTTCTCTCATACCAAGACACTTTAATTTGTTTGTCTATATCTCTGGCTTTATATCCCCTTTCAATAAATTCATGTTTTAACAGGGTAAGTGCCTGAGACAAACTATCATCATCATTATATAGCCTCATGCATCTAACTATCTGTCCTTTGATCACTTTGGTTTTAGTATAGTTAGGATGCATACTACTACTATGTAGGACATTGTTCTTTCTAATGGGTTTCCTATACATGGAGGTATGAACATAATTAAGTGTCTCTTGTAACCTTTACATCTAAAAACTCTATTTCTCTGTTTGAGTACTTGTATGTGAAATTCAAGAAGGGAGTAATGGTATTAATGAAATTTAAAAATTGCTGCAAATTATCTTCGTTATCATGCCACAACAGAAAAATATCGTCCACAAAATGCTTGTTCCATATAATAGACTTAGCAAACACATTGCCTGTCAAAATATTCTCAGTTTCCCATTGTGCAAGTGCTAGGTCGGCGTAGCTATTGGCACAGAAAGTGCCCATAGCCACGCCAACCTTCTTTATATAAATCTTGTCACCAAATACAAAGATATTATTTTCTAGGATGATCTCAAGTAGGATACACGAGTCAAATTTTGGTATTTTCTATCCCTTTTCTATTGAGTAGTTCCCTGACATTATCTATACCCCAAGAATGGGGAATAACTGTAAAAAGGGACTCTATGTCAAGAGTAACAAGCCAGCATTGGTCATCTATACCCTCCAAATGTACACTTAGGTCTCTCAAAAAATCTTTAGTGTCCAATAAGACAGTAGTACATTCCTTAAGTATAGGATGCAGGTTTTTCTCAACATATATCGACAGTGGTTCTGTCGCCAACCCCCGACTAGATACTATAGGTCGCATGGGTGGACTTTCCATGTTTTTATGGACTTTTGGTAGGTCATACATAATAGGAGTCACTGGGTACTCTGTATTGAAGTATTCAAAAAGTGGCTCAGAAATCATGCCTGTTATTAAAATATCAAACAAAAAAACTTGCAGTCTATCTGTAATGGCTTTAACATGAGTTGCAGAAATCTCACAATAGGTATCAGTGTTACTTAAATGTACTAACATACTTGCAATATATTTGTCTCTATCTAAAATAACAATTCCTCCACCTTTATCTGCTGGGCATATTTCAACACTTTTAAAGCATTTTAAGTCATTTAACGCTTGCTGTTCACATTTAGATAAATTATAAAAAAACATTAGTAGCTTCATTACTGAGCACATTCCTTAGTTGTTTTTCACACACATCAATGAATAAATCAATCCCAGAATTGCTGGGAGGAACAAAAGTACTTTTTTTTTAAAAACATTATATTCATTGGATCCACCTTGAAAAATAGTTTTTAAAGTCAGTGTCCTGCCAAATAGCTTCAGTTCTTTTAACACATTCACCAGGTCTGCTCTCTGGGCAGGAAAAAAACTCAAACCTCTGTTCAATAAAGTTTTCTGTGCTTCAGTCAAAGAAATGGTGGAAATATTAAAAATCAAACCTGTTTGCTTTTCTTCAGGAACTTGTTCTGGTCGTCCACACTGTGGGGTCTCCATTTCTTGCCATATTGAGAGCGATTGTGCAACCTCCCTCGTATCGGGAAAGGTTTTTCTAACAAAAAAGTCCCATTTGTATTCTTGGAAGAGCATTCCCGA
Source organism: Protopterus annectens (assembly GCF_019279795.1). NCBI lineage: Eukaryota > Metazoa > Chordata > Ceratodontiformes > Protopteridae > Protopterus > Protopterus annectens. Next base: position 1,012,663,164 of record NC_056731.1, on the reverse strand, counting down.
ATGCTGGAATCACTAGCGTTGTTTATGTAGCTAACACAGGCCAGTGCTGTAGTCTTTGGTTTAACAACTGGCATTTCATCACTTCTAGTTGTTTTTGCTGTAACTTTAGAAGTGCTAGCACCAACACTAGTTACAGCATCTGAAGATGATTTTCTGGGCTGTAGGTCACTGAAAATGGAGTTTTCAGCATCTATATGCAGTGTGCTTGTCACTGCTGTTCCTCTCTGCTCACTGCTGGTGCAGTCACACCAACTTCCTGGTTGTTCATCTAAGTGTTTCCTGTGTATTCCTCTCTCTATTCCAGGAGAACACATTGCCCAGTTCAAAATCATGTAAATCTCGATGTATTTTTTTGGTTTTAGCACTAGAGAGACGTTTCTCATATTGGCTGATATGTTCATGCAGCTGATCAATCTTGTCAGCTATTATTTCACTAGAAAATGTATCAAGAATGTCATTGTGCAGTATATTAACTTCTTTAAGCAGCTCATCTTCTTCTGAGTTGAAGTAGTCTATAAGAAGCTGCATATACTTAGCACTACATTCTAGGTTAAGACTTTGCCAACATTTAATGAGGTCAGGGTATGCATGTCCCTAACTGGACATTGTTAACATTCTAAGACCTCTGGGTGCAATTCTAAACTTTAGCGATGCTTCTAAGTGAAAATGTTGCCATTGAAGGTGCTTATATCTATATAGCTTATTCTCAGGATTTCTAAAGCTCTTCAAAAAATTCTCAGATTGATTATTATCATTGTTAGAGTAAATGTCAGTTTGTCGCAGTATACCTTCAGCCAGTAAAGGATTACCAGCAGGGTTTAGTATGGAGTTCAGTCTCTCATTCAGCTTCATCTGGCTATTCCTTCGATCCTTTGGTTCCACATTCATGGCTGCCTCGACATAGGTTGTCACCTCAAATTCATTAGCCATGTCCAGATAGGGGTAAAAATACAAAACTATCAAACACAAATCCCCTGAATCTGGATAAATTAACCAATAATAAAAGTATAATGTTCCAAACAAGCCACCAACTCATTGGAATACACACGGCAAAACAACACTTTAATTTTCCCTAGTTCTCCTCCACTCTTGATTACGTCTGAAGTACAACCAATGTTATTTGTATACAGTTCCTCCATTTCACTTTCCCTCCTTCAGAATTATTTCACTGTACTTGCTGATAGTATTTCTAGTCTACAGCATGTGCTCTCATATTAGGTTTCCCTATAGGCTATCTTTTTTGTTGACATTGTATTCTCTTGCTTGCAAATACCCTTTCAGGGTCATAAACACTATTGCTGGACATGAAAATGTATTTATAAGCATGTAGGCACAATTAGCAGCATGTGTATTCAATTAACAATGCTTGTTGCACTGACATGCTTAAATCGTGTAGGCTTAAGGCAAAGCCTACACAAATGTTAATGAATTCCAGGGCAAGTCTTTCCATAAAACAAATTTAAAAGACTAATTTCTGTACACACATGTTGCTATAATTTTTTGACAAGTATAAGCAGGTGTTATACTAACCTTTTGGTGATTGTGATGATATAAACAGAAATTCAGAATGATTTTACATTATTACTAGCCATTAATTTTTGTCTGGCACCCATTAATTATAAAGATGGAACATAGCCAGTAGTGGTTTGAGAAGACTGACAGGTTAGCTAGAGTCTTCATTAATGAGAGACTATTCAGTTTCAGTCCTCTGTGTACTCCATGCCCATTTTCTGCAGCTACTATAAGGTATAAAAGCACCCATGCAAATTTGTATCGTGTACTTTGTCTATTTGCAGTCTACCTCAAATCCACTCACTTCCAATTCCAAGTACCACACATGCTTTGCAAACAGTTATGCATATGCCATTCATGTCTTACACAATTAATTATTATTGTTGTATGAAATAAGAAAGCTCATGTGCATTCCTTATAAAAGGTCAAATCTATTTTGAATTGCTTGGTAGTACATAACACCAAAAAGTTAAACAAGACAATAAAACATCTAAATTAAAAATGTGTTTTTTTATCTGTTTCTTCAACATTTGACTAATTTTAAAATCTTGCCTTCTCTACATCATGTTTCTCCTAAGGTACCGTGATGTCATCTTATTGACATTTCCAGCATGAGATGTCATCCAGCTGGTCTCTGTTCATGATGATGATGATGATGATGATGCCTAGATAGACAAGGATTTGTTAGTTTACCCACTGCAAAGTGGAATGAGATCTGTATGTTCTGGACAAGAAGACATAATCACTGCTACAGCATTTGCATACAATACATTTTATAGCGAACAGTTAACAACAGGAACACTGTTACTGCAATATGGTATTACTGAGAAGAAAACATTTTAACTCACTTGTGTACATTCAAGCAAACAAGCTGTAAGTGGTATAGCTTAAAAATGCGTAACTTCAAAGAATGATGGGTTAACAACCTTCCTTTTGACTGACAATACAATGTCTTTTTTCCTTTAATTGCATGATAACATTTTGTCACAAATTATCAAGATAAATACAATTCAATAAAAGTGATTGGTGTTTCTTAAGTTGGGAAGGGGACTCACTCATCCTCTTCCTGAGAAAAGGCTACATGGACAGTTGTAGTATAATGCATGTCAAAAAGCTCAAAAGTGTAACAAGACGGTATGTCTTCTGGCATAAAATATTACGGATTACCCTTTCATTTGTCATTTAATGAAAACAGACAGACCGAGTGACATAAGATCTATATATAAAACATACTCTACTATTTTTAAATTTTGCTTTATTAGATGAGAGTATATTATTGATTTATACAAAAATAACCAGTTATTAATGGATAAAACCGTATTAGGAATGCAATTATGCTGGGGTATAATTTCAAAATGCATTTCCCTTAAGTGTGCATGTAGAAATTCTAGACCCAGTTCAAACCTGAAAGCGTAAGGAGCAACAGTTTCTAGAAACCATTAGTAACCCTCATAAGCTGTAATAATTCAACAGTGTATGACAATAAACATTCTTGATAATGAATAAGTAACTTAGTATAGCATATGCTCAGATAGTAACATTTAAATTATAACCAGTGGATATGAGACAATGCTGCAATTAGACTAAAAATGTGGCATGATGCATTACAGTTACAAACTGATTCAAAATAAGCAGATTTTGTATTACTTATACTTTACTACATTATTTTTCAAGAACATTGCAAATACAGTTTTGATTTGCATGAACATAATTATTCAGTAACATTTTCAAGAGAATCAGAATAGTATATTAAAAGAAGATATATTTTAAGCAGTAAGCTATGCCTAATACTTCTGTTAATATTCAGACTAACTGAACTCTTGTAATTTAATATTCCACACTTCATAAACAAATGGTACTGTGCCCCAGGGGTTAAAAAGTATCCTGCCATGGTCTTTAGAAAGATTGTTTTCCTACAACGGTAATTAATTTCTGAACACAATTCTCAGATCTACAAGGTTGACATTGATTAAATGTAATAAATGAAAGGAACAATATAAACAGCCTCTGTTACAAATAATAACTAATGTAATTAGCATGAAGCAGTACAACTAGACCTGCATTCATAAAGATTTGTTTTTAATTTTAAAAATACAGTTCTAATAACAAGCTCTTACATGTGAGTTACGTATTATCAAGCTAACAAAAATATGCCATACGATTTACTGCACTTATAAATGATGTAAACAAATGGTTTGGCTTTTATGTGTTTTTTTTTCTTTTCTAACTGGCATTTATCAACTTCTCCTTCAGTCTTTAACTCATTCATTTCCAATGTGTAGTAGGCTCCAACTACATGAATGAATACCCAAAGGAGCTATATTCTGGGCAGCCATGGAGGTGTTTATGTCCTTGCCTGTAACAATTTATTACATGTATCTCCAGGATGAGTAGATTTTTCATCCCAATTGACCAGGTTGTGGATTTAAGTTTACCCCAGATAGGACTGGGACATATATATCTGAAGATGAAAATCGAATTGTCCCTATGTTGGGGAGCTGCATGGTACCAACACCCTATAATGGCAAAATAATGCCAGATGTACTATGTGATGACATACCTGTGATGCCCTAATCCCACACCTGGATAGCTTACATGAGCACTCATATCACTGACAGGGTTGATTACACTCTCCTCTAGCATTGATGCATCCATCAACATGTTCAAAAAGAGCTAACATCAAAAGTTTGGTACCAACATGTTCATATCATAGGTCATTCACTGCCTTCCCATCCCTACATGCCTCTGTTTGTAAGTAATACAAGCAGCAGATGGAAACACTCATTCAATCTCCATGATGGTTGAGCAGGCAATTGGCTTCTAATTGCCATCCTATACAGCCTAGATCCTTAAGTCTCTGGGCTAACATTTGAACATGAGGCATCTGGGTCATAGCCAGAGATTTATTCAGCTATGCTGAGTAGGTGGGGTGACACATTCTAATTCACGGGCTATCAACTTAACATGCTTGTATAATATGATTCATATTTGGGGGTATTTATCCAGTTTTTGTATTCATTATGTTAACATACAGTTCAGCAACAGAAATATAGAGAATGGAATAATCCAGTCTGCATATTGTTGTACATAGTGGGTTGGAAACATAAGCAGAAGTTGTTTCTATTCAGGAAAAAAATGTTACCATAGTCCAAACATTAATACTCTAAGACACAAAGGACACAAACATGTTTTAAAATATGGATCTAATATAACTAATTGTTTCTGTTCTCTGCAGTTTTCCAAAATACTATAGGATAAACCCTTTGGACTACTAAATCCTACATCAATTTTTTTCTCTCAATTTTTGAGGAGGTAGGAGACACAGTCCCACTGTGTGTTTAGCCCATGCACACAAACATATATATGGTTACAATTACCTAAGTGAGCTGCTTTTCATTGAGTCTTGATTTGGTATAAACTATCTAGTGAGACTCAGTTCAGTGATGCTGGTTCAACCTTACCATGTGGAAGATAAAGAAAGGACTTTCATCCCTACAGAAACTAAGGTGGCCTTTGGGAGGGATCCCTGCTGGATCAGAATGATAAATGGTTTACAGTGATTTTCGAGCTGACAATGTTTAGCTAGATATTTAAGAATATAATCGTAGAAAGTTTGTTTCTAAATCTGCTTTAATGCATTTAATATTCTAAAATATCTTGATATGAAGATGGCCTTCAGCTTGATTCAATTAAGGCTCATTTGACGATTTTATAAGCAAATGTGTGTAGTCAGGTAGCTTCAGCAGGTAAAAGTGAGCTAGATACAAAAATGTATAACAAATGAAAAACTGGCTCAGGCACCAAGGAGAACAGTTTTATTCATATATTAAAACAAATATGAACCAAGCTGTCATACCATGTGCTTCATTAGGATGATAAAATACTACTCTGGTGAAACCTGTTAAATACATACCTATGACATAATTATTTTCATATACTGAGATGACTTTCTATAATGTCTTAATTTTAACAGAGGTTTTAGAGTTACACATGTATTTAGACCTGGTAGTGTGGCTGTTTTTAGCATCCTTAGCCACATATATTAAAGATTTTCAGTTATGTCTAGTAAAAAACACTGAGTTGTTTGCACATTGATTTCATTTTTGTAATCACTTGTAAAAAAGAAAAAAGGGTCTGTACTTCCTGTTACAAAAAGAATATATATGTTTAACCTTCTACAGACTGTGATTCCAACAATATCATATATATTGTTATGTGCAAACTATGTTCTGCATGCTATACTGAGAAATGTAATAGGAAACTCAAAAGAATATGTGAACATTTCTCAGAATCAGGAGAAAAATGAATAATGAATGTATTATATAAGCATATCAAAGAAAGAGATGAGATTGTAATTTTCCTGTCATACTATGTATTAATAATAATTTAAGAGGTGGTGATATAGTAGCAAAAATAGAATACACTAAATATAGGTTAAGCATGCTAAGGGTAGCTAAAGTACAAGGTCTGAAACTGTTGTGTGTCTATAACATCAGTGCTAAAATGAAGACACTGAACAAAGTTATGTCAGTATGTAAAGAAAACAATGTCATGAGATTTGAGTATTTAACAAGTTTCACTGGAGTGCTTTTTTTTGCCTAATGAGACACATGGTATGAAAGTGTATTATTTTCTATTGTTTAATATCCGAATAAAGCTGTTGAACTTATTTTTTCCCAGTTGTGATTCTGACAGCAGTTGTGAATCTGCAGAACTATGAACAAAAATGTTTTAAAGTCCCATGTAACTGTCATTCATTTCCTTACCTTCCTTAAATATCATTCCAGATGTTTCTTTTTAAATTACACAATTATTTAATGGAGGTTGAAAAGCTGCTGCGATTGTCTGATAATAACTATTGTCTCATACCTTGTAATATCCATATCAGTTTTTTAAAGCAATTTTATTAGAAGTGCTGTTGAAAATACAATCAACATTTAAAGAATTAATCATTTTAAATTATATGAAAAAAAATTATTATATACAAAATTAAACACATTTTAACTATATACAAAATCGTTCACCATAAATCTTAAATAACTAAAATAATTTTATATATATATATATATATATATATATATATATATATATATATATACTGTAATATTATTAAACTATGTTTGTAACAATTCATAAACTTTGTTCCAACTGCTATAAGTTTCCTAGAACATCTAAACTTGATGGTCAGTTTTTCCAAACAACAAACTTCATTAAGTAGACTTTTAAATTCTTGTAATGATAGAGAGGATTGTGATTTCCATTTCCTTGTCATTATCTTTCTGGCTATAGATAATATAGACCAAATCAAAGGGTAATTAGATGCTTTTATACAGGCCAGTACTGGAGTATTAAATAATATCAGAGATTTAAAGTGAAGTTATCTGTAAATATTGCCTGCATAAAAGCATTTATATCTCCCCAAAATTATTTTAATTCAGTACAAAGAACATATGAGACCAATCAGCATGTAATTGCTTATTACATCTCCAGCAATTTACATCTTTTTTTTCAATTTTATTCATTATAAAAGGAGTAATAAAAGATATATTCAAATATCTCCATGCAAATATTTTCCATTTGAGTAAAGATGTAGTTAAACTTGATGATTTTAATATATTAATTGTATCTTTATCTGTAGGAGGTTGGTTATTAATGGAATAGAAAGAGTTCCAATAACTATCAGGGAAAACATCCAAGTCAGATTTTATAGCCCTACACACACACACACACACACACACACATATATACATATATATATATATATATATATATATATATATATATATATATATATATATATATATATATATATGATCATTTGTTAGTACTTGGAGAGATATTCTGAATTGATAAAATCATATATTGTATTAAATTAGGTATGCCTTTCTTTGTTGTTGAAGACATTGATTCAATATTATTTAGAATAAATTTCCTTCCTTCTTGCAAGTCTAACCAGAAAAGGGATTCAAATTCAGTATTGAGAGTATTGATAGATTTCAAGTCATTGTTTGACATAATTTGATACCAAAAAGTTAAATGTTTCTGTTGAAAAGTGAACATTTTTTATAGAAGTTGAGATAAAAAGAATTCCGTGTGTATAAGCTATGGGAAAAAGAAGGAATGACCAGTCTTTATATACATTGTGCTTAAGTGTAACATTTTTAAAAGATTTTAATAGGAATGTTAAATAATTACTTTTAAATTTTTGAGAAGAGAAAACAGAGAAGTGATCTTTCAGAATCCAGATAGAAGGGTTATTTATAAATGACAATTTTTGAGAATTATTATTATTCAGTGTATCCCCCATTAAATTTTCTATTAATGTTTTCTATTTAGCTTGTTATTTAACATCTATTAAAAGAGATATTGCTTTAATCATGGATAAGATTGATTCTACATTTGGCATAGCTATGCCCCCATTATCCCAATTTTTCATATGATGTGTTAATGCAATTCTGGGTTTATTTGGGAACCATAAGAATTTATGAAACATTATGTTTATTATTTTAAATGTCAAATTTGGGATGGTAAAGAAATAGATTGAATAATGTAAAGCATTTTAGGGAGTAGAATAATTTTAATAATAGTGAGTCTTTCATCCATGGAAAAAGGAATTTTGTTCCATCATTTTATCAAATCTTCTATTGTTGTTAGACTTTTATTATAATTAATTTGTGTGATATCTTTAATAATTTTGGCTAAGATACCTAAATAGAGAAATTGATCAGAGTGTGCTAGATATTTTTTATAATCGTCTTGGAGATTAAATTGCTTTGGTCCAATTAAGAGAATTTGTGTCTTATTATTGTTAAAAGGTAGACCTGATTTTATTTGAAAGAGATACATGTTTCTAAAAAGAGCTTGAATAGAAGAGTTTTCATCAGTAAGGGTTAGAAGAATGTCATTGGCAAACATTTGTATTTTAGAGGATAACTTGGAATGTAATTTACAACCTACTATATCATTATCCCATCTGATTAAATTTGCCCACGGTTCCATAATTAGTGTGAATAATAAAGGGGATAAGGGGCATCCTTTTTTAGTGCCCTTAATTATTGGTATGTTTTGAGAAATACTAGTGCCAATTTTAATGTAAGCTTGACTGCCTTTATATAACTGTGAGATGAGATTTATAAAGTTATGGGAGAAGTTTAGTTTTCTAAAAGGGTGAAAAAGTAGTCCCAATTAACTGAATCAAATGTACAGTTAATATCTAAACTGATTAGTGTTAGATTTTTATTTAAATGTTTGACCAACTTAATCAAAATTCATGTTCTTTTTATCAAGACTAAAACGAGATCCAGCGGTGTTAATGCTCAGCAGAGAAGCAAAGACTGAAGTCAAGATAAAAACAAAACAGCTGCTGGGCAATGCAATGAAGGGTACTCGAAACACAATGTCCTGATACCTCCAATGAAAACGTGTCAATAAAAAATGATAAAAATATCCCAAGTAATCCAAGTATGTACAAAGGATGATAAAAACAGATTTTATTTGTTAAGAGCAGGTTAGCGCTTTCGCAATCGCTTCATCAGACAGGTCTGATGAAGCGATTGCGAAAGCGCTAACCTGCTCTTAACAAATAAAATCTGTTTTTATCACTCATGTTCTTTTTATGTTATCATAAGAATTCCTATTTACTATAAATCCTGTTTGATCTTCATCTATCAAATTTGGTAAAATATATTTGAATTTGTCCGCAAATATAGACATGAACATTTTGTAATCTATATTAAGTAAAGAAATAGGTCTATATGAAGAACATTTGGTGGGGTACTTTATTAGGCTTCAGTATGGGAGAAATAAAAGTATATTTTCAAGAGGGTGGGATTTTGTTAAAATTTTTAGAGATATTAAAAACATCATGTAGTAAATTTAAAGCTTTATTAGGCAATGTTCTATATATTTATGGTATAATGCCATCATTACCTGGGGCTTTATTTTGTTTTAATTTGTTAATTTGTGTCTGAATGTCTTTAAGAGATATAGGTTTGTTTATATATTTTTTTTGTTCTATAGATAATCCTTTGTCAGTATATTTATTAATAAAAGCTCTAATACATTACTTTGGATCAATTGTATTAGAATTTTGATTAATATTATTAAAAAAACTCCCTAAATTCAGATAGAATGTTGTGTAAATTTGAGACCATCTTTTTTTTGGAGGGGTGAAAATATTTCATTAATATGATTAATTTTGTTTAGACTTTTAGTTTTGTTTACTAGCAACTTAAATGATTTAGGATTTGTTGACACGTTTATTAGCTTAAACTTTTCTAGAATAATTTTTGTTTTATGATTTAAAATTTCTAGATATTTACTATTTAAAGAATGTATTTCTTTTTGTTTGTCAGTTATATTGTTTTCTTTTTTATGATTAAGCTTTAAATTATCTAACTTAAGTTGTAAATCACAAAGTTCTTTGTCCCATAATTTCCTTTTATTTTGATACCAACTTATAATTCTTCCATATAAATATGCTTTTAAAGCATCCCAAATATATATTTCTGATATGTTATTGGTGTTATTAAGCTCTATAAAGTTATGAACTTCTAATGATATAAGCTCTTTAAATTTTTCTAATTTTGTAATGTATGCAGGTATTCTTTTTATTTGAATACTATAATTATTATAGTATGTTAAATACGGTTATATCTTCTTCTACATGTATGTGTTAGTGTTGTGATACTTGCTAGGTGTCTAATTTAAACTACCATAACAGCCAGCAACCATACCCCTCCCCTCTGCTTGCTTTCTTGTACTTCATACACTCCTTCCCAAAGTCATCCCAGCATTTCCAGTATTTTTAACGCCTTCATGCCTTTCCCTTCTGAATTCTTTTTTTCTTCCAATCTTTTACTGTGGTCTCCACTCATTGTAATTACAATTTGACCACTAGATGGCTGTCTTCACCCACCTCTAATTCACTTACTTCACTACTTTCCACTTACTATAATCTATAAACTATAGTATCTCGCCCTCCTCTTCTTCATCTTTAGCCCTATGCTAGCCCTTACTCTCCCTATAGCCTCTCATTTTTCCCTTCCTTACACCCACAACCTCTGCATTCCTTACTTACCTTCCCTTAGTCTTACCTTCTACTATACTGATTGTCTTTCTCCTTGCTGTTTCCTTCATTTGGGTCCTCACCCTGATACTCTACGTAGTCTGTACTTGCTATACTGAGCCCTGCCTTATCTCTCATTAATTTCTCTCATATCTTCATCAATCTCTCTCCCTTTTCTATAATACCCTTACAGTTCTCTCTCCCTGTCCTTTCCTCTGGGTACTAACCCTGCTTCTGTGCCTAGTCTATACAAGATGTACTGAACTCCTCCTTCATCTTATTACTATTTTTCTCTTCTCTATTTCCCTCCCTTCTCCCCACTACCTTCTCGTTTCCAACCTATTAGAGCCTTGCAATCTGTTTCTATCCTGCACCCCCTTCCTAGCCTTGTATTCTGGACTGCATCTGCTTTCCCCACCTTACTCCTCCCCCCTGCCCTACTACATCTGCTCCAAACCTATCATATGGAACTAGCTTTCTGCAGGCGCCATCTTTAAATCTCCTACTCTGCATGTGACTGCTGAGCGTTCCCTGGTTTTTAACTTCGTATTTACTACGTAAGTGTGTATCTTTTTTTTTCTGTTTTACTTAGGTATTTATGACATATTCTACTGATTATTTTCTCTGCAGCACAGCTCTGCGAACTGTAATGCATAGAATCCACCCATATGCGTAATTTGTAAATTACCTCTCTGACGCACACCGCGGCTCCTATACTGAATCAGTGCAAAGCTAGGAGCCTGACCAGCACTACCAACTTCATGGTGCTTGAGTCGCATGCTTATCTGGCAAATGTACCTATTATTTCGTTCATCCAAATAATTTTGTATCATTTTTGTTTTCTTATTTTTTTTATTCCACTGCTATCATAGCTTGTATGACCACAGTCTGCGTAACACTATTTTTGCTCCTCCGCACAATTCACCCTACCAAAGGTGCTTTATTGCATAGTAATTGGGCCAGAGTCCTCTCTGCTAACCACCAGCATGTGTTAGTCTTCCAACCTAGCCTTGCTGAGGTTTTACAGTCACCCTTGTGCTTACAAATGGCAGTAGCGTGTTATGGAACTCCGGTGCAGCATTTAGCCTCAATTTAGTCGCGGATTACCACTCTGATAAAAAGAAAAGAAATATATCACCTAATGGTCTTATCTAACAAAGCCGATTCTAAGCTAGAAGTATATAGGTACCTGATACCATTTCTACGCACACTGTGAAACAGAGTCATGTATTCATGCGCTTCCCCTTAGATGCAATATTGTAAGTCTATTTGTGATGTGTTTATTCTAATGGGGCACATGCTCATGTTTTCTGTTTTGTGCCTAGTCTGTTGATGGAATTTCGCCTGATGTTTAAATAGAGCTAAATGCTTTTACTGTTCATTGAACTCTGGCTACAATGCTTTGACTCTAGCTGCTACATTTTTAGTTAATTAGCTTAATTCCAGCTGCATTATTTTACTTTGAAATTGATTTGTCCTAGCTGCAATGTTTTAAATATTGCTACCTTTATCTAGATCTAAAGAATTAAAAAAACAAAAAGGGGAAAAGTTCAAGTGCTTGTGCCTAGTTTCAGAAGATACTACACCTGATGCTGATATTTTTATGTTATTGGACAAGCTAATGTGTTTTTGCTCTTAATTTTGCTGGCTAACATACTTCTCTCCTGTTATATACCTAGTATCCATTATAACTTTCTTCTCCCTTTATTATTCTCCAGTTGTAGAGACTATTTTTACCTACTTTTTCCACTTCCAGTTGTGCCCTGCTGGACTTCAAAGACCAACTATATTCACCTACCTTACCCTGCTTGTGTATCTCCTCACCTGGGTAACCAAAGTATTCCCCTGGATTGAAATCCAAGATAAACTAAGATTGTATGTTAAATAAGGTTATATCTTCTTCTACATGTATGTGTTAGCGTTGTGATACTTGCTAGGTGTCTAATTTAAACTGCCATAACAGCCAGCAACCATACCCCCCCCCTCTGCTTGCTTTCTTGTACTTCATACCCTTCTTCCCAAATTCATCCCAGCCTTTCTAGTATTTCAAATGCCTTCAAGCTTTTCCCTTCTGAATTATTTTTTTCTTCCAACCTTCTACTGTGGTCTCCATTCATTGTAATTACAGGTTTCGACCACTAGATGGCTGTCTTCACCCACCTCTAATTCACTTACTTCACTACTTTCCACTTACTATAATCTTTAAACCATAGTATCTCGCCCTCCTCTTCTTCATCTCTGGCCCTATACTAGCCCTTACTCTCCCTATAGCTTCTCATTTTTCCCTTCCTTACACCCACAACCTCTGCCTTCCTTACTTACCTCCCCTTGGTCTTACCTTCTACTATACTGATTGTTTTTCTCCCTGCTGTTACCTTCCTTTGGGTCTGCCCTTCTCCGTTCACCCTGCGGGCTCACTCCGCTCCCTTACCCTACCACCAAATCCCACCCCCCAGTGGTCCTAACCATATAATTCTGTAGCCACACTCCCTCCCATTATCACCCTATCACTTACCACCTCTACTTAACAGTCCTACCCCCAACCTCTATAATTCCTTAATTAAGTGATTTACCTTTCTTGGTCCAGTCCCTAACCTCTCAACACCACATCCTGTATTGCTTATATTTTACAGGTTCTCTCTCTTACAACCACCTTTATTTTACTTAATTATACACTTCCTCCCTCAACCTACTCTACCTCTTACAGCACTCTCTCCTTCTCTCACCTTTAGTTTTACTTACTACACTCCTTTCCTCAACATACTCCAACTCCTTATCTACACATCCTAATGGCCCCAACCCACAAGTCTATATACACAAACCTACTGCTCCTAACTACAACTCTTGCTTCTCTTACAGTACCATACACACTAACCTTCTCTGAACATTTTTCTCTTCCTGAACAACACCAGCCCCACCAGCAAACTCTACCAATTTCTCGCATAAAGTCCCTCAACCACAGTAACATAACTTCCACCTCTATCTATATATTACCAAAGTACCATAGATCTACGAATGTTACTTACTTTCTTATCAAAAAACCCCAAACAATGGGCAGGATTCACAAAGCCTCCGTGTAAGAGATACATGGCTTACACGGAGGCTGCAGTTAAACGGTGTGACGTCAGCATGTCATGCATATGCATGAGGGCATGCTGAATCACACCGAAGGCTAACACGGTCTGTGGAAGACAGTAGGGGGCGTGTCTGTAGGCCGAGCCCTGCAAGCGGACACGCCCCCAGAAGAGTAAAATTGCCCAAAGTAAACACCCACAACAGAGGCCATGGAAATGTGAATAAACACAACACAACACATGCCCCCACAGACTATGAACATAAAATATATAAATTAACATGTTATATATTTTTTTTTAAATCGTAAAGATGTTTGCCCTTGAGTGCGCCCGTTTGCGCGGGCATGCCCGTAGCTTAGCCACAGTTAGCAGTCAGTGGAAAAGGATATAAGAACTAAATATGCAAAGTAAGCCAAGAAGCAATAGCGTAGCGGTAAAGATGTTGGCTGAAGAGCAGGCATTCATGGTTTGAGCCCCCACAGCACCAATTTTTATTTTTAGTAAAATAAACACGAAACAAGTCCCTGACAAATATGTACACATATAAAATCATAGTTCATGTAAAATGTAATGAAATAGTCCATTTATTTTGAAGAAATGTGAGATAACAAAATAATAAAAAATGCCAGATGTGCCTATAGCTGAGCTACAGTTTAACAAGGTGAGTGCATCTGCCCGTAGGTGAGCAGTGGTTTAACACACTGAAACTGTGTGCCCCTAGCTGAGCTGAGCGTAATATGCGTGCTGATAGCCAAATGAGGCGTAAACCAGTGTAACCCATTTGCGCGGAGCTGCGCACCGCGCCAACAAGCTAACCGACGGGCAACGTTGAGCAAGCCGTATCAAAACTGCCTTTACACAGACACACCCCTCAGCTTGTCTAGACAGTCATAAAAAATAAAAAGCAGTGGCCAGGTTCGAACCCAGGATACTATACACCATAGTCAAGGTACTGAACCACTAAGCCATGACAGCAGTACCTATAAATGCAGTAATAGCAAATATATAGGAATGAATACAAAGTGGAGCATGACAAAGCAGGCTTTGTGACATTGATACAATTCCAAAATGGCTAATCACAGATATGTGCGGGAAAAACGGCATATATAAGCCCCATAGGTGGGAATACACAGCATAAACGATTGTAGAACTGACTTGCAGCCAGAATGTCAGGAGTAGGTGAAGGTAGTTGCTTTCAAGCACAGAGGTGGGGCGTTGAGGAGTCCAGATACATGATCTGGCTCCTAGTCCACAATCATGAGGCCCAACTCATGCAGGGCCAGGTCCTGTGGGGAGCATATAGGGCTGAGGCATGGGACCGGTTGGCTCATGATCTCACCAGTGCCACAGGGATTCCAAGGACTGGTGAGCAGGTTCGTCACCACCATGCAGACCTGAAGAGATGCAAGCAGGACCAATTGAACCTTTGGATCCAGGAGGACCAGCAAATGCCCAACGCCCCACTACTGAGTAAGTTCCATTTAATTATGTATGTAAGAAATTAAACTAGCTGATATTATGGAGATGTGTATTCCAATATTACTTCATTTATATGACAGCTGCAGGTGTCCGTTCTGCGAACCGCAGAGCCTATGGCGATAGGCTGGTGCGGTTGCGCCACCAGGCAGGTCAGTAATCCTCTCCCAGTAACTGTAAAGAAATACAAAAGTATGACAGTTAGCAAAAGAGTGCAGTGTAGTCACTAAGTAATAGAATGTGCAAGTAACAGTGTAAGAGTGTTTGCAAGTATTGCTTGATTACAAAAGTGTGTTGCAGTCTGTAATCCAAACAGAAAAATTAAAATGTCTCAAATAAAGTCTGAAATAAAGATGCCCCACCTGTAATATAATAGTGCATAACCTGCAGCAGGCTGAAAAGTACAGCTGCAGAAGATGAGCAAACACATGTGTAAAATATACCCCTGTTGAAATACTGAAACATGACAGAAGTGAGACTGCTGGAAAGGATTGTAATAACTACAGGTAAAACATGTCAATAAAGCCTAGAAGTAAGTACCATCCTGAATAGTAAAATGAAAACAAGTGAGAGAGTGTGAGAAAGTGTTATGAATCCACCAATAAAGTAGTAATAACCCCTGAATAAAGTATACTGCAGTCAGTACAGAATGAAATGCATGTGAGAAGCAAAACCAAACAGCGAAATCTGTTCAAAGTGTTGCTGCAGCTGGAATGTGTATCCAAATCTGGATATGTTGCTCTCAGTCTGCAATATGCAGATAGTATGATTGTCTGACATACCAAACATCCACAGTTGTCTATAGCTATATAAAGCAAATGTAGAAGGATGATGTAGCTGAACAAAGCCAGATATGAATGTGTATGAAGAACAATAAAATGTATATTGATGTAGCAGTAACAGTCCTATCACCAAATTGAAGTAGTTATCATATAGGAAACTGTAGTTAGAACAGTAGTGTGTATATATGTGCAGCTATTAGAAATGTACAGCATATGTATTGGTATTCGAATGTGTTAATATTATTTTCTTCACCCCACCCTATAACCACATATAACCCATTCCACGTGAAAATGGTATGTGCAATCACAATTAACACCCCTGGACATTTGTCCTGTTGGGTCATAAATATTTGCATGTCCGTTGATGCATCTTCCCTATTCATACATCCAAACCTGATGGCCTATTGCCATCAATCAACCCTGCATGTTGTTGGACTGTGTATTGCTGTTCAAATTATGCATGTGTTATGCTCGCTGTGCAATGGTGTGAATATCTGGGTGTTTGGTTAATGGGAATACTAATGCATGCTGTTACAACTAATTGTGAATGGTATTATATGTTACTAACCCAAACTGTCATGACATAATGCAAAACATAGGACGACAGGGAAGGCGGGTTCCAGCGGACCCACCTCTCCCACCTCAGCTGGCGAGTGCACCTGGCACTAGTGCCCAGTCTGGACCTTCCTCCGGTGGCCCTGTGCCACCTGCAGGTGGAAGCGCTGCAGTGGATGGGGCTCGTCCCCCCTCTGCAAATGTGGCCGGAGGAGAAACACCACTCCCCCTCCGTAGCGTCCGGACTGTGGTGCGTAGGGAGATCCATGAATCTGTTCTTGGACCCCTATGCCAGCTTGAGGCACAGGTGGCACAACTAACAGGCATGCCTGTTGCCCAGCCTACACAGCCCCCAGCACAGCCCTGTCCTGGGCAGTGAAGGTACAGTGGCAACTGCCCATGGGTGGGGATATCAGTTCCACTGTTGCCATCTGTGGGCTCATGGGCTCTGGATATCCAAACATCCGTCCCCGTCAATTGTGTAACCCCCCCACACGTGTCATACACCGCCCCTGTATGCATCTTGTTTGTCTTGTCTTTTGACCTACCCAACCTACCTCCCCAACTATACCGACTTCCTTCACCTGACATACCACTCTCACCTGAAAAAAAAAAAAAGGGGCACTCTGTACCCACAAAAAAATTACGCCCCATACATAGCTGCCCATTCCACACACATGTCTGCTGGACATGGAAACTATTAATTACAATTGGCTGTACAACAGGTATTATTGTTGTCCTGACACCTCTCTCAGGGGTGGAAGGTTTCAAATGCCACACCAAATTAGATACATATGCACAGCTGTTGCTGATGAAGAAATGGGCAGCTATGGGCCTTACCTACATCCCTCCTGAAAATTCCAAGCTTGTTTCCCTACTGTCTTACCCTCTTTGTGACCCCTTTTTCACCACTTTCCTGTCTCCCCATTTTCATTTCTTTCAAAGAAAATAGCGCTGGTGTGCGCTAGAGTAAGCACCGTTAAGCGGTTGTAAGCGGGTGTGCATGTGTGTGCGCGGAGCTGAACGCCAGTGCACATGCGGGAGCTCCACGCAAACCAGCGCTAACCCAGTTGCAACTGCTTAAAAGTGCCTTAGTCACTCTGATTGACAGGTCCTGTAGTCAGTTCAAAAGCAAAATAAAATCCCACTGTCAGTCCCGAACACAGGACCTTGGAAACAGTAGTCTGCATGACCTACCACTAAGCCATGACTCTTATACAAGAACATTCTGCTAAAATAAATATATCATGTAATAGTAGGAATGAATGTAAAGGGAATATAGGATGTGTAGTACACAAAGCATGTCATTCATACTTACTGTCAGGACTAGTGGATTTCCATAATAGTAGTCTGTGAACAGAAACAGCCATGCTAGTTGGTAGCTAGTAGGTAATAATGTCAGTTAATGAACATATATAAATGTATGTATATTTACATATATATATATATATATATATATATATATATATATATATATATAGTTGTAGGTGTCATTGTGCATACACACTTACTACAGGCAACAGGAGAGAGGAATGGAGAAATGTGAATCTACAACACATCCTGAATCATGAGAGAGATACTAACCTTTACACTCACAGAACAGTGTCCACAGCATACTAGCATGGTCCCCGCCCTTACAATCTGAAAGGGCAACGCCTATCTCACATACCCTTTTATAGCACTGTCCTGAAATCACAGTGAGAACTGCAATCAGTACACAACTGGCTGCATGCAATTAGCAAATGCTGTCTTACAATTGGTGCAGAGGCCATCACATGGACTTATGCAGATACCTACAAAAGCATCCTGTACTCACACTCCACACATGCAATACGTTCATTGCACTGTCTGGAGACAGACAGAGAGAGAGAGACAGACAGAGACAGAGACAGAGTGAGAGAAAAAAAAAAAAAAAAAAAACAACAACACACAGTACACACACTGAGTCTAAGCTGTCAGCAGTGACAGTAGCAAGCCATGCCAGCAGCAGCAGGAAGCAGAAGTAGTGGTAACGCAACCAGCTGCGACAAACACAGGTAATGTAAAGTAGCAGGTTAATAGTCTGCATACTGTGAACCCTCCAAATGTGTCATAGGTCTGTATCTATAGGTATGTCCATGTGATATGTTGTGTGCACGTAGTTCCACCAAAAGGGGATGACTATACATTACATGTCAGTCAGTGTTAAGCCATGATCCTGGCAGCAGTTTTCTGTTGCAGTGAGGCCCGTCTGTAGGATGTGTGTGTCAGCTGGTGTAACGACTATGGCGCTTAGTTAGCAGTCATCTGGGAACTTTGTCATCCACAACCCGCACATGTTCGCTTCTACATCTGAGAAATAAATGCCAAACAAGAGGGTTCCTAGGACAGAGGCCTGTGGGATACTACACATGACTGGCATTGAGTCTGACATGGCTCCTACAATATCGATATTATGGATTCTGTATGTCAACCAGTGTGCAACCCATCATGTGACATATGTAGTAACATGTAAGCTAATGAGCTTGTCTATGATGCCTGAGTGGAGTACTGTGTTGAAGGCCTTAGGCAAGTCCAGGTAGGCTGTATGGATTGCATTGCCCTCATCAATGGCTGTAGTGACTGTTTTGAAAGGTCAACCAGGTTCAAAAGGCAGGATCAGCCCATCACAAAGGCAAACAGGCCAGGAACAAGTGTCTGCAGGTACCCAATATCGCTGTATATGCGTCCCATACTGAATAATTCCATAGCTTAGCAGACCAGGCGGTTAAGCTTATGGTGCGGTAGTTCCCAGGGTCAGTAGAGGTGCCTCCTTAGTGGAGTGGTACCACTGTTGCTGTATGCCAGTGTTCAGGTACATATCCTGTAGTACGGCCAAGGTTAAATATCAGTCTTATATGCGGTTGTATGTCCTCTTGGAGTGCACGTAGCACACATCCAGGGATACCATCAGGTCACAGTGATGCTGTGTGTTCTGCTTTGCTGAGGGCGGCCCTCACCTGGACATGTGAGATGATAGGGAGGTTACATTCAGCTGTGATAAGTATTTCTACTTGTGGGGGAGAAGGAGGGGGGATACGTGCACCGATCCTGTCTGCAAGAATGTTGCCAATATCTGTGTGTTCGGTGAATGTTAAGTAGGTGTGTATTAACTCAGAGCATATCTGAGGCATTTGGTCCATATGTGTAACCTAACTGAAGAAGGCCTTGTGGTTATCTATAGTGTTTGTGGCCATTTCACTCCCAGAGTAGGCCGTGGATGTTGTTATGAGAGATCGTAGTGTATTACCAGTGCTGACCACAGATGCCTTCCCTTAATGTGAATCTGCTCTGTTCTGCAGTAGCCTCCTTCTATTGTTATACAATCTGCCTTTGGCTGGGGTCCACCGGATAGGATGCCTAACCTTTGTGCATAGGGTCTGGGTTAGAAATGTGTGTGCATGTTCCATGCAATCTGTGGGATGTCCGTGGGAAGCATTCGCAAATGGGTCAGCAGTGTGGGTTGTGGCTTCCACTGGCCCAGTGGGCTGCATGGATACCATCTCAGTCCTAACAAGTGAATAACTGTCTAATCACATACATATCAAAGTAGTCTACTGTGCTGGTGGTGGTGGTGGGATATGTATATCCAGGCCGAGTAACTTGTGTCCAGATCACACTAGTGGATGGCGTTCCACATACAGTACCTTGGTATGAACCCCCAGAGTGAGGTTGTGCATTGGACCTGTCACAGTGTGCTGACCGATGGGGCATGCTACTATGTTGTATGGAATGTGGCAGGTATTGTTGCACAGGTGTTGGCTGAGCACTGATATCTGGCCATGTACTTGTGTATCCACCAAGAGACACACACATGCTACATATGGGAGTAGTAGTATATCACTACAGTTGAGTATCATGTATAGTATGTGTGCCATATATTGCTGACATAGTCTGCTGATATCCTGTTTGTGTTCTCTTCCAGGGAGATGGCGCGTCAGCGTAATCCCACCTACTCTGCAGCAGAAGATGAGGAGATACACCAGAGCCTGGAGCGGGATTATGACATACTGTGTTCCCGCACCAGCCAGAATCAGCAGGAGAGGGCTGCACTGTGGCAAGACCTTGTCCGTAGGGTAAATGACATTGGCATGCATAATAGGACATATGAGCAGGTACGACATCACTGCAGTGATTTAATCAGAAATGTCCGTCAGCGTGCGTTGGATATCCACAGGCAACAGGTTGCCACAGGAGGTGGGGTGGCCACACATCCTCCCTCACCAGACTGGAGGGGCTACTCCTAAGTGTTGTGGCTCCAGCCCGGAACAGCAACAGCAATACACCTGCATCATGATGGAGGCTGGATCCACACAGCAGCACGACATGGACCGTGCAGGTAATATGCCATATGTACACTTGACTGTTCTGTACACTGTTAGTTTATGCATGTGTAAGGTGTGTCCGTGGTATGTAGCTGTGAACATAGTATGTAATTGTGCAGGTGTGATATTGGCAATATCAGCAGCTGACGTGTGAAAGGCAACTGGTGTACTACTGCACTGTATCATATGCAGTATCAATGGCACAGTTGTGCCCACTGACATTAATCTCCTCATTTCTGCAGGTCTCTCCGGTGTTACAGCAAGGCAGGCCATCCATGCTGGTGAGTGTGTTTAACAATACCTATAATAGTCCTGATAATGCTAGTAATACTAGTGTAACTCAGTAGTGCTCTGTGTGTATACTGCGGGGTGTGCATGTGTGCATGTGTGCCTGTGTCCACGTGTGCATGTGTGCATGTGTCCACGTGTGCATGTGTGCATGTGTGCATGTGTGCCTGTGTCCACGTGTGCATGTGTCCACATGTGAATGTGTGCATGTGTACACGTGTCCACGTGTGCATGTGTGCATGTGTGCCTGTGTGCGTGTGTGCATGTGTGCATGTGTGCCTGTGTCCATGTGTACATGTGTGCATGTGTCCAGGTGTGCATGTGTGCATAAGTGCATCACTGGTAACATTGTGTGGACACTGTAAACTGTGTTTCCTGTCTTCCTCCCACAGGTTCTGGTGCTGCTCTGGTGTCCTGCAGCAGGGAACCTGAATCTGGTGCCACAGGTACTGGTAATGATGATATCTGTGTAATGGCACAGGAAGGTGTGTCAGGGTCCGCCATTGGTCAGCCAATTGACAGTACACAGCTGTCAACCCCATCATTGCGCACAGTCATCCTGCCAGTACATCCTATGTCACCATTGTCCCTAGGTGATGGACAGGATACAGTGGGCATTGACCAGGGTAATGTGGTATCTGTGGCACATGCTTCCCCACACAGCAGCCATGGGCAGGGTCCTGCGATGGTACCACACAGACAGTTGCCCATGGGTTCTCGTGGGAGCATCAGTGGGCGTACTGCCTCTGGCAGACGTGCCCAAAGAGGTCTGTCAACCTCAGCTATGTTTCGGGCTGTCATGCAGGCAAAGTCGCGTATGGAAAGGTACACCAGACAGGGTCTGAGGGAGCTGAGAGCATGTCACACAGCCATGACTGACAGTATGCGTGACATCGCGGATGCTATCCGTAATTTCACCGATGTCACAGACAGATGTTGTGGGGACATATTACAGCAGTTCCACTACCACATGTCCATGAGCCAGGGCAATGGTGGGCGGTTGCGGCGTCGACGTGGCCGTATGCCAGCAACAGCAGCAGCTGGCAGTCGGTGCGGGCGACAATAGGCCCGCACACACCCCCATAGTGCCAGCAGCAGCAGCAATGCTGGGTCTGTGCTGTCATCGGAACGCCCCAGGAGACCACTTGCACGTGGCTCTGGACAGTCCCAACAGGGACCTGTGTCCAGTCAACACACTCCCGCTTCTGATGACAGTACCCAGTCTGGCTTAGTACCAGATACGGTCCGAAGCACCCCTGCCAGGCACAGGTACTGTGTCTGTGCCCACAGGCACTGATCTGTATGACCTGCCAGGTGCAGTCTGTGGCTGTCCACAAACCCCTGTATATGGCAGCCATGAGGTGGAACTGTGTGCGTGCATACACACATGCGAAATCTTAACACCTAGGGCTACCACATACATGCACACACTGCACCAACAGTGCCCCACCCTGTACTGCTGTCCCTCACCAACACACATATACACACATGTCAATTGGTGGTATCAGTGGCAGACTCAGGCATACCTAATTCACACCCTGTGCATATGATGAAACTGTGCCACCTCCTGCAATCTCCAACATCAGTGCAGGAACAGGTAAACACGTTGCTGATGCACAGGGTGACTACATAGAAGTGTATTAGTAGTATCATGTTGGTAACAGTACAGTGTGCTGATATGACTGTGTGTCTATCCCAGCATGCCTAATGCAGTAACCGTATGACTGTCCTGAATTATTGTCTGCACCCATAGTATGTACCAAAGTGTAACAGCTGCACATTATTGGATACCGGTGGTAAGGATGTCAACAGATAGCCACATACATGGGTAGCACAGGGGGGAAGCTAATGCAAGTAGTGATACGCAATGATGGACATGTACAGTAATGGTGGCAAGTTGCCCACAATGACTATGCAATGTGGAAGTTTGCGCATGTTGATATGTGTGCAGTACCAATGTAATCCAAATCACAATTAACTATGATATAATATCAGTTCTACCATGGGCATCTGCGCTGTGCATTCCTGGGTACTTGTTGATAGTGCCTACATATTTGCACTGTAACCTACTGTTAGTGTTACCCCTTCTTTGTTGTATAATGGACTACTTCCAGCCCTGCTTACTGTAGCTTTGTTTGCATGCATGTTCGCTTGGGGTTCCCTGGAACACTGCTTCCACCTGCAATGCAGAGTTACAGTGCTTCTGTGGACTCCTAGTGACATCTGCATAGCGTAAGATATGTATGTCAGGTTTACACATGACAGAACGTCACTGTCTGTCCTGTTCGCATGTATGTTGCCTGTGACACATTGCACATGTCTTACCTGGCATTTACCCACGTGTGCAGTCATATATGCCAGTGCTATGAAATCAGTAGCAGTACACCCACACATACACACCTTCTGTATGTTGTTCCCCATTGGCCCTATGTGTTGGTAATCACCATGGCAATCACACTTCTAGGGTAGCATGTGCAAAGGTAACCTGTGAATCACCTCTATGGTCCAGTTGTGGTTTATGTGAGTCATGTGGCAATGTCACAGCTGCCACATGCATGCAGTCAACCATCACCCCTGACTAGGAACGTACAACACATGTGTGGGATGCCACCACATAGCCAATCTGGGGACTGAGCACTCTGAACCCAGTAATGCCATACCCTGTCAGGTGGCATGACATACTACAGTGACTACAATACCAGTCAGACATAGACCTGCACTGACAGCAATCTGAACACACTGGGGCATACTTGGAGACTCAGAATAGCATCCTGCCTGAGCATCACACACCTCCGCAGCTGGCACACAGGCATACATTACGTCGGAACAGAGCACATGCCACACATGGTACACACATCCTGTGTGCCACACACTCACAGCCTGTTGGGCTACACAACACACCTGCTACAGCTGTGTCAGGTACCTCTCTTGGCCGCTGCAGTGGGGTCCCGCTCAACAGGCTGTACATGGTGAAGGTTACAGTGGTATGCCTGTGGGGCACTATGGTCGACCACAAAACACATGCATACAGGTCAGTCAGAGGCATGGACACATATGACTCAGTCATTGTCCATGCCACTATGGATGACCTGAGACATACCTCCCTGGACTACATGATAGGGAACATAGAAGGGATCTCTCCACATGTGGCACGGGCCAGTATGAGCCTGATCTTGGTTGCCATCATACCCTCACAGGGTATGCTACCACTATATGTAGGAAGGGTGTTCTATGTCTACATTCTGCTCAATCTCCAATGCCATTCATTGGGTATCCACTGGCTGTCAACCTGTGCTTACATGCTAGGGAAGCCACAGTGATTTGTGAGGGGCAGCTTGCACGTGACACCCATGGGCCAATGTATATTGGCGAAGCCCCTTGATACACACATACTGCCTTATGCTGCAGGACACAGATTACATAGCCACCTCCGCGGGTATCACACAGGATACGACACTAACAGTGATGCTACACAACACCAGCAGTGTACACCTCAAGATGCATGCACTGGACACTGTCCTCAGCACGGTGAACTGCAATGTCTGTGCAGTACCAGAGTCCTGATTCACGGCTCACAGGTGCAACCCATCACTGCCAGGTTATACCTCATACCATGCCTGTCTTCCCCTACACATGTAACACACATGGACAGGGGGGTGGTATCCCAAGGCACCACAGATACACACACCTCCAGGTTGTTGGCACAGCACAAAGCATCAGGGCCTATTCATGTGCAGCTAACAGTGTGTCAGACTGCCTTCTGGTTCATAGCCTGGCACACACAACCCTCCCATACACAGGAAACCCACCTATCCTCCATAACAACACTGGCAATATGACAGTCTCAAGAACTGTCTTTATATGGCTGGACTGCATCCAGCCAAACATTGT
The DNA here is from genome assembly GCF_019279795.1 of Protopterus annectens. Taxonomy (NCBI): domain Eukaryota; kingdom Metazoa; phylum Chordata; order Ceratodontiformes; family Protopteridae; genus Protopterus; species Protopterus annectens. Next base: position 1,012,638,176 of record NC_056731.1, on the reverse strand, counting down.
GCGTGAGCATTACTGTAGCTACAACACACTAGTTGAAGGGTTCCCAGCATGTGGTCACTGAATTGCAGTGGAATAACATGTTGCCACTCCCACAACAGGTGGGAACATGCAGCACCTGTACATCGACTACATGTAGACTACATGGCCCAGACCAGATGTGTATCCCCTGCTGTAGGTATTTTACCATATACACCCACACTGTATAGACACATACGCATGCCCCTGCACAGTAAGACACAGTCATATTGTTATGCATTGCAAATACCATTTATCCACTCGAGGCACGTGTCAGACATGGTAACTACTGCAGGTCACAGGTATTTATGTGTATGTGTCACACACATACATCATGTGTGCATTGCCATTGCTGGTTTAGGCAATGGCATGCATTGTTATGCACAAAGACCCACACAAGGTCATTATGTGTGACACAACCACACGTGGCAGTTGTGGGTTTCCAAAACATACCTATCTGTACTCTGTCAATGGTAATAGTCCCAGTAGCAGAGCGCACTATTGGCATTACTGGCCAACTAGCCCTGTTTGGCTGTGCTGATAGTGTGGTGACATCCCCTGTGTTTAATGGGGGAATATGCAGCATCTGCTGTATTGTAGTATTTGCCAAAAGGACCTGTTCTCTCACACTTGCATTTACACACACCCTACTACCCCCCCACACACTTGCCATTTGCAGGATTCATATCTCTACCTAACTATGTCACGACACGTGAAAGACATGCATTAGTGAAGCACACTATTCGGATTACTAGGAGGTTCCTCTTCGCTGGCTGTACATATAGGGTGCTGACATCATCAGTGTTTGGAAAGGGTAATGTGCATCATGTAGTGTGCTCTCCTGATTGCCAAAACTAACAATGTTTTTTATACAGAATTGCACACACACACAAACTCCCCACATCCAAACACACACTTGCCATTTGCAGGTTTCAAACTCCTACCTAACTATGTTATGACACTTGAGAGAAACACTTTAGCAGAGTGCGCTATTCGGATTACTGGGAGGTGTCTCTTCTCCAGCTGTACTTATAGGGTGCTGACATCATCAGTGTTTGGAAAGGGTAATGTGCATCATGTAGTGTGATCTCCTGATTGCAAAAAAGTACATGCCTTTTATACAGAATTGCACACACACAAACTCCCCACATCCAAACACACACACTTGCCCTTAGCAGGTTTCAAACTCCTACTTAACTATGCTATGACACTTGACAGAGACGCATTAGCAGAGTGCACTATTCAAATTACTGGGAAGTTTCGCTTCTCCTGCTGTACTTATAGGCTGCTGACATCATCCGTGCTTAGATAGGGGAATGTGCATCCTGTTGAGTGCTTTCACAGTTGCCAAAAGGGACATCTCCCTCACACAGACTTGCACACACACGAACCCCCCTCCACACACACTGGGCAGTTGCAGAATTCAAACCCCTACCTAACTATGTTATGACACTCGTGACAGACGCATTAGCAGAGCACGCTATTCGAATTACTGGGAGGTTTCCCTTCTCCTACTGTACTTATAGGGTGCTGACATCATCCGTGCTTAGATAGGGGAATGTGCATCCTGTAGAGTACTTTCACAGTTGCCAAAAGGGACATCTCCCTCACTCAGACTTGCACGCACATCAACCCCGCTCACCCACACACACACACACACACACACACACACACACACACACACACACACACACACACACACACACACTGAGCAATTGCATGGTTCGAACTCCTACCTACCTATATTATGACACTTGATGGAGACGCATTAGCAGAGCGCGCTAACCTAATTACTGGGCATCTGGTCTGCACCTGCAGTATTTATAGGATGCTGACATCTTTATTTCTACAGAGGTATGTACATCTAGTACTACCTGTCAGGTGGGGGATAGCATATATATGCATTTGCAGCCACCTACGTCAGGGTCAGATATGCACATCGCACTGGCAGGTTATGTTCTATACCATGCTTCGTGACCACAGGACCTGTAACACACAACACAACCAGTCCAGAACACCACTCCCACATCCAGGACACACACTTAGCTTCCCTGGGAACAGTGCCGGGATATGCAGGTGTTCACATACACCATTCCAGTTGTTAACACCAGGTACAGGCATATTGTGTGTGGGAACTACTCAGGCCTCTACCACTTTACCCTACAGCCACTACAATGTGTGGGTCCATGTGCTATGGCAGAACCAAACACCACAGCCACATGCAGGAATACATATTGCACCTGTCCATCTGAAACATGGGTACTCACTGTTCCACACCAGAGGTAGACCACCATTGTTGATATCTGACCATACCCACCTTTCCCTGGACATCCATATCCCATCCCCACCCCCAGGCAAGGTTGTCACTGCACACAAACTGTGTTTAGCACAAGCAGACTCTACACTTGTGAAGACTGGGGTGGACGACTTCAAAGGACCCATGCTGGGGGACTATATTGGCCACTCTGCATAATCCTTGACAATTGCATTCTATGAGCATGTGTAAGGTTTGCATTGATTATGCTATCCCACATATACCCATGACTGCTCCACAACAAGACACCTGTCAGGTGTACACCAGCCATATATGAGCCGTCCAACAGACAGAGTGAGCTAATACATTGCAGAGCTGTAGCCCACAGAGGGAGGACATCTGTGAACAGTTCCAGCACGACACTTCATTCCCACATAATCATCACAACACAGTGTTGACAGTGGTATTGTCCAGACAATGCAGATAGGGCTCCCCTCAGTCTGTTATTGATGGCCACTTACTGTTAGAGGTCCTCAGCAACCCTCTTCCAGCACACACCAACAACATGGCTGTGGCTTAGCACATTCAAACCCTGGGATCTCCACTGTGCCCCTGCTTGACAGAGGCACAGCTCACTAGCCTCACACGTTGCCTTATGTGACCTACTTTACAGTGGCACAGTAGCCTACTCTACTGGGGATGCAGATGCCAAGCACACCTGGCTAAGCTGTCATTCCCTAGGGCAACAAGCCTAGTATTGTCCTCTACACCCATATGTTCAATTGTCAGATGGACAATATTTGCTGTGCTGTTCTACTGTTTGCAGGTCTTGATTGCCATAGCATTCCCTGTTCCTATGAACAACTTGTGTATCTGTGGAAGATGTTTGATTATGAGGGTGATCCACTATATCACTTATGTCTCTGTAGTCATTTACTGTGTGCACTGGGCAGATTGCTGTGTTGTGGTTGGTTCCTGGAATGACACGTACAAATACCAGATATGTGTGGCCAACTGCTAAACGGAGATATGGCCTAAGTGTGTTAGCATGCCCAGTTCAGCCTTTCCATGGCATGTTGTCTGACATATGCCTCATTTATCAAAGTGTGCGAGCATGCCCAGTGTGAGCTTTCGTTGCACTCTGAAGTCCACCACATATTTGGGTGTGTGTGAACTTCAACAATATCTCACGTTTATGGTTGTGTGTTGGGCGTCATGTTGTGTACTAACTGGCCAACTGCTTCGTGTCTGCCACAACAGGGATTATACTGTGCCTGCAGGGATTGCATGGGATACTTTGCATACAGTTGTCAACATGCTTTCATAATGACCTAACACTGTAGTACTGTATAGTGTACTGGTTCAGTACTTTCACTGTAGTGTACAGTAGCCTGGGCTTTAGTCCTATCACTGCTTGACATCTTCATAGTGAGCACAACAGACTGTGTAGAGGCCAGTTGTGCACATATGACCATGTTGCATTATGTTCAGATATGGACTACCTACACCAGGCTCGTCCAACATTGGTAGTGTATTCCACAACATAGGTGGACATTGGCAAACACTAGCGATGTTCCCTAGGCCATTTCTGATGCTAGTCACAGGGTGTGTTTGTCCTTTGACACACATTGTAACGGGAGTTTGCCATGACATATGTCATGGTTAGTATACTGTGCCTCCGTCTACCTCTGACATAACAGTGATACCCAGGGTTAACCTACCATCTCCCATCCACTCATCAGGATTCCTCTTGAGGGGTGTCGATAGGTGACTCTCTGGCTAACCTGTACCGGGAGTTTACTCAAGAGTGGGGGTGCCTTCTGTGTTATGGATCATTCTGTACGGCTTGTCCTATGTATGTCAGTGCTGGGGTTCAGGTCTCTCATGTGCATAGCTCACTGCCATTCAGATTGTACAAGGTGCAGCATGTTCATTGATTCCAGCTTGGACATGGCTTCATACATCAGGCACAGCATGCCTCTGGCTGGCAGTATGGCAGTGTGTGGAGCTGCAGTTTGTTTATTCAGGCAACACATGGCATCTGTTCATGCTCTTTGCTACTCCTGGTGGGGTACTGTTGTGGACTTTACATTTGATGGAGGTGTCTGCTGAGGTATATCCCACAGGGGCTACTGTAGTAAATTGTGACGCTGATGAAGGATGATTGCAGAGCCACAGTGACCTCCCCTTATCTACATCTGACAACCTTAATGATTGGGTGGGTATATGGTATGTTTCTGCGAACACTACAGCCACATGTTTGTCCAGTGCAGGATATCTATCACCTTGTGTCCCCAGGTCTCTCATTACATGTTAGGTACGTAATGGGTTAACACATGTGTGGTAATTTGTGGGCACTCACTGTATATCCACGGTGGTTGTCTATACACAGTTCTGCAATTAGCTTGCTGACATGGCTATGGCTCCAGTTGTCTGTTTCTAGGTGGCCCTTTTGTGGGTTGCTTGTGTCAGCTGCGGGTCGGATATGGTGGGCTGTTTGTACTCCTCTGCATACATGTTCAGTCACAGTCCTTCCATGTTGGCCTATACCTATGGGACATATATACGGAACGGGGGGGTCCCAGGACCAAGTCTTGTGGGATGCCACTCATATCTGCTTTGTAGTCTGACATGGATGCAGCATGTCTGACCATGTCAGTTCTGTCCTTGGTCTGGTTTGCAACCCCTTTACTGACATAGGGGTATATATTTAAGCTGGTGAACATATCCATACTGAACTCGTAGGGTATTGTCTGGAAGCATATGCATGGTCCAGCTATGCTGTGTGGACCACATTGCCCTCATCAATGACCTTAATGACTGTTTCAAATGGGTCAAACATGTTTAGGGGCAGGATCTGCAGTTACGACAGCCACACTGTGTAGGGTCCATATCAGTAGGTCCACGATAGCTTTATGTCTGCGGTACATACTGATCCTTTCCATAGCTGTGCAGACCAAGCTTGTCAGGATCCTGGGGTGGTAGTTTGCAGTATCCATTCAGGCAACACCTTTGTTGTGAGGGACCACTGTTGTTGTACACTGCTCTTTGGGTACATATCCTGTGGTAAGGCTGACTTTGGGCAGTAGTGTGATTTGGCATTCCATTATTCTTGGAGTCCATGTTGGCCTCAGCCCAGGACACCATCACATACCTTGGCTGCTGTGTGTTTTGCTTTGCAGATGATGGCTGTTACCTCAGCATCTGCAATGTCAGGGGACCATCAGTCTGCTGGGATAGATATTTTGCATTCTGGGGGGGGGGGTTTGCACTGCACCTGTCAGGTTGTATGTTGGCAATATGTGTGTGTGTTTGGTATGTTGTTTGTAATATCTGTGTGATTCGGAGCATATCTGTGGATTCCCAACATAGTTCCTACCATCAGTTAAGTAAGCCTTGTGATTATCCTTAGTGTTCTGTACAATTTGTATCTTCATAGGTTCATGGGTTCATACTAGGCTATCCACCCTAGGGCATTAGTAAGCCAAGCCAGAGTGTGTGTGTCTTTCGCTGCCCCTTGCTATGTGACTATTATGGCCATGTATGATTTTCTTTACTGTGCCTCTGTCTGGTCGTGACACAGTGAAGACCCAGAGTGTACATGTACGATCATCCATCCACTTGGCAATATTCCTGTTGAGGGGTGTCAGTGAGGGGCTCTGCCTAACATGGATTGGGATCCTGTTTCTGGGTGTGGGGAGCCTCTGGGTTATGTATCTGTCCCTCCAGCACATCCTATTTCATTATGTGCTGAGGCTGACATCTGTCACTCTCACAGCTCCAATGGCTTTGATTTCCTGTGGTGGAGCATGTCCATTACTCCTGTGTTAGACATGGCCTTGTACAACAGACATACAATGCCTCTGTGTAGGCAGTCTGTGACTGCATTCAGCTGGGGTGTCTACAGCCAGGCAGCATATGACATATATTTGACACCCTTTATCCTCTTGGTGGGGTACCTTTGAGGTCTTCCGAACCGCTGCAGGTTTCATGTACGGTACATCCCATATGACTCATTGTACTAGATTATGGGTCTGATAAGGGAACAGTACAGGGGCACAGTGACCTCTGTTGATGTAGATGTGAATCCTTTCATGATACGATGTCCAATATCGATAATCTTCCTAGCCACATTGGCATTGTGAGTGTCACATGACAGATTACTGTTGACTTGTGTCCCTAGGTCCCTGATTACTCCTTGCATACATAATGGTTTACCACCTATGTGGTAATTTGTGAGTACCTTGTCTGGTATTTGGTGGGACATTCATACTGTCCAGTGTCTTCAGGATGTCTGGGTGGAGATCTTGTGTGTGAGAGTGTGGTCTGTCGCATGCTACAGACTGTACAGCAGTTTTGACTACACTTAGGTGCACATGGGTGGTCTCCGCTGCTTTGTGCATTGTCAGTTACCTGGCCGTATGGGTGTCTGTGCTGCATATGGATACTCACCCTCCTTTGATGTTTTGGTCCAGGTGTTGGGGCCATAACGCATGATATGTGGTATAACCTGGTAGTGCTGGTGTGCTATCAGTAGGCTTGCAGCAGGCTTCTGTCACTGCACAGACATCGATGTTCTCCATACTGGGAAGTGCCTCAGGGGCATGCATATTGCAGTTTACACATCTGGCATTGGTCAGCATAACCCTTATGTTTCTTACCACTTATGTTTTCTAGGGTGGTGGGTAGTCTTTTTGGCCTTGCCTACGTACGGCTCTATGGAGGTGGCAAAGGTCTTATCCAGTATCCAGACGCCCAGGGGTAACAGGTGCAAGCCATCCCTGGAACAGCAGCATGGCTTGTCATGCATGACATCTCAAGCAGACAGACATTAGACCCTCTTGGACTGACAGCTGTAACTGTGCCACCTGTTAAAGCTGAAAATTCTGTGTTTGTACTGTGGCATCATTCTTGGTGAGGGTTGGATGCTGCAAATGGCCAGTGTCATACTGGCCTGGGGTACATACTCAGAGAGCTCATCCATGTCTCTTTTCATGTAGTCCAGGGAGGTACATCTCAGGTCATTCACACCAGCATGGACAATGAGTGCATCATATTTCTGCTTGCTTTGGGGTGACCTGCGTACTTGTGTTATGTGGCATATTGTGGCAGCCTACAGGTAGCTTACTGTACCCCTTCCCTTGTTCAGTCTGGGGAGTGGGACAGCAGTGTGTCTGCCTATACAGACACCTATTACAACTGTATCAGGCATGTTGTTTCTCCTTCTGGCCTGTGACTGTTTGGCACACCAGCTTTGTGTACTATGTGTTGCATGTGCTATGTTTGGAGGTTATGGTTGCTTGGGATCTGCTTTGGAGGCTTCTGTTGGTGTGGTGTGTTTGTAATTAGGGCCTCTGGGAATGTTTTTCTGTGTTTATGTGTTTGGTTTACAGTTGTGATAGGTCTATGTGGGACTGGGTTTGTGGTGTATGTGGTTACCTTCTCCTCCTGACTAGTTTTGACAGTACTGAGTTGGGGGAGCTCAGCCTCCGGTTTGGATACATGGTTACATCTCTCACATATATTTGTATTTATTGGGGGGAGTTGTGGGTTGTCTGTGTACTTGGGGCAGGTGTCACATTGCCTCTGGATTCACAGATTCTACTTGTTGTGGCTGGCCTTAGTGGATTGTATGTGTGGACATATTTTATTGCCATACTACTGATCAGTGATTACTTCCCTTTTTATGTTTGCTCTATCATGTAGTAGCTTCCTCATTCTCTTGCATGGTTTGGTAATGGCTGGAGTCCAGCATGCCAGATGCCTGCGTGTATGGCATTGTGTCTTGTTGTTATTTGTGATTGCATACTCCAAGCATTCCTGGCTGTGTTCATGGAATGCCTGTATAACATGTTCTGCGGTGTGTCCCATATTCTGCACTTGCACAGGGCCTTTCGAGGATTCCACATCGATTTGGAGGGGTGCAAACTATGCTTTATACATGTTTTTCACTGTGGTTTTCTGGCCAGGGACTGTGGTCAGGATGTGTATATCCAGTGTGATTACTCTATGGTCTGGTCTTACCAGTGAGGGATACACTTCTCATCTTGCCATCCAGTACACATGTTGCTGATTATCACATCCAGTATGCTTACCCCTCTTGTGGGAGTGGTACGTTGTTCCTGGGCATTTTGGTTTATGGATTCTGGGAACTTTTCTCATACTGTGTTGGTGCTAGTATAATGCTCCCAGTGTATGTCTGGGTATTTTTAGTCAAGCAATATAATGTGGTTTGGGGGCTTGATATATTCATGTATTCCAACATAGGCCAGGTGCAGTTCCTGGTATTAGGACAGTAGTCTGCAGCAGGCTATATACTGGGAGGCGGTTTCAGTCATTCATGCTGCTTCTTGTTGTGGTACCAACATGGGGGTGTGGTTATCCTTGACATTTATTGCTAGTCACCCTCCTTTTGTAGCTTGTTCCATGTTTTGCGGCTGTACAGCACAGTATGAGGTGTGACCTGGTAGTGTTAGGATGCTGATGTGAGCCTTGACCCAGTTTTCTATTACAGGACTGATATCTACATTCTCCATACTGTGTGTGTTTACACTGCACAGATCTTGCTGTTTAGACTTCTGGCATTGGGTAGCATTACATCTAGGTTCCTATCCCTTGTGGTACCTATGACGGTGGGTTTGTGTTTTGAGACTTACCTATTCAGAGCATGCTGTGGGTACTGACAGCCTTTGCCAGTATCCATGGGGCCTGGACTGATAGGTGCACACCACCCCTATCAGGTGGTGCATCATGTCATGCTTCATATGTCTTCCCAGGCTGGAACACATTGGCTCCCCTTTGACTAACTGTATTACTTCAGCCAGTTATTGCAATTGATCATCCCATCGTCATTTTGTGGCTTCATGCTTGGTGAGGGTGGATGTTAGTCAGGGTCCTCAGGTGTGCATATAGTACATGGTGTTACATTAATTAACACATGGCATTCATGCCTCAGGTGGTGCTGCAGGGCTGCCTCTGTCGGATGCACATATTACACTCCCTGTACATGTTTGTGAGCAGGTCATGTCATTTTAGGCATCCCTGTTATTATTTGAGTGAGTCAGAGGGGGTATCATTCCCAGGGTTCCTACTGAGCCAGTGTGTGTGCTATGCGTTGCCTCTTTGCCAAGGCCAGGGCATACTGGGCATGCCTCCTTCTGCCTACTGGGGCAGGCTCAGGTTGTTCCTCCTCCGAGTCATGCTCTGCCTGTGATGGCCTTGGCAATGGTGGGGGGCTGTTTGGCCCAGCCCTATGCTGGTCCTTCTGCAGCTGTTTTCGCAAGATCATATTATGTAGCATAGCACATACCATGACAATTTGGGTACATGTAGTTGGTGTGTACTGCAAGGCTCCACCAGATGTGTCCAGACACCGGAACCGTGACTTGAGCAGCCCAAACACACGCTCTATTACATTACTTGTTTGTGCATGTGCCTCATTATGGTGTTCCTGTTCAGGTGTGTGTGCGTTTCTGATGGGTGTCATCAGCCACGGCTCCAGTGCATAACCTGCATCTCCCACTAGGTGTCCGTGTGGGATGTCCCCATTGGCAAATGTCTGGTACAGCTGCGTCAAATGCCAGATGTGGGAATCATGGTAACTTTCAGGATAGCCAGCACACACATTCATTATTATGCCCTGGGCATCACACACGACCTGGCAGTTGATGGAGGGGAAGTCCTTGTGGTTAATGTAGGCCCTACCCCACTTACCGGCTGGTGCTTTGATGCGTATGTGCGTGCAGTCTATTGCACCCACTTCCTCAGGGTATTCCGCTATTTGCTGGAAGAGACGCATATTGCTGGCCAGTACCTCACGGGCATTGGGGAAATATACATGATCACCGACATGTGCTGACATGGCATCCAGGAACTGGTGCAGTACCCTGGAGGCTGATGCCTGTGATATCCCCATCATATCACCAGTTGGTCTCCGGAAGGTACCTGCTGCTAGTATTCTTAGGCCAACACATACCTTGCTTTCCACTGGGATGGGTTCCCCTCTGTTGGTTCTGTGTGTGAGGTGTGGTCTGCACAGCTCAACTATTTGCTACAGGAGCTCTCTGTCCACTCTATAGTGCTCTACTATCTCCAGCTCATGTAACCCGTGGTAGGTGACCCTAGGCCTGTACACTCTTCTCCGTCTCCTCACTGTGGGTTGTCTGGCACCATCTGCATTGTCACTACCCTCAGCAAGTCGCCTATGTCTCATTATGACAGCTATGGCAGCCCCTAACATTTCTGCTCTGAGTTCAGCTTTTTCAGTTTTCACTTCTAATAGCTTACTCCTGTCTTGCAGTGTCTCTTGAGAGAAAGATCCTGCACTGCTGTTTGCAGGGTTTTAAGTGCTGGGCTGGGCTACTATTCTGCCTGTGTAATTGCCTGCTTCTAATTGTTTTCACCTGCTAGCTCCAGCAGTATTCCCTGCTAGCTTCCTACTAATTCTGTTGCTTCCTTTTTCCTTTCTGTTTCCTCATGGGGGAGCAGCATGCATACCAGCAGAAACACGCTCACAGTGGCTTACACACGCGCACACATGCTTACACGGTTCAGGATCTGCCTATTCAGGTTAAAACGCGCGCACACCAGTGCAAACAGTGTTACAACTCTGCCAACAGGCTCCCACATTCTCAGTCTGCCCTACACGTGCGCACACTAGCGTAAACGGTCTTCAAAGTCTATCAGCATGCTCCCACATGCTCAGTCTGCCTTACACGCGCACACACTGCCCTACTCGTGCTTCATGGCATGCACACGTGTGCATGCACGCCCAGCAAGAAACTTTGGTGTAAGTAACAGTGTACACCTTCCATTTCTTGACTTTCCCATGCTTATCTTGTGGCACTCCTCTTTCCCTGATCTGTGTCTGTCATCTGTCATGTTACACTGACCTCCAATGAACTGCATTTCTTTCTACCATTCCCCCCTGTGATGTCACCTATCTCCTACTCTATTCCTCCCCCTTATGTATCTCTTACACTACTCAGACTGTGCTCATTTGCTATGTGACTGTGGGATTCAGTATCCTAACCCTCATTTACATGAGATTGCCTACTAATTTTTAGTTACATGTCTTAGACTCAGCTTCCCCCCTTAGCAACCACTACACGGTGGCCATGTTGTTTTTGGTCTGCTGGTCCCTGCATTATCATTCCATGTATTGCATAAAACCCACATTTGTGGGTTTATAACCTTCATTTTTATGTTTTATACAGCACAGCCAGTTTGCGCGGGGCTGCGCTGCGTCGAAAAAAAATATATATATTTTTATAATTTTTGCATCGGGTTACCTTGCCAGTGGCCACATATTTGGCCATTGGCATGCTGCCTGACACATATGCACCCTTTATTTGGAGCTGACATGGCTCCATTGTGATTTTTGCAGAAACGTACTCAGTTGTCAACTGAGTACATTTCTGCAGCTAAAACATCTCTTACACGGGCTGGTTTCTGCTTCGTGGATCACTAATATACCTTATTTGCATACCTTTCGGCTGCAAGTGAGGTATTTAGCATATCCACGCCCAGTCCGTGTAAGAGACGTTTTAGCTGGTCTCTTACACGGAGTTTAGGGCTGTTCCTGGATCGCGAGTCTTGCATGGAGTGTTACACGTCTCTTACACTCCGTGCAAGCCTTCGTGAATCCTGCCCAATTACTACAAAATCCTTAAGTTTGTGAAATATCCTCAACAACACTGCCTATTAGATGGTGACATTCATCCAAACCCTGGCCCCAGTACTGATATTCCCAATAACCCACACAACCTAACATCTCCCGCTATCACTACCTTAAATAGACTGTCTAACTCCCTCCTGATAGCTCACCTTAACATCCGTAGCATTAACAATACAATTACCCACCTACATGCACTCTTAGATGTGCATTCATTCGATATTCTCTGTATTACAGAGACATGGCTAAAACCCTCAACTCTGGACCAGGAGATTACCCCTCCTGGATATAATATCCTGAGATCTGACCGTAAAACCAAAAAGGGTGGAGGTGTAGCCATTTTGTATAAATCTGAACTCCAAGTTTTACCCTTCAATGTGCTCCTTCCCTCAGATACCAATTCAGAAACCCTTACTGCCAAACTATAAAGCAACAACTCCAAATCTATCTATCTAATTTGCACATATCTCCACCCTGGAAATAATATCAATACTCTTGAAAACTTACTTAGTTACCTCTCTACCCACCTACCTCAGGATACCATTGTGTTAGGTGACTTTAATATAGACTGGGCTACCTGTAGTTCCCCTAATCCTACCAATCACATAAATCTTTACAGATTCTCGCAAATAATAACCACTTCTACTAGAATCCATAAGCCAAGCAGTAATGGAACCACCCTAGACTGGATCCTTCTCAACAGCCATCTTGATACTTATAAACCAGGAACCCTTCCTGAAGATATCAGTGACCACATGCTAACCTACATTATTAAATAAAGTATCCATAGCCCAACTAATAATATTTTTAAAACCTCCCATTCCAAAAAAATTCTTTAATCCAGAGAGCTTCCTAAATGAACTGAAAGCATGTGACTGGTCACCAAAGATTCATCTTCAACCTGATGAAGCAGTGACCTACTTTAACACTAGATTCCTTCAAATCTTAGATTACCATGCCCCCTATCACTCTACATGAATAAGGACCAAAATTGCCCCCTGGCTCACAATACAAACTAGGCAAAAGATCCTCCTCAGAAATAAAATTTGGGCCAAATGGAGAGCCTCCAAATGTCCATCAGATCACCTTTACTTTAACTCATTCTTTCCAGTACAACCCTTCTGAGTGTGCACCTTTAACTCCTAGTGGGTGTGGCCTGAGCCTTTAAAAATGAAATTATCACCTTACAATTCTAACAAATACTCAGTGACAGAGGTCACATATCAATACAATTGTTTGCCATCATGTCTGCTTCAAGATAAAATATTCTGATACCTTGTATCTAGCATGATTTTTGGAATTATTATTGCAATATGAACAAGTAATATTTGACGCCTAGAGGAGCAGTAGCAGGTAACTGCAGATGCACCTACAGGCATCACTCAGATGTAATGAGTTAAACAGTTAAGAAATGCCACCAAGAAAGACATTCTCAGAGACAAAAAAGACTATTACCTTCACCTCCAACAAACCCACCAACAAAAACCACAAAAATTCTGGTCAGGCATAAACAAACTTCTTCAGCCATGGCACTCTAAAACTCCTGCCCCTTCAGGATTCAACCATAATTACTCTAACCAGATTCCTGATGCCTTTAATAACTACTTTACTGAAGCCATTCAAACCTTAGCCAATACTTTACCACCTATTACCACTTCCCCATTAAATACCACTAAGACTCCATCTCCGACCTTTCAAATACAACCTGTACCTACATCCCTCATTTGCAGCCTCCTTCAAAAACTAAAACCATGCACCCCCTTCTGATGACTGTTTTCCAACTGAATACCTGCAAATTACAGTGAAAGCCATTGCCTATCTCATCTCCATCATTATAAATAGAACAATTTAAGAAAGCAAAATCCCTTCCATATGGAAAGTATCCCACATCATCCCTCTACATAAAGGTGGGTCATCTACTGAGCTCTCCAACTTTTGGCCTATCGCCTTACTCTCTCCAATAGCTAAAATAAAGGAAAGATGCATACACAGACAACTATTTGACCACCTTCTCCAAAATAATCTACTTACCAACTGCCAACATGGCTTTAGGCCATTCCATAGCACAACAACTGCCCTGCTATCCTTTTCTGACTCCATAAACAAAAATTGTAACAATAACACTTTTCCTCTGCACTATTTAGTGACCTTTCAAAAGCCTTTGAAATGGTGAACCATAATATGCTTATAGACATACTAAAAGCCCAATAACTTGCTCCACAAGTATTACAATGGTTTAAATCCTATCTGGAAAACAGACAGCAAGCAGTACTTTGTGATAATAATCTTTCTACATCCCTCCCTGTGAACATTGGAGTACCACGAGGCTCTATTTTAGGACCTCTTCTCTTTTCATTGTTTATTAATGATCTGCATACCAAAATTCCTCAAGCTACCTGCATACAATATGCACATGACTCTACTTTAAGTTGTTCAGCCAAGTCCATAACCTCTCTCCAGTCCCTTACCCAAACAATATTTAACAGTGTTGAAAATTGGTTCATGCAACACTGCCTCCTCCTGAACCCCAAAAAAACAAAATTATTGCTCTTTGCTCCTACTCATAAGTCACCTCAACTGCACTTCACAATAACCTCTAACAATGGAGCTAACATATCCCTGGACACTACAACCCGTCTACTGGGAGTAACAATTGATAACAACCTTAGCTATGATGACTATATTAATTCTACAATAAAGTCTGTCAACAAAAAACTAGGCACCCTTTACAGAATCAAACCCTTCCTTACCCCTTCAGCCAGAATCACTATTGCCCAGACCCACCTTATCTCCACCCTGTTCTATGCTTCTGCAACATATACTAATCTATCTAAAAACAACCTCACCAAACTTTCCACCAGTTACAATAACACAGCCAGATTTGCCACTGGCACCCCCTTTAGAACTCACCACTGTCACAACCTCAAAAAACTTGGATGGCTAGAACTGCAGAACCAACTACTTTGTCAACAACTTGTTATCACCCAAAAGATCTGTTACCACCCTAATAATACCCCTATCCTCACTAATCTGATTACACCCTACAAAAATCTTGCAGCACTACGCTCAGCTAATAAGCTTCTAGTTTCCACCATTAAATCCAACAACAAAGCTGGGGACTCACTTTTCACCAACACAGTAGGTAAAAACTGGAACAAGCTTCCTACTGCACTTTCCACCCTTGCTTCCACTCTTCTTTATAAAAAGCATCTTAAAGAATATCTTAAAACTCGCTGGCTTTGTCCCTGCTCTAACCCTGACTGATATCTCATTCCCCTTCTTGCTCTCTCTATATTTCTCTACTCTACTGTTCTATGTTGCCTATCTGTAATAATGACTTCCTTCAGAGTATTGAAAAAAAAAAATTTAATTTATTTTTTTGTGATTGCTCTCTCTCAAATGTTTTGCTCTCTGTATTTGATCTTAGTTTAAACCTATTAAATGTCTCTGTACAAGTTTATCTGACCCTCAATATAAACAATGTACTGTAATTCACTTGACTATTGCTATATATTGCATTCTTTGTCACTGCTGATGCTTGGAGCTTTTCTCCCCAGGCCTCTACTAAAAATGGACATATATCCAGTTAGACTAGGCCGGTCAACAAATGTAAAATAAATAAAATAAAATAAATAAAAACAATTTTATTAATGAGTATTTCAAAAGTTATAGAATTATGATCAGAAAGAGGACAAGATATTACTTTTGTTTTGATTAGGGAGTCTGTTAAATCTTTAGAAATCAAAACTCTATCTATTCTGGAGTGTGAGTTGTCTATGGGAATAAAAAAAGTGGAAAATAACAAATTTGGGTCAGCAAAATTATCAATGTCTTTTATTAAGAATAGGTCAATAAAGTCCTTTAACTTTTTAGCGGAAGGTGAAATGCTCCTTTTACTTTTATTAGTAGAGTCATTAGAATCTAGAATGCAATTAAAATCTCCTGCTAGTATTATGTTTCCTTTTGCAAAATGAACACTCTGATCCAAATGTCTAACTGCATTAGTTCCTATACCTGGAATCCAGTATATATTGACTAAAGTATATTTTTTATTTAATTCTAGAATAATAGCACAAAACATTCCCTTATTATTCTTGTAAACGTCAATTATTTTAGTCAAGGGTAATGTATTATTCCATATGATATCCACTCCTCTCTTCTTTTGAGAGTGTTCTGAGCTTATCAGTACAGAATAAGATTTATTATTAAGTTTAGATATATCTACATATAATAAGTGAGTTTCTTGTAGAAATAGTAGTAGTGAATTATGAAGCTTAAGGTATTTAAATAAATTTCATCTCTTACTTGGATTATTCAAACCATTGATGTTGATTGAAATACCTTTTATTACTGACATCTTAGAATAAGTTATGTGTGTAAGATATTGACCATCGAATTACATAGTTATAGTAATTAAAAGGAATACTATATATATTTCCAGTTGAATGGAACAAAATACTAATCAGATATTTTTGAATACACTTTCTTTTCAAATTAATGGTGAACATTAATAAGACAATTAAAAAACTTTTGTTATAACCAAACTTTAAAACAATATTTACAACCCAGTCCTCTCTGGAGTTAAAAACTCCCAATTTAGGTGACATAACAGCAACTAAATTAACCCTCAAGCTAGTAGCAACATCAATCCAGCTTCTGTCTTAATAAAATGGTGTTAATCTTCAAACAGATAATATTTTACCTTCCTATCTCTGTTTTATATTACTGAAGATAGAACAATTACTAATACATTTATATTTGCAAAACTCTAATTATCAATGAAAAGAAGATCTTCTAGAAAATCTAATTATCTACTAACCACATAATAGATACATTTTAAACAATTAAATATAAAGAAGCATTCTATTAGACTAAACATATTTATTTATAACTTTATTTGTGAACACACACACTCGCTTTCGCCATTAGGCTTCTTCAGTTGTATGAATTACCTAAGTCAACACACTCATTTTATATCTAAATACATTTGGCTTAATTAGTACTTAAAGCCATATTACTTTAAATTCATTCCCTTCTAAAAAAACGTCACATAATAATATAAAAAAATATAAAAAATATATACATCTATAAATTTATGTTAAAAATACTAAATGCATATATATAATAATATTAAAATATATACTAAAAGTATATAATAAACGTATAAAGGACATGCATTAAAATACTAAAATATACATTATCTACGTAAAGGTCTATTCTTTAAAACTGGTCTCATTGGAATAACATCATTGAGGCCATGTCCTGCATCGGCCCTGAGCCTCACTATCCATTCTACGTCCATGGTCTCTGTTTTGTTTCTAATATTTCCCTTTCACTTATTGACGTCAGTAACCCCTAATGCTCTAAATTTAAAGCTACGTTGGGTATTAGTCTCTTTTACATGCTTTGCCAAAGCATTGAAGTTACTTCCCTTTCTAATGTGGTATATATGCTCTCTTATTCTATCTTTAAGAGGCTTATCAGTTTTACCCACATAGAATTTATTGCATATTTGGCAATTAGCCAGATATAATACATGCTTAGTATTACAGTCAGCACTAGCTCTTAGATAAAATACTTTATCCATATCTGGATGTTTAAATTCTTTCTCTGTTGTTATATAGCTACACCAAGTACATTTCTTGCATGGCACAGTTCCTATTGTTAGCTGTGGAGCTTTTATTGCTCTACCAGTACATAATCTTCTTTTTTAGGGATAAATTATTTTTAAATGTAAATTGTGGTATTGGACTCAAAAATGTATTAATTTGTTCATCTGTAGTTAAAATATTCCAATATTTATTTATAGTATTCATATATTCTCTAATATTCCTTGAACTGTTAAAACATGGCCTTAGATCTCTAGTCCCATATTTATTAGTACTACTAGTCATATCATTTAAATGTTCTGAAAACTCTGAGAAGTATGGTTTATTTTCTCTTAATTTTTCTATTTGATTTACACTCCTATTAATGCTATATTGATTATAACCTCTTTCCTTTAGTTCATCCCTTGTAACATTAACCTGATGTTCAAAATCTTTCCTTTTGACATTTAATCTAGTAGCTCTATAAAATTGAGTTTGTGTAGCATTCTTAAAAACATATTTAGGATGCATACTATCCTTACTCAACAATTTATTTACGTGACATTCTTTCTTATACATTTTGGTACTTATTTTATTCTCAACTTCTTTAAAAATTGTAATATCTAAAACGTTTATTTCCTATTGGAAACAAACTCTTGTAAATTTAAGAAAATGTGTAGACTTATTTAAATATAATATAAGTTCTTTTAGTTGTTCTATTGTACCTTTCCATATAAGAAAGAGGTCATCCACAAATCTGCGGAAAAATAAAATATAATCTTTAAATGCATCTCTTATTATGTATTCATTTTCCCATTTTCATTTATTAGTTTATTAGTTACACTAGATGTAGTATCGTTATTTACTGTCATTCTCAATGACATAGGAATTAACTATGTTACTAAAATGATGACTGAAGCAGGTAAATACGTTAACAATGAAATTGAATTAATTCAAGCTCTATTATATTTAGTCTTAGAAAATAATATTTTTATGTTTGGTGAAAATACCTATTGGCAAAAGAATGGAATAGCGAAGGGTACATCGTATGCGAATACTTCCGCTAACATAGTTATGTCTATATAGGAAAATTATGTTATTCCAATGAGACCAGTTTTAAAGAATAGACCTTTACGTAGATAATGTATATTTTAGTATTTTAATGTATGTCCTTTATATGTTTGTTATATACTTTTAGTATATATTTTAATATTATTATATATATGCATTTAGTATTTTTAACATAAATATATAGATGTATATATTTTTATATTTTTTTATATTATTATTTTTATATTATTATGTGACATTTTTTAGAAGGGAATGAATTTAAAGTAATATGGCTTTAATTACTAATTAAGCCAAATGTCTTTAGATATAAAATGGGTGTGTTGACTTAGGTAATTCATACACCTAAAGAAGCCTAATGGTGAAAGCGCTTGTGTGTGTTCACAAATAAAGCAGTCTGTCTTACAATAAAACTGGAGCCCTGTCTTTGCTTAGTTATTTTTTGTATATTTGTTCCTTGGATATTTGGCAAAGACACCTGGTTGTTGCTAGTTTGTTTATTCATATTTATAACTTTAACCATTCTATGCTTCATTCTTATTCAATTTCTAATTATTATAACAATTTATTGAAGTATATGACATTACACAGCTTTCTTATTCTTTCTAAATTGTATCTAATTAAGAAAGTATATGAGAAAATAATTTTTTAATAATATGTAGAACTGTCATATATATTCTAGATAATGCAATGAATATTTAATCATAACAATTGACTATAACTGAATGTAAAGAGATGACATTAAAATAATCTTCAAAAAATAAAACATTTGCATACCATGTGCCAAGTTATGTATCTTTTAAGTTTATAGTCCCAAAAGTATCTGTATAATTCCAACTGAAGTATCTTTATTTATTGCTACAGTATTCTGATATTGCAGGAATCCAGATGCAAAGATACTAATTAAATGTCTCCGTATTTATTCATTGCTGAGGTTCTGTCTTCAGTTTCAATATTAATAAAAGGATGTTAGACTTACTTCAACATTTTTGTTGACATTACAAATTAATCAAATGCTAAAGTCTATTAATCTGGGGAGACAGATAATACATAAAAAGTAACTACAGTAGATTTGCATACTTTCTAGTTAGAAGCAATTGTATTGAGGTGGGTCCCAAAAGTATTACCAAAGTATGTCTACTCTAAACCAAATGTCTGAGGAATTTACCATAAAATAGGGTATACCATCTGTCTGAAGAAGTATATTTTACCACAGGGTAGGGTATACCAACTGTTTGAGAAAGTATAATTTACCACGAGGTAGCATATATTAAACTGGATCTCCTTGTCCCCAGATTATAGAGCTGCTTACCCCTATCATTATATTAGATTTATTTAGGAATACACACAATTATACAAAACTATGCTATAGAACAATTATTTTTCTATACATAACTTCTGCAAACTTTAATGAGTTTTAGGATCAGAGCTTGGCTTGACATTGTCAGTCCTTTCCAGGCATCTATCACTTATTCTGTGAAGTAGAACTTCCTCTGAAACCGTTTAAAGATTGTTCCCTCTACTTACAACATATCCCTTAACTATTCTATTTTCCAGTAATGTAAAACCTTCATTCCCTTAATTAAATTTGTCGATTTGCTTATATGTTTTATGATATTGCTATATCTCTTTTTTCACCTGTGACTGACTAATGCCCAATTGACTAGGAGAATAACCTCCCTAGCCATTCAGTATATTACTTGAAAGATACATCTAAACCTTACATTGGCTTTGGCTAAATACTCAGCAATCAGTGCTTAATAACCTAATAATGTGGTCACCATCATCTCAAAGTCCTTTCCTTCACTAGTATAATTGAGTTTCATCATTATGATCTATAACTCTTCTTGAAGTTGTTATGTATCAGATACAGCATCTATCTAACTTATCTTTAACTATTTTAACAGTACACAAATATTTTAAAATATCTTTCTTTGCAAAATGAAAAATCTTTTTGAGTTTTAATTATATATTGAATTTATATGATTTAGTAGCTAGCTTTCTGAGATTTATTCCACTTAACCTATCTCATCATAAATGAAATGCATCATTTACTCTTAGCCAACAGATTTCTGTTGTTTTCCTATTTTAGCAGAACAGCTGTAAAAATAACCAAATCAATAGTAGACCTACAATGACAAACATGTCATTCAATATTATTTGTGTCACCAAATCAAACAGATATGACTAAAAAATTAATTCACTTCTCTATTTTCTGTATTCTTCATATTAAATGTAAGCACTATAAAGTGTGTTTATTTATATAACTCCCATACTCTTTCTGACACTTTGTAGAAAATACTGTTATGTAAATAAATAAAGATATATTGGACAGGTTCTATCCACCCATTTATTGATCTCTGAGATATGAAGAAAGTATGAATATCTATATCTTAAAATTTAAATGGGTGACTCATGGTAATCATTGAAGTCATCAAGGAAACCAAGCTAAAACTGTAGCAAGATCTCTTCAGCACAATGAAATAAAATATTTAAAAACAAAGTAAAGAACCATTACTTTCCCTGTATCGCTTCAGCTATATCAAGCTACACCAGTATGTTTTATATCATGCTGCAGAGACTAATTCTGGGAGATAAATGTATAGCTCCTACTAGACAGCATAACAGAACTGAATGAAAGAATATGCATAGGCATAATATTAATACAATAATATGAACAAATATTTCAAATTAACATCAAGAATAAGGACCTATAAAGTAGCATTTCAATATTCCAAAGATATGCAGTTTACTGAAGACCAAGGTCAAATGTAATTTTAAGTCCTCACTTGAAGAGCCATGACTGTTTTGCATGCACTGGATCTATTAGAACTTATAAAACAGTTTCTCTTGTTGTTATTTCATGTGAAACACTAGAGCAGGTTCTAGCGGGAAAATAAAGGTAAGTCTTAATTGACATTTTTTCTTGTAAACAACTTCTTTAGCTCGAGATTCTGCCAGCGACCCAAAGATTTATTTGCATTGCTTCAAAAAAAAAAAAAAAAAAAAAAAACGAAAAGTACGGCAGCCACTCAACAAACACAAAAGGTCCAAACACTGTCAATAACCTTTCTAAGTTCAAAAACCACCTCATTAAAACATTAACAATCATCTCAGTGACCATCAATACATATTCAACATCAAACCATTTCAATAAACATTTTACACGATTAAATCAGCAAACCCTTCTAGTCTTCATCAATATCACATCACAAGCTCACCTGTGTCCTCAGCAACCAACTGAACTCATATTCCAAGGTAAATCCATAACAATAAATACAAGGACATTTCAAAAACAGACAATACAGCAGAGATAGAGACTTTAAAAACAAATTACATGCATCTGCTTCCTTCTTAAGCCTTAATCAGCTTCATCACAGCAGCACCGATTCATTGAGTCAGCATACAAAATTTACGACCCTGAAAAATCACTTACCGCACGTCAAATAGCCTTTTCAAATTCCCAAAAAAGAGGGACATAGTGAGCTTCGACACAACACCCACAGTCAACTAGATGAGAACCATGAAACGGAAACATAAAATAAGTCTTCATACACTTTTCATCACTTAGATATTTATAACTATTAATCTGTATAAATCCGGAACAACCATAATACAGCACTTATTAATTCCAGGTGAGCTGTTATATAGCCAGTCAAAGAGATATCCAGAATAAGCTGCTGCCATAATCATTCTATTTAACAAGTAATCAGCACCAAATGATTATTAAATTGAATCAATACTGGGAGTAATGGAGATATGTCTGAGTGCCACTAAATTGCCTGTTGTCAACCTGAAAGAACTTTGAAACCATGTAATAGTGGACTCATAGGTTTAGAGTGGAAAGGACATTGATAAGTTTGTGCTACAGTGTTGAATGCCTCTCAGAAGACTAAAAAGAGCAGATACACATTTACCATTGTTTCTATGTTTACAGTTTCTGCAAATGACAAAAGGGCAGTAGTGGTACTGAGAGGGACTGAGTCCATGTTTAGTAAGTAGGTTGAGTGTTGAGGTGATCTATAATTTGCATATGTATACATCTTTCCAGAATTTGAGAGGTGTGGGAATGGCAATGGTTCTTTTGAGGTGCTGCCTTTGTGGAGAGGAATAACATGGGAGATTTTCCAGATATCTGGAACAGTGCTTTCAGCTGTTGATTGTTACAGGATAAGCTATGGCATTAGCTAGTTTCAGAAAGTCTGCTGAAAGTTTATCTACTGCTAAAGTAGTGGGTTTCAATTTAAGTTTCTAATTGTATCCATATTTATAAGTTGTAGTGAGAAATGGGTGATATATGTATTGTAAGAGGTAGAGCACAGGAGGGTTGAGGTTTGGATAGGGATAAAATTGATTCAGTAAAGTACTTATTGAACTGTGTAGCTATGCTTTCACTAGTGTTGTAGTGGGGGGGTGGTTCTAACTTTACAAGGTATTATTTTCTTGATGCCTGACCAGAATTTTTGAGGGTTGTTTAAATGTTTTTTTCTGGGTGTCGTGATAGTAGTGGATTGTCTAGTTTTACTGCCTTTTTGACTGTTTCAGAGTTCCAGATAAGATGTTTTGAGTGTGAGAGCTAGATCTATGCCAATCAGTCCACTTTTATCCCGGAGTTTCATTAGGGACCTAGTTTTTGGTAAGCCAGGGTGCATAGTTAGATTTGACCCTTAATTTTCTAGCTGGGGCAAACAAGTCGAAGATTTAAGAAAACCATTGTTAAAATAGTGGACAGCATTAAGTAGGAGGGTTTTGAGTGGTTCCTATGTACATGTTTTTAAGGCTGAAATGGTTGTGATTAAAATTGTTTCTTATAAGCTAGATGGTTGGTTTGGCTTGATAAGTATGTAGTTTCAGCATGAAGGTAGGATGATGGTCACTCAGCGTGTCTGGTAAGCAACCAGTTTGATAGGAGTGGACTGGTCTACAAGGATCCAGTCCAGACTAGATTCACGTTTGGAAGTTTTGTCAATCCTAGTTGGTGGTTGAATAATTTGGCTGAATCCATACAGGTTTGTGATTGGTGGAATTGTTAGTGGAACAAGTTAACGTCTCCCATGATTTTCATGTGAGTTTATGGCCCAGTTAAGGTTTTCAAGGGTATAGATATTGATACCTGGTGGGATGTAGCAGCCAATTATAAACTTTTCTGACTGATTTTTTTAATCTGGACAGTATAATTTCAGCGTTGTCAAGAGAGGGGGTGTGTATTACAAGAGTTTCTATATTGAGTTCATTTCTGAACAATATAGCAACTCCCCTACCTTTTTTGTCTATCTTTCCATAGAATACTATAACCAGCTGGTAGGATCTCATTATTTGTGAAGTTGGGCTTTAGCCAAGTTTTTGTTAAAAGAACAATGTCACAGTTAGTGTGGCATGTAGTTCATGAACTTTACTTACAATGCTTCTTATATTAATGTTTAATAGTAAAAGGTCTGTGGGTTTCCTTTTGGTTAGTACAGCAGTATCACAGTGAGTTGAGATAGGGTTGTGGCAAGAAGGACCTGGATTGGAATGGACATCACTGCTGAGGGTAGTTTAAATAAGTAGGTAATCGGGTGTAATAAATTGGTCACATACCTGTTATAATTTAGAGATGGTTTAGAGATGTTGTATCCAGTTTTCTTATGGATGGGGATAATTAGGTGTGGCTGTGTTATAGATGAGTGAGGAAGGAAATTGAAATGGGTAACTACAGGAGAAGTAATGGAAGTGGTGGCATGGTGAGGTGTTGAGTGAATTGGATGTGAGGTAGTATACAAGTAGAGGATAGCAGGGTTAATGGAGATTTGAAATAACATAATGAATAGGTTCTATTTTTAATAAAAGGGATGTATAGTTGGGATGTTATACTAGTATAATGAAAGATGGATATCTACAAGGAAAAATTAGGAGACAGTGGAGGTCCTGGGAAAAGTGTATGTAAAAGAGGAAGAGTTAACTGTTTTTGAAGGAAAAATGAGGAAGGTGTGAGGAAGCTATGTAAATTGAGAGAAAAAGTTGGAGGTATATTAGTAAGTGATGGGTAGAGAGGAGTATTGAAAGATGTGGGTGAGGTGAGTAGAGATGTAGTGAAGTGCTATTTGGAGTGGATGAAGAGTAGGAGTGGCTAGTGTATAAATGTAATTGATATGGGGGTGGGTGCGAATGGGGGTGAGGGAGCAGAGCCCAAGAGCAGCAGGTTGAACCCACAAGGCTGTTGAGCAACAAAACAGCTAAGTGGAGGCCAGGTCAGTATATGACAGATCTAACATTAAGGTTAATTGAATATATTACCCAAGATATAAGATATAGTGGATATTGAAAGACGGGGTAATTACAGAAGCTGTTATACCAGAATACTACAGTTCTGAAAACTTAAAAGAATGAAGGATTAATAAACTAAGGACAGTCAGAAGAAGTTAGAAGGAAGGGGGGCATATAGCAGCTATCCAATGTGCACACCTTAAGTAGATTTACCAGTTTGCCAGGAAGAAATTAATAAAAACATTTAACATGCAGTCTAATGGTATGAACAGCTTGGTCAGCACAGGTACTGTTTGAAGTAAGGAACCAGTGTTTGTGCTGAGCAGTCAATAAGCCTTCATGCAGGAGTGAGGTCGCAGAGATGGCACTGTATAGGAGACAGTTGATAGAGGACTGGTACATAAACTGTGAAAAGAGAAATTAAGTGGAAAGGTCTGAATATAAATTTGCAAGAATAAAGTGAGGATAGTTGCAATGCGAGAGTCTAATACTAATCTCATGCCTTATCACTAATATAGTTTATTTCCAGTTTGATTACCAGAGAAGTCCACTGGGCTCAAATGTCCCATTTTCAGTGGCGGCCTGGGGAGAAAAGCTCCAAGATTCATAATACAGTAAAGATACAAAAGTAAAGATATAGTATATAGAGCAGTTTATGCATGACTTCGAATATACATATTTGTAATTGATAAAATTCATTGTGATTGATCTTAAGAGTTGTACTATACAGATTCATTTGAACAAAAATGCTTATGTTGCAAGTGTGGAAACTCTATGCACTCATTTAAAGTGAGATGCTATTTACAATATTTACAAAGTTGGAATCGTGTAATAAGTAGCTATAGGAGTTGCAGAGAGCTTAGATCCACTCATTAGGAAAATAGTTATGGGAGTTAGAGAGCTGAGCTTAGGAACCTGGGAGAAAACCTCCTGGGGGCATATACTTAGAATTAGGTAGGGTGAAGTTGTATCTACTAACTTCTAACCAAGCTAACGGGGACCAATAAAAAATGCAGAATACTACAAATAAGTTATCTTCTCAGTGTTCACTAGAAATGGCGTACACTAAATCCTGGACAGTAGACTCTCTGTAACTAGAGAAGTTATTAATCTGTTGCACACTATCTGTTATACATAAATCAAAGCATCACTTTTGTAAAAGCACAATCACGGAGTGCCCACAGGGCCAATAGCTTTACAAGGGTCACACAAGTACTCAGACATGCCTTTTGTTAATGTGTACTCCTCATTAAATAACTACACAGAATAACAATTCAACTACTGTAAAAATACTAAGTCATTACATGGTCTCAAATGCCATGAAAAAGGGTTAGCTGTACATTTCCATGCTACCGTAACACTCAACCAGATATCTAATTCAGTGCAGAATATACAGTGCTTTAAATTCATTCCCATTTAAAAGCAGACTATGCGTTTTTTTAAACAAGCAATTCTGATACTGATTAAGAGTGGCAGTATAGTAAGATTAAAAAAAAAACTCATCAATTCAGGTGATACATTACTCAATCCAAAAGATGCTTTGTATACAGAGCAAAGCATTCAAATTCAACAGCATATTACACACGTATTGTATTCGACCAGATTAAGTTCTGTAGCAATCCTATAAAACGTTAAGAGCAGTTTAGTACAGGCATCTGTACTGTTCAAAATAAGCAGTGGGAATTGCAGGATGTAGTTTAAGAAAAGTAAACTACCTGATGGGCACATTAAGCACGTTGCAGGGGAATGTTCAAACTACAGAAGGAAAACAGCATTTGAAAATGGCACCTTAAACAAACATAGGTGATATACAATACCTTAGATTAAGCAAAAGGTGGAGGGGATATGTCTTGCTCATAGGTTGTCACCACAAGGACGGTGAGCAACAGCAACAACAATCAGGTAAGTGGAGGCCAGGTCAGTATGAGAGATCTAACATTTAAAGTTAATTGCGTTGAATATATTCCCCAAGATACAAGATATAGTGGGTATTGAAATAGATGCTAATTACAGGGGCTATGTTATACCAGAATACTACAATTCTGAAAACTAAAAATGGAGGATTGGTAAATTAAGGACGGATAGAGAAGGTAGAACTAAGGGGGGGGCATGTAGCAGCTATCCATTGTGCACACCTTAAGTAGATTTACCAGTTTGCTGGGAGGAAATTGTTAAAACATTTAGCATACACTTTAATGGTATGAATGACTTGGTCAGCAGAGGCACTGTTTGATGTAAAATCTACCTTCATTGGGAGGGATCCTCTTTCAGTTCAGAAACTGAGCCCCCCCCCCCCGAAGTCTGAAAAATCCCATGGGGGCCTCGAGCTGGGAGGCTACCCTTCAAAAGCAAAACAAACTGCGATTCCCTCTACAGCATCCCCCCTTTACCAGAGAGCCCCTCTCCCTGGCCTGGTGGGAAGTTATTACCCTAGGCAAGTGGGTCCTTCCCATCAGGGACAGTTATGTAATATCCTAAGAAACATTCACCCTCTAAAAGACCTGCAACAACCTCCTTGGCAAGAAAAGGGGCAATGGCAATGGAGATCCATCCTGAAGACTTGCCTGAAGGTATTGCCTTTCAAAATGTTCTCTTCAGACTCTCCTGCCTTTTTTCCTTCCGCAGACTTTCTTCTTTGGATTTGAATGACACATACTTTCTTCCCATTCATCCTTCTTGCAGGAGACTGCCTAGGTTTTGCTGTGGTTCCTTGCATTTTCAATTGACTATTTTGCCTTTTGCTTTTTTCTGCATCCCCCAAGAGTGTAATTGCCTAGCTCCAGCAGTAGCTTTCCATTTAGTTCGGGGGGGGGTCATTTCCCCCTACCTTTACCTGATCCAGGCTCACTGCAGAAATTCATCTCACCATCCTACCTGTGACAAGTCTGGGTTTTAAAATTGCCAAAAATCCATGTAGAGTTCCTACACACAGCCTGGTGTTTCTGGGCTTCCGACTGTACATCTGTTGCAGAAGCAAGGTATGCATTTTCTTTCTGTTCAATCACTTCCAAAAACACTGCTCTACAATCTATTACCAGGGAGATGAGGACTTTGGGAGTCATTGGAGCAACAATTCCTATGCTTCCCATGGCCAGATTTTACATGAGGAAGATCCAGTTGTACCAAAAGTTTGTATGGTCCCAGCACTGCCACACCTTGGGCACCCTGATATTCCCTTCTCTCAAGGAGCTGCTTTGATGGGACATCTAATCCTTGACCCAGGGTTACCTTTCAATCTACCACCTTTTCAGGATCACATGGCTACATCTGTCAAGGAGTGGGGGGAATGGACAAGATCAGACTGCAGGGAAAATGACAACCTCCCTTCTTGAAGGAACATGTCAGTCTAAAAGAACTGAAGGCCTTTCTGCCAGCTCTTCAGATTTTTGCCCACATTTGGAAACCCAGACCACTCTTACATGGACAGCACCAGTTGTGGAACATGCGTAGCTGGTAAAGCATGGTGTCTAAGTTAACGCATGAAGCACAGAACTGGGCAACACAAATGATCATACTCGTAGCCCCATAATACCTTCTCAGTACAATGTGCCAGCAGACTGCTTAAGACTGATGCTGAAGGGCACCCGTGAATGGACTCTGAGCACACAGGTATTCACATCACCCTTCAGACCTCCTTTGCTTCTCCAAACAACCATCTGGTTCCTCAGTCCTGTACCAGGAACCCTTACTCCAGAGTGGGGAGGAGAGATACGTTCTCTTTCCAATGGACAGGGAAGTTCCTGTACACCTTTCCTCCTCTGCTTCCTCTTCCAAAAATTCTTAAGGCACAAAAGTGTCTTATGAGTTAAAACCCTAAAAGTGATGATGCACACAAGATCCACTCTTCACTGGTTCCTATTGGCCTACTCTTCAGTAAAAGCTTACCTGTCTGTAGATGCCTTTCTCTCAGTTAGCCCTCCATTTACAGCTTGGTCAAAGGTCAAGCTTAGTCTTGTGTCTTAACATACCCAAGAACTCCTCTTCCCCCTCTTGATCTTGATTTGTGTTTCTGCCTCCCTTGGAGCCTGCCTCTTCCTCTTCTCTAAAGTTCTGCACTTGAGGAAACTGTCATCCTGTTGGCTCTCACCTCTGTTAGAAGTGATTTTTTTGCAAGCTTTCTTGGCCTTCCATCTTTTTTTGCATTCACAAAAAACAACCTCTCGAGGCTAATGCATCCTTCATGCATAAGACTAAGAGTTGTCCCTCAATCAGGCTAATTATCTTCATACTCTTTCCCAATCCCTGGAACTGGAGGGAAGGCTCCTGCATTCTGGATAAGCATTCACAGGTAACTTTGAGATTTTACCTGGACAAAACTAAGTTCTTCAGAAAGAATGAGCAGCTGCTTGCATCTTACCCAACCTGAAACAGCCAGTCTCCATACAGGGAGGGATAGGTTCCTGACCCAGAGACTCCCCAGACTCTGGAATAGACTGCCCATACATGTCAAGCAGAGAGCCTCTTTGGCCCTCTACAAAAGGAACCTTGACAATTGGATGGGAGAAAGGAAATTCACCTCGGGGATCATGTCAGTCTCCCTGCTAGACAGGGGTTCAGGGAAGTAAATAGTGTGGTAAGAAATAGCCAGGGAATTGTTATGGCTAGGCTTGTATAGGCCCTAGGACTGATAGCCTAGTACCAACCTATGAAACTATGAAACTATATAATAAAATACACAAATAACAGGAAGACAAACAAGAAGCACAACTAGCAATGAGTATTAATCTAAATTTAAAAATAAGAATATATTACTATAGAGGACTGCAACCATCACTAAGGACATCTCTAACAGTAGTAAAATAACATAACTACCTATATAGTAACAAAATAAGAAGCTCACCTGGAAATGCAGTTTCCTTTCCCTGACTTATAGGGTCATAATAAATGAATGCTTGAAGATTCAGTTAAAGGTTTTTATCTCTGTATAAGAATCTTTTAATGTTAAAAGGATTTGAAGAATGATATATTCTAGCTAATACTTGCTGAATAATTAATTGTTAATCATTTTTAAGCTTCATTTTAGGATCAAAAGTTTTCCAGGTGTTATTGTCTGCAATTCTTTTAAGGCTAGTATTTGCACATTCCATGTATTCACTTCTTTCTATTATTTTGTTATTTTTAATGAATGAGATGGCAGAGTCTAGATCTTCAAATATTTTATAACCACTTTCATGAAAGATTTTTAGTCGTGCAGAGAATAGCAAGTGGGTTTTTATTTGATTTTTCTTGAAATCTTTGATTAAAGGCAGAAAGATTTTTCTTTTTGAAATCACAGCTGGAGAATAATCATTATCAAATCAAATGACTTTATATTTCATATTAATTGGTGATTTTGCCCATGCTGTCTTTAATACCATTGCTTTGTCACGAGAAGAGAGAAATTTCACAAGGACAGATTTAGTGAAACTATTTTTGTTATTTTTAGCTGTTACCAAAGATCTATGTGCTCTTTTGATACCATATGAAAAAGGTTCTGGGAGTTCCAGAATTTCAGGTATCCATGAAGAGAGGAATTTCACCATATCAGTTCCTTCTATGTTGTCTAGTAAGATAATATTCTTATGTTGTTTCTTCGTGACCTATTCTCAAGATGATCCACTTTTGATTGACAGAGAGAGTTTTGTTTTAATAAAAACTCAGTGTTATGTTCATTTTCTTGAGTTTTGCTGTCTATGTCATTCAGTGCTGTTTTTATTCCAGATATCTGCTTTTTCTGCTGGGTAAGGTCATCATGTATAAGATCCATTTGTTGAGTACATGTTTCTTTAAAGTTATCCAGATCATATCCATTTTATCCAGTTTTGTTGAGAGTTCTTGTAGGTAGTTATTAATGACTGGAATTCTTTTTTAAAAATTGTTTCTTGATGTGAAGATTTGTTGAAACTCATGTTGTTCTGATGTAGAAGATTTTTTAATGATTTTTTGACAGAAAAAATTAAAATTTATGAAAAAATGTTTAGATATTATCCTAATATATAGTCTAAAAAATTATTGAAGACAAAAAAATCCAGAATTAGGGTAGATATATTCTTAAAATCCTGTCAGAAAATGGTCTAAAAGACAGAGCTGATAAAAAAAATGTTGCTACACAGTGGACATCTTGGCCACGCCCCCATCCATATCAGTTTTAAGGTGCATCTTCACTTTGCATTTGTCGTGGTCCATTCTACAACCACAGTCTATGGTCACATTATATCCGAGAATACAGAGTTCAGGTATTACAGAATACTTTCCGTTGTGACAGAACTTAATGTAGGGAGTAATACTTCAATAATGGTGACATTGACCATAGCAAAAAAAAAAAAAAGGAAAACCTGACGTTAAATCAGCGGAGTTCTGTTTGATTAATAGATTAGTACTAGGCTAACTGCCATTATGGGCCATTTTAAGCCTAGCCTATTACCCCATATCAGAATCAAACCCTGCGCCTTGTGTTTCTAAGGTAAGCACCTTAACCATTACGCCAACCTCCATAAGTTTGGGGATCAATCACTGTTGATATCTCTCTGACCTCTTTAGGTAATATAAGCAAGTTAATGGGTTTCATACCTATAAAGGAAGACAGGAATAATAATCAAAATATATAGCATTATCACAGTGACCTTTCATAAGTCAGCCTTGGATACTGGTTCATGTAATGTATCTAATTGTTCATATTCTTTTTAATGGGCTCAGGGTAACAGTGACAGAAGTGCTTGACACTGTACAGTGTTCAACCCTTGCTGCATCGGTCATTGTCATCCACTACACCAATTATTGTTTCATTTATGCACATACCAAAAATGACCTTTAACCTGATGCAGCTGAAGAGGCTTTTAAACTTTTGTGACTCAGTGCTTTTTAAGTAAGGAAACAGTAGCAGAATCCATTGCAAAGGTTATCATTTTGCTTCAATATTTTTTTAACAATATGTGAGAGCACTTTATAGTTAATGCATGTAATCAAAAAGTCCACTGTGGATTATTAGGTGTGGAAACAACAGGCTAGCCTGGATGTGAGGTCTCACTGCAGGCCCATACTGTTATGTTTTTTCTCACTTTATCTTTCATAGCATCTTGCTAAGTGTTACTTGTTGTGAAATGAAATTATACTTAAAACAGCATGCATTGTCTGACACACTAAATGTAATCTTATTTAGCATGGCAAAAGCTCATGCAAAGTAAAGCAAAGCAGCACATGACTGCTTCGGACAGTTTTACTGATCTATTTGCAGTTCTACAGTATATCTTATTTTTACTAAAAGTAGTTACTAGGTATGAATGCTACTGCAGTACTTCCCTGTATCTCTTCAAACTTTATAACTTTTATCCTGCAAAGGTCACATTTGTTTAACAGTATCCTATTTTAAATAGTATGTTTTTTAAATAGTTGCTGTACCTATGAGTCCTTTAACAGTTCCACAGAAAATCAGTGCATTATTTCAGACTGCACTCTCATTGGCTAGTAAAGCTACATAGATATTCATACCTCTCAACCTCTTAGAGCAAAAAATCTGGACAAACCCTAAAATGATGAGGGGACAAACAGTGACAGATTTAAATATTGCTCTGACAAACATAGAAGGTTGATAGAACAATAGGTTTTGCATTAGCATGAAATTATGAAGGATGTGCAGTCTTAAACTCAAATGTTTGTCATTATTTAATGACTTCAATCCTTAGATATTTGCCAGAAAACTACAGATTTTAGGAGGAACACACCAAAAATATGAGGCAAAAATCTGGATATTCTGCAAATATGTGTACAGTTGAGAGGTATGATTGGTGCATAAATAGAAACTATGGTAAATTCAGATTATTCAGGCATACAATAGGGTATCTTGCAGTGCATACACCAGTATATCAATAAATCGGGTGCAAGAAAGTACAAATGCAAGCTATCCTGTTTCTATGGAGATCAAGAT
Organism: Protopterus annectens; assembly: GCF_019279795.1. NCBI lineage: Eukaryota > Metazoa > Chordata > Ceratodontiformes > Protopteridae > Protopterus > Protopterus annectens. Next base: position 1,012,605,429 of record NC_056731.1, on the reverse strand, counting down.
GGCTGCTATCCTATAAACAGTGTTGAATCTTAGCTCAGCAACATTTCAAGAATCATCTTACCTGGTCAATAACCTTACCTTGGAATAAAGAATAATTTTTTCTTACCACATACCAGGTCAGAATTAAAGAAAAACTCTTTTACAGAGAGGATTGTGGCTGATATTCCCATCCCTTGCTCTACATGTGCTATCCTATGAAATCTGAGACTTCTCGGCCTGCAATCTCCTAATAAAGGGAACCAAGAAAACCAAGTATGTCACAGGATTCTATACACATGGATGCTCAATCTACAAAAGCAAAATACTCTTCAATCGCATCCCCAGAAAAAGAAACACTACCTAAGAGAGCAAGAACTGGGAAACAACAGGAACATACAAAACCTTCTGGCAAGGTAAAAACAGACCCAACTAACATGGATGAATTAAAACTGGCACTACAACCTATTCAAGCTGCAATACAAAGCTTCTCCTCTCAACTACAAACCTTTGGGGATTCCATTGACAGAATACTTACTAGGATTGACAAAACAGAAGCAAAGGTAATGGATAACGAACTCAAGATAGAGCAGTCACAAAAAGATTAAAATACTAATAACAGATCTATCTTAGACATGCAACAGAAACTTTTGGACCTGGAAGCCAGATCAAGATGCAATAATATCATAATAAGGGGTATTCCTGAACGATACAGCATGATAATTTGCCAGAAATCATCAGTAATATCTTTGCTTCACTCCTGAACAATGCTCCTTTTATAGACCAAATAATAATAGAAAGAGCTCACAGAGCTCTCAGACCATCTTCAGATACAAAAAATCCTAGAATTGTCTACGTTAAAATTTTAAATTACCAACATGTTAACAAAATCCTTCAGGCAGCTAAATCTAAAAAATATGTTGTTTGGAATGGAACCAAATTTTTTTTTGCAGCAGACCTCCCTGCTCAGATAAAACTAGAGAGACAAAAGTTGGCACCTTTCTGCGCATATCTAATACAAAAACATATTAAGTTCCAGATGAAATACCCCAATACTTTGATTTTTCAGCATCAAGGTTGCAAGTTATCAGCAGGTAACAGTAAGGAAGCTACATCGGTCTTTATCAAAGCATTCAATGAATCTCCTGACTCAACACAACATAATTGTTAATCTACCTTAATGTATTTCTCCTTTTTGTCTGCTGTACCCGATCCGGAATGATGATATCAGACCTTGGTGAGTCTTTAAATTTGTCCTTTGACTTGCTCTAACCTCCTGGACCTTCATTTCTCTGTCCACCAGCTGTGGGACGGGCCCTGCGCCTTGTGGAGTCAGATTAGCACCTAGGAGACTACAACGTCCATCTCTACCATGTACTGAACACCCGTGACATTTCCTAACCTTTGCTCTCCCACAATGTCTCGGTGCCTTAAAGAAATAGGCATCTAAACAATATTCCAAACTCCAAGGAAGAACCTATCGTTTAGGTTAAAGAGGCACTTTCGTTTTTGTTTTTTTCTTTTTTCTCTTATATTTTTATTTTCTTAGTTTGTAATGTCAGGAGCAGGGGCTGATTTATGTTTGGTACAGGCATATACTGGCACTATGAGGGGCTGATTTGTAAATTATTACAGTATATAATATGCATCACCGGAATGAAAGCCATTGTGGAATCCTGGCTGTATAAACGATCTCAAGAGCAACGATCATTCTTTTAATGAGCAGCCTTTCATCATATGATGAAGAAGTCATCAGGTACAGCTCATAAAAACTTTTTCTTTTTTTTTTTTTTCCATTAAAGAAGATCAAACAGCTTACTAACTTATAACCCAGGGTTCTGTTATGTGTAGATATTTGTGGGGAATGATTATCTACAAGCCTTAGGTAAGGCTTGTAGGCAACAGATAGTTTAGATTGATATTCTCCGCTATTTGAGCAATATGCCCTTCACTTAATTTATTCAACCACAATCTAAATAGTCAGTAAGACACTCTGGGTAACACTGTTTTATAACACAATTCAGGTCTTATATTGAATGTCATTTTTTCAAGGTGAAATTTTTCCTTTTGACTATTGTGCTTAATTGCTGTGGATATAGACTAGTTAATGGTATAATCTAAAAAGTGTTGCTTTTTTTCCTCTGTTATTTATGTACTAGAAAGTGCGGTTTAAGTATATAACATACTGATGCCAGATCTTTAAGTATTGACATGCAGTGTGTATTGTATTAATGGTTCTTGTAAAGAGATTAGAATTTAATGTCATATATATACAATGTTTTAACCTTATCTCTACTCAAAACATAACATGTACTCTGATTGTTATACTGTAGCTTCAGACTTCTGTTTTTCTAGCACTTTGGAAATTTTAAGCTGCAGTTCGGATTTAATGTACTGAGTATGAGTTATCTCTCTTCCATATGGTTAATGGTTACTCTAGGTTAGTCAGCTATGTACCACATATGAATTTAGTATATACCTACATACATATATAACAAATTTTTCTGTTAAATTCAGGTTTGCTGAGCTATGAGCATGGATTTTGAAACTGTTAGGGATTGTTATGCATTTAGATTCTGTAGATATTGTTCATTCAGTTTGGGATATCTTAAACCTAACCAGGTTATTTGCAATGTATATATACTCGGTTATTACACACAATATCCCAATCTCTTCCGGGCCTGAGGGTGGAGGTTAAGCACGGGATTTAGGCAGGAAGCATTTCTTATATCTGCCCAGACATGCTGGTCTACCTTCTATCCTCAGTTAAAAAATCCTACATTCTCCACTTATAACTTAATTTTTTTATTATTAAGAAAAAAAAAAAAAAAAAAAGAATCATAGATGCTGAATCTTGAGTCATGGAACATTAAAGGGTTACAAGCAATTAAGAAAAGGAAACTTTTCATGCATTTGGTGTTTAACTCTGCATCAAATATATTTTTCATCCAAGAAACTCATCTATCTATTAATCAGAGGGAAGAGGAATGAGGGAAGCGTTGGATAAAAGCCATTATTGTATCAGGTGCTAAAACCAATAGTGTAGGGGTTGCTATAATTATCAAAAATTCATTCCAACATGACATAATTAAGTATGACACAGATGAAGAAGGTAGATGGACCTATTTTACCACTCCGTGTTCATTCCTAGATAAACCGACCTTATTTATGAATATCTATGCCCCATGCACCAGACAACAAAACTTTCTTATGGCAATTTATAAAATACTGGAATCATTTCCTAATCATTACTACATAGTGGGAGGGGATTGGAATTCCATACAAGATACAATGACAGATAGGTCCAATATTAATGCTAAATATAATAAATACACTACTTTAACTATTTCTGAACTTAAGGTGGATTACAGTTTGTTTGATCCTTACATCTACCAAAAAGGCCCCTCCAAAAATAATAAATTCACTTTTTTTTCTACCTGTCATAAGAGTTGGTCTAGGTTGGATTTCTTTTTTAATTTCTTCAATATTTAATAATTTTGATAACACATTTAATACTGAGTCAAGATATCTTTCAGACCACTCAAAAATTTCCTTTTCTATTCAAGGGAATTCAAAAGCATTATCAAAGTCCAAATTCATTTGGTGGCATCAAAACTCCAACCAACTAAAAAAAAACTGATATAATTTCAGAAATTGAGTCCTACCTGGATCAATTCCTTCATACCACGCAATCCAATTAATCTTCTGTAGACTATTCCTGGGCTGCTACTAAGGCAATGATTAGAGGAATGCTTATAAATAAAGCTGCATATTATAAAAAACTTTACAATAAAAATGAATCTTCCATATCAGATAATATAGTTAAGTTAGAAGCTGAAATTCAAACAAAGTAATCCCCCCAAACAGAAAAGGAAATAATTCAACTACAGCAGGATCTTCTTTCTCTCCATGCTGAAAATCTTTCATACCAGGAAATAAAACATTAGCAAACTACTCTGAATGGGCACAATTCCCTTCTAAGTTTCTAGCCAGAATCTTGAATCAAAATAAACCTCCTCCCACTATACCAGAAATTCACTATCAGGGGATAGGTTATCAGACTACGCAAGAAATAGTTAAATTCTTTGAATCATTATATTCTCAGTTATATAGTCCTCCCAAAAATCCTTTAGACAAAATAGAGCTCCAAAGCTTCTTAAACAAGATAATTTTCCCCAAACTTTCTAAAGAACAACAAAACATCCTAGACAGGGAAATTTCACAACAAGAAATTAATTTCGTTATTAACAATTTGAAACCTAACAAGGCTCCTGGCCTGGATGGCTTCACAGCCAAATTTTACAAATGCTTTATTTCTAAAATCTCCAAAGCTCTGCTGCTGCTGTATAATAATATTATCTACTTTGGAATAAAGGACGCTCATCTGAATGCATCAAGAACTATTTTTATTTCAAAACCTAATTCTGATTCCAAAAAACCCTGGATGTATAGACCTATTTCCATTGTTAACTTAGATATGAAGATCCTGGCTACAATCCTTGCTAATAGACTTAAAAATATCATTCTCAGTATCATATCACCTGGACAATCAGGATTATTCTTCATAGACAAACTGTTGATCATACACTTACACTAGACACCTTGATTTCGCTCTCTACTCTAGCTAAAACCCCTGTTTATACCCTGGCAATAGATGCTTCCAAAGCTTTCGACCGAATTAGCACAGAATTTCTGTTTGATACTCTCCCTCACTTCAATATACCACTCTCATTCATTAATATTATTAAAATTCTTTATTCCAGTGCATATACTGTATTACAAATAAATAAACAGGTATCATCCAGGATCAATATCAAAAATGGTGCAAGGCAAGGGTGCCCCCTTTCCCCCTACTATTTAACCTTTTCATTGAATCTTTACTTTTATTAATTAAACAGAAAACTTATCACCACATTCCGGTAATTTTCAACACAAAAATTTCCTTATCAGTTTATGCTAATGATTTAAATATATATTTCACCTTACCTAATTCTAATCTAGGAAAAAATTATGAACTCCATTGACACTTTCTCTAATTTCACAAACTACAGGTTAAATAAAGATAAATCATTAATTTTCCCAATTAATATGTCTACTCAATACCCAAGTATATTCACATCAAAAGGTATAAATATTAAACAACATTTCCACTATCTAGGAATTTCATTCCTCCAGGATTCTACAGCATTTTATCAATGTAATATTTCCAGATTATGGTCGAATGTACAAGAAGACTTAAATAGATGGACCAAGCTGAATCTTCCCTTCCTCGCAAGAGTAGCAATCATTAAAATGAACATACTTCCTAGATTCCTATATATTTTCAATGCAACAAATATTATTCTTTTCAATAAATTCTTCAAAAATATATACTCATCCCTTTCAACATTTATATGGTCTCCTAAATTTGTTAGGATTAGATAATAACTATCTTATCCAAAAGAACAAGGAGGTCTTGGGTTACCCGATTTTAAATTATATTATGAAATTATTAACTACAGTAGGTTAATCAACATAGCTACATACAACAAGGAGTCCAATTTATGGCATCCATTCTGGGTTATACTATATAACAACTATATTAAATCACTGAAGTTTAACCCTCTAGCTTTTCCTTTCATAGATAAAGATAATATGGGTAAAATCAAGTTACACAGCGATATAAAATCTAAAATAGGAGCAGTACAAAAACTGTTTCATTCCCTAAAATTGACCCCTGCCTTTAATATCTTACAACCACTACATCTTAATACTAACCTAAAAATGAATGGGATAATGCTAAACTTAGCTCAATTCCCTCTACTGAAGGACAAAAATATCATTGATATCCTTCCTTTTATGCACCTCTCGATATCAGATATCAGATCTAAGATGAATCGTCCCAAAAGGTATACAATTATACTAAGACAAATCATGGATCTATCTCATAAATTCTTAAATCACCCTTTGCTGCCAGAAAAAGACATCTCTTCCTGCAAAGTGATTTGGAACCTTCTCCTCCAGAAAAAGAAAATGATTTCAAACACTTACAAATTTATTATGTCTTTAAAAACCCAAAAGGAGCCTATTTATTCTAGCTACTGGCTGAAACAAGATCCATCTATCTCCCACGACCAAATTGTGAATGCCATTAAGACTAGCTACAACATTATTTCCCTAAAAAAGCTCAATTACACCCAGTTGATGTTACTGAACAATGCTTATCTTACCCCTAATATTATTAATAAAATCCACCCCAATTCTTCTCTTCATTGCCAATTTTGCGATAATCAAAAGGTGGATCTCCTTCATGTATTTTGGAGCTGTAAATGTTCATACAGGCTATGGTGTGCCTTAAGGGTTCAGTTAGAAAAAATAGGCTATGAAAAATCTACTTTATCGTGGAAATTGACACGGTTACATATTCTCCCACCTGCAGTATCAAAGCTACAACTTAGAATTTTAATTTCCATCTTCATGTTAGTAAAATATTACATTACTCTTAACTGGAAAAATAGACACTCACTTTCCTGGGAGGGCTTTAAGTTACTTGCAATTAATCATCTCAAGGCTCATAGGTATCTGTTTCATAAACCAAATCAGAAGGATTATCTTAAAGAATATTGGAGGATGTTTTTTGATTATATTCTAAAATTAATGTAACTTCTAATAAAGTCAATAGTGTTATGTTTGGGCATGATATAATTGTATATAGTTACATACGTATATTGATGTTGTTCGTTACTATTTTGTGTTTTTTTATAAACAAATAAAAAGATTTAAAAAAACTATCCTGTTTCTATGAATTTTGATACATTTTTTGCTGTATTTCATTCAGATATTGAATTGTTCTGTACGAAAACAGTCTGTTGTATTGCAACAATATGGCCATCTAGGTACTAGAATTATTATTAGCACAATAACAGATGTTGTAATGCACTTTTACAAAAATCATATATTAAGCTGAAATTTTGTGTGCTACATCATAATCAAAAAAATTGATGACAGTTTTATGTAAAAGGTATATTGATATGTCCAGAAAACTCCATAAAAGAAATCAGCAAAAGCAATAAAATCAGATAGCATTGGATGTTTTTGCTTTTTTTTTTTTTGGATTACAGTAAACATAATGAATATTAATGCCTGATGTTCAGTTAAACAGCCATAAGGTCATAACTAGTTCTGTTGCAGGAAGTTACAAATATGTGCACATTTCTGGACACAGTCACACAGGCACACAGACATGCACACATACAGTGTGTGTGTGTGTGTGTGTGTGTGTGTGTGTGTGTGTGTGTGTGTGTGTGCGTGTGTGCATGTGTGTTAGAGACAGAGAGAGAGAGAGAGAGAGAGCACTGTGACTATGTGTCTACAAACCTTTTAAGAAGGTACTTTTCAGACTTACAAACGTTCTTTTTGGTGACATTGTTAATAGTTTAGTTGAATAAATCATAATCATAGCAGAAAAATAACTTTTTAATGTGAGATGTATTTTAGTGTGCACAAGTAATAATGTAAGTCAAAATAAAAATTCAAAAGTACGCATGCAAAGTGAACTAAGTAGCAACTACTACCCATGGATTTAATTACAGTTCTTGAAAGGAATCAATCAGTGCTTTGACTCTCATGGAAATACAAAATGCTCATTACAGCAGATCTAATTGCATAGGCAGTAATTATTAGGTAGAAGTGAATAGCAAAGAAATCTGTTAGGCCTAATTACCCCAATACTATTTAAGTGTCATTTGTGTTATTTTAAGGCTAATAATAAGAAGGAAATATAGAAAACTCTGTACACTGCATTCATTCTTGGCTCTGGGTAAAGTATTCAAATGAATCAATTATCACCTTCTTAAATGTATAAATCTATGGTAATAAATATATAAAACATTAAAAGTGCATCGTCTGCTATACAATTTGGACTAATTTCCTTCTGCTTCAATATCTAACCTCATAATAACAGACAAACGCACACACAAGCACATACAGAGAAGAAACAGTAAATGTAAACAGGATGTTTATATTTAATATTATGCAAAAACAATAGTAAATACAAAACTATTGTTTGGGTGTGCTTGAGTGACTGCATATTCAGGTGCTCTTGCTTTGCTGGTAGCTAGATGAGTGGCAGAGGAGAAGTGGGAATGTGGTTTGGTAGCTGTGGAAGTGGAAATTTTGTCAGCAGTATGTCAGCAATGGTTTTGGTGGTGATATTTCATCAAATGCACTCTTTATTTAGTGACTACAGACATTGAAAGTAGGAAGTTCACTTTCTTTATGTGTGGATAAGTGTGATGTGAGTGTGTGTATTTCCAAGTGTTTGCAGGTTAGGGATAGAGTAAGGGCATAGTAATGGTATAGGTTCAGTGGTATTTGCCTGAGAAAGGTAAGGAGTGTATGCATATGTGTTTGTAGGCTAGGGTTACAGTAAGGGCTTAGTAAAGGCACAAGTAATGTTTTGTGTGTGTGTGTGTGTGTGTGTGTGTGTGTGTGTGTGTGTGTGTGTGTGTGTGTGTGTGTATGTATCTGAGTGCCATGTTATGAGACCATCCAGGTGCAACTAACCGTAGGCAAAACTGCTATACAACTGGTAGCATGTTACAGACCACCCTCCCAATCTCAGGAACCCAATTCAGCCTTCCTGAAGACATTGGAGGATATGAATGTCTCACCAAACACCATCATACTGGGAGACTTCAACTACCCTAACATAGACTGGGTGCATTATTCTAGCCCTAACACCCTAGCCCAAAGGTTCCTGGAATTAATAAATTCAAATGCAATGGAACAGCTAGTCACCTCTCCCACAAGGGGATATAATATACTAGACCTGATCATCACAAACATGGGGACAAAGTGCTCCACACCGGAAGTATACCCCTCACTAGTGAGATCTGACCACAAACTTATCACCCTGGATATACATATCCCACCTCCACCCCCAACACAAAAGACTACAATGAAAAACTTCTCAAAAGCCGACTTTACACTTCTTAAGACTGAGATGGTATCCTTTAAGCCCACTGGGCCAGTGGAAACCACATCCCACAAAGCTGAATCCTTCACAAATGCTTTCTACGGATATCTCCAAGAATGCATGGATCATGCAATCCCAAATAAAACCAAGACCCTCTCCACCAAGGGCAGGCGTCCTGTCTGGTGGACCCCAGCCATAAACAAATTGTATAACAAAAGAAAGCAGCTGCTGCACGACAGAGCACAATCCCATAAAGAGAAGGCATCTCTGATCAGCACTAGTAGAAAGCTACGTTCTCTCATAAAAACATCCAAGGCCAACTTTGAGAGAAAAATCACTATGGACATTAAAGATAACCACAAGGTCTTCTTCTGCTATGTTAGAAACCTGGGCAGAAACCCTCAGATATGCTCAGGGTTAGTTCAAAATGACAAAAAATACACTGAACCCACAGATATTGCCAACATTCTGGCAGACAGATTCAGTGCAAATTTCTCCCCTCCCTCACCCCTAAAAGAAGAAATACTTATCCCAGCTGAATGTAACCTCCCTGTCATCTCAGATGTCCAGGTGAGAACCGCCCTCAGCAAAGCTAAGAACACAGCATCAATGGGACCTGACGGTATCCCGGGTTGCATGCTACGTGAACTCCAAGAGGAGCTAAACCCGCTCATAAAAATGCTATTTAACCTTAGCCTTACTACAGGATATGTACCTGAACACTGGCATACAGCAACAGTGGTCCCACTCCACAAAGGAGGCACCTCTACAGACCCTGGTAACTACTGCCTCATAAGCTTAACCAGCCTGGTCTGCAAAGCTATGGAAAGAATCATTATGGAACTCATAAACAGAGACATTGGGGACCTACAGACACTTGATCCCACCCAGTTTGGCTTTGTAAAGGGCAGATCCTGCCTTTTGAACCTAGTTGACTTTTTCAAAACAGTCACTAGAGCCATTGTCGAGGTCAAAGCAGTCCATACAGCCTACCTGGACTTGGCTAAAGCTTTCGACACAATACCCCACTCAGGCATCATAGACAGGCTCAACAGCTTAAATGTAAATCCATATGTCACAAGATGGGTTGCAAACTGGCTAAAGGATAGAACCCATAAAGTCAAAATCGCTGGAGCCATGTCAGACTCAAAGCCAGTCACAAGTGGTGTCTCACAGGGCTCTGTCCTGGGACCCCTCTTGTTTGGCATTTATTTCTCAGATGTGAAAGCAAACATGGGAGGGTTGTGGCTGACAAAGTTCACAGATGACTGCAAACTAGGCACCATAGTCGATACACCAGCTGACACATACATCCTACAGAAAGGCCTCACTGAAACGGACAACTGGTGCCGGAGTCATGGCCTTAAACTAAATGCCAAAAAATGTATAGTCATCCCCTTTGGGAAAAACAAAGTACCCACAAATTATCACATAGACAGTAACCCACTGAGTACGGAAAAAGTAATCAGAGACCTGGGGACCCAAGTCGATAGTGACCTCTCATTTGACACCCACGTTGCCAAAGTGGTTAGAAAGACTTTCTACCTTGCCCACCTTATCATGAAGGGATTCACATCCAGATCAAAGGAGGTCATTGTACCCCTATACTCCTCCCTTATCAGGCCCATGATTGAGTACAATGCCCCATTTGGTATGTACCTCACCCGGCACTTGCAACAGCTAGAGAGACCCCAAAAGTACCTCACCAAGAGGATCAAGGGTCTTCAACATATGTCATATGCTGCCAGACTAAAGAAACTCCAGCTCTATTCAGTAGCATACCGCCTACTCAGAGGTGATCTGTGCCTGACGACAAGGCCATGTCCAATCAGGAATTGATGGACATGCTCCACCTCAAAAAATCCAAATCCATCAGAACCACGAGAGCTAAAGATTTAAACCTCAACACAAATATGAATAGGACATGCTGGAGGGACAGATTCATAATTCAGAGGCTTCCCATACTCTGGAACAGAATCCCAGTTCATGTTAGGCAGAGCCCCTCACTGACTCTCTTCAAGAGAAATCTTGACGAGTGGATGGGAGATCGTAGGTTTACCCTGGGGGTCATCTCTGTGTCACTACTAGACAGAGGCACAGTAAACTAATTCTATTATGTAAGGGGGTCTTCACTGTGTCACTACTAGACAGAGGCACAGTATTCTAAAGCTATTCTGTACACTTTTGTACCATTACATGGGGTGGCGAAAGCCACATCACTATGGCTAGGCTTATAAATGTCCCAGGGCAGATAGCCTAGTACTAAACTATGAAACTATGAAACTATGTGTAGTTTTACTGTTAGTGAATGGGTTTTTAACAATGTAATATGTAGGACTGGGGCAGGGGTAGAGTCGGCAGACATAAGCAAGGTTGTGGAGGGGGACAGATTAATTAATATTGTATTGGGCTTATTTGCTATACCATCTTTTTTGTATTTTTCCTTGTGGTCTGGGGTTATACGATTGTGTAGATAGTAAATATGCAAGTATGGGGGGATGCGCAGAGCCCTAATACTGGGTATATTTGCATAAGTGCCTATGATATTGCTTGCACTGGAACTGACAGTGTTTGCATGATCACAAAAGGAAACTGGTCTCTACAGATAACAAAACTTTTTATCTTAATAATATTAAAAAAACTGGGACCACATTCTATTTGACCTAAAGAGATGGAAAAATCTGAAACTACCACCATTAGCCAATGTCTCGATTATCAAAATTAATATCTTACCCAGATTATTATACATCTTTATGTCTTCCCAGCTATTAATACCCAAGAACTTTTTTAAGCAAATTCACACTGAATTCGCTAAATTCATATGGGAACCAAAAAAAAAGTAGAATCTCATATGATAAACTGATGACCCCGAAAAACAAAGGTGGATTAGATCTACCAAATTTTGAAAAGTACTACTTAATCATAAATGCCAATAGAACCTTAAAAATTGAAAACTACTATACACTAGGAAATAGTTGGTCCCCACATTGGGTAAGAATATATTTTAAACACATTGAAAGCCTGCATATAAATCACAAATCATTACCTTTCTTAAGCAGTAAAAGCATTAAAGCACGTATCCTAATGGAACCCCTTAAAAATTCTGTAACATTAACACAAAACCTTTTTAAGTCAGTAAATCTCCTTCAAACCATGATGATCCTACAACCTATACACAAAAACCCAAACCTGAAAATTAACAACTACTAGATCTGAAAAAATTCCCACTTATAATTAAAATAACACTACAAGATCTATACCCATATTTAAACTGTCCCGCTCAGGAAATAAGAAATCAATTGGGTCTTCCCAAGTCATATCTGTTGATCTTGAGACAGATTAAAGAAATGTGTATAAGTTACTTTCAAGATATTAACATCAAGAAAGACGACTTAATGAAATGTAACTCACTTTGGCAAGCCCTTCTGCAAAACACCAAATTTATAACATGCTCATACAAATTGATCAAAGACCTGAAATTTCAAGAATACATACTCTTATCTAATTATTGGAAAGAAAAAATACCATCGGTAGAGAACCATAAAATAATACAAGCAATTAACAGTAAAATCCATTTCCCTTCAAAAGTTAGCATTTACCCAACTCATGATATATAATAAGGCTTATTACACACACCTTAGCTTGCATAAATTTAACCCTAGAAACTCCCAAAATTGCCCACATTGCAAAGATGAAACTGCTGACCTTTTGCATATGTTCTGGAGCTGTAAACGTGTTTTCAGACTTTGGAACTCCCTGAAAGTACAGCTACAAAAGATGGGATATCAATCATCAATGCTCACTTGGGAATTTACGATATTACATCTCTCCCCAAATAACCTGGGTCTATATTATATCCTCGAACGCTTAAAAAAGCGAACGCTGATTGATTGAACTTATTTTCGTGAAACTGCAAAATATCGAAGCAGCAGAAACTCGAATTTTTTCCTAGGGAAAGAATTTGGTTGTCCATTTCTGTTGCTTCAGTATTTTCAGTGTTATGGTGGAAAGTTACCGGTCAGATTTAGGTAAGTGTGCGATTGTGTGGATGTGAGTGTTAGGGTGATTTAGGTGAGTTAGGGTTAGGGCTCGGGTTAGGTGTGTGTGCGATTGAGTGGACATGAGGGTTAGGGTGGATTTAAGTGAGTTAGGGTTAGGGAGCGGGTGAGCTGAGTGTGCGATAGTGACAGACCTTAGGGTTAGGGTTTGGGTTAAGGTAAGTGGGTAGTTAGTGGTGTGTGCATAGTTTAGTGTAGGGTTAGGTATCAGATTTTAGGTGTATGTGTGTGGATTTCTATTTGTTTGGTGTGCTTGTGCTGTGTGTATGTGTTTTGGATCAGCAATTTTTTTTCCCTGGGAAAAAAAATCGCTGATCTGACAGTTCGAGGTTGTAAGCTTTTGGTTAAGTTAGGTCGATCAATCAGCGTTCGGTTTTTTAAGCGTTCGATGATATAATATAGACCCAATAACCTATCTAAAAACCAAACAACCATCCTCATTAATATTTTCCTATTAATTAAACTCTACATAGCTACAAACTGGCTGACCCCATCTAAAATCTCATGGAAGAACTTTAGGAACTTAGCGATAAAACATATACTAGCTCACAAATACATAATAAACAAACAAAACAAAAATCCCAATATTTTGAAACTTTGGGAGCAAATTTTCAATATTATACTTGCATAAATCATAGAATTTGGAATACATTTACAACACACACAACAAAAAACATAACATTATATAGTAGTATACTAACTTGATGGTACTAACCCTGGAGAAAACAAATCTTATCTGTTTCCAGACTATTAAACTATGAACGCATTCATGTAAATAGTGTAAATATGTTTTAAGTGTATTGTTTTTCTATCAGTTGTATATCACCTGTGTTTACTCTTGTGATATGATCTGTAATGAAAAAGAAAAACAAATAAAGAATTATTATTGAAAAAAAAAAAAAACAAAAGGAAACTGGTAAGTTTTGATTACCTAGTGATACATATATGGATTAAATGACAAGGTGTCTTTAAAACCCCTGTTGAAAGGGAGGAAATTAAGAAGATAATTTTATTGGCTGAAGCAATACTGAGACTCTTTAAAAAATGAAAATGTTGTAGTTTCTACTAAGATCTGATGAAGGCAAATGCCAAAAGTGCTTATCTCCTATTGTTTTATTTCTTTTCATTATTTATATTCTGTACACTGTGATTAAAGTTTTTACTTATTTTATTTTTACTGTGGGACCTC
>NC_056731.1:1012581250-1012588750 GCF_019279795.1 Protopterus annectens | reverse complement strand
AACAAAAGGAAATGTGTACTAAAATGACTGAATGGAAAGCAGTATCAGAACAGAGAAGACAAACTCCTTAATTAGACTTTGATAAACATGGCAACAACAGTTAGATATGTTTTTGCTGACTTCTTTACAATGCATTTGCAGAACTGCATTAAAAAAGGTGCATTTAATATGACTATAACTTGACCATACAGGCTTGGGACTGACTTCGTAGTCTTCACTTGTGATTGCACAAATAAAATAAAAACAGTTCATGCAGTCTGGTTAGTGAAAAAAAGTTTTAAGGGAGAGGTCAGTCGTGTTACACTTGTAGTAGGTAGACACAGCACATGAGACTTGTTTGCTTGTGTCTTTCGGCTTTTCCCGGTTAGGGGTCGCCACAGCGGAACTCCGCTCTGCTAATGATTGGTAGTTGATTTTTATGTGCCGAGTTAACAGCCCTGATGCACAACCTTCATCGACGGTACGCCCATACACACATGTCTCCACGCAGAAGACGCTCTAGCTGAGAATCGAACCAGACTGCGTTATACTGCGAGGCGACAATGCTAGCACATGAGACTAAGCATGCAAAATTGGGTAGTTTGTGAAGCAAACTATGGCAATTCTTGCAGAAATCTAGCAGTCAGATGGACAATGTGTGATTGAGTGATGAAAGTAAATAGAAATACCAGTAAGATCAAACATCTGAACAGCAAACACCCTGAATTATGACACAAAAGTAATAGATATTCCTTTAGAGCAAGCCAGAGAGTGACAAAGACAGTATGAAAATGAACAGGCACAGGTGAAGTCATACCACAGTCCAAGTAACACAGACCTGAATATTGACCATGCTAAGCAATTCGATGTATATTTCAAAATGTCTGTGTCCTTACTGGGGTGGGATGGGATCAAAAGTCATACAAGATGATTTGGGGAGGAAGACTGGTCCCAGGTCTCAGTATTCATAATCAGATAATTAAAATCAAGAAGAGACCTTGAAGAAGATGATGCAGTTCAGGGAACAGGAGTAAGATGTCATTATTTTTATCCATGAGCATCGGTTGGTCCATGAAGGTGGTAGGTAGACAACCTCTTGGCACAAGACCACCACCCAAAATGTTATCTCCTTCTGCAGTCAACAGATAGCTGGAAGCATGAGTTGTTAGACTCACAGATAACTACTCAATTGCAAAAGCAACTATGGAAAGGTGAATGTAATGTAAGGTCTATTAGTGGAGAATAAGCCAGGTTTCCAGGGCATCCCATTGGTACTTTCAGTCATGGAAGAGAAAAAACATATAGATTTATGGCCATAACTTGGGAGAACTTGGTCCTAGGATCCACATATATCATGGGTACTTCAGGTCAGAAGGAGCTGGTTAAAGTTTTACTCTATGCCTTCATACTCCTGAATAATAAGGAGACAAAGACATTAACAGGGGCAGACATGGTTGCTGTATAGTCAGAAATTTTCAATAAGAATGGAGGTAGCAACTCTATTGTGTATACGTTCCAGATAACTAGTGACAGATAGGAAGTCAGAACAAATGGTAAGTCCTTTGGCATTCACCACAACCAGGTTCATATTTCCAGCTTGCTGTTTTACCCATGTACATAAAACATGCAGGAAGGAGGGGGTATCTAGAGATGTATGTGCTTCAAGAAAAACAGTGGCACCTCACCTAACAATCGTTTGGTGTCTAGTGAGAATACAGGCAGACCAGAACTCTCAGTAATATAGTAATGGGATGGGGTAGAAAGAAGAGGGGATCAGACCAAGTGGGATTCAACAATTTTGGTGAGTTGTTTACACTGATAAAATGCCATGTTACATGCATTTTTCAAATAAGTTACACATTTCTTATTTCAGGACTTAAAGCATGCTTTTACCATGCAAGTGAAATTCTAATTTAAGGAAAATAAATGTAGAAATTTCAGGTCGATACTAGGAAAGGAAAGGCAAGGAAAGGGAAGGAAAGGAAAGGAAAGGCAAAAAAAGGAAATGAAAGACAAGGAAAGAAAAGGAAAAGGAAGGAAAGGAAAGGAAAGGCAAAGAAAGGAAATGAAAGACAAGGAAAGAAAAGGAAAAGGAAGGAAAGGAAAGGAAAAGGAAGGAAAGCAGAAGAGTTTCTAAACAAACAAATTAGGTCATGTAGAATTTTGAGACCATTTGTGAACCAACCATTTGAGTAAGTTTAAGTGTTTCCAATAGGTTTAGTTCTAGAAATGGTGGGCAGAGCATCAAATTACAGATTACCACTCTTATCCAAATGGTTTATCAGTGAATACTAACATAAGTAAAGAATGATTGTTGATACAGCACACTTGTTTAGATAACGTGGTGAATCTCTCATAAGAGACAGCCATCAGTCTCTGGCCAAAACCAGAGTAGGCAATGTGATAATGCTTCTGTTCTTATTCATCAGGTTTAAAGACTGGTACTTGTTTAATATGAATCTAAGAGGAATATTCTTTGTGACAATGTGATGTCCATGTGCTATGCAGTATACAGGAACATAGATCTACTATACGGAGGACATGCCATATTTAAACAATTTTCTTGTGGTCAGCAAACACTATTTGGGAAGGCTTTGAGTTTTTCCAGCAATTGTGCTAGGTGACGAATACACTCATAGCAGACAGTAAGTTAGATGGCTCTACAAATATTGCAATCTTTTTGTTTTAAAATTTTAACATATCACAGTCTTTCAGGCTTGCACGTGTCATACTCATGGTCAATTTATATAAATTAAACAGTATAGATATAAAGACGAATGTTAGGATGAGTGAAGTTATGACCATCCTATGGTGGATGAACTTTGCCTCTAATTTAGACTTACGATGCAAACATTCCATAGGTTTGTTGTGAAATTATTAAAAGTTAGGCATCAGAAACATCATCATCGGGTCAAAGTCATAAGACACGTCAAGAAGGACCTTCAGATACAACAGATGTTTTTTGTCAGAATTTCATAGGATGTGTATCAGGCATAAAGAAATGAAAACTTCAAAATGCACATAGATGCATCAGTTTTACTAGGTATCAGAGGCTACCTGAGATGAAAATGGGTCAACTATCTCCAGCTAGAACAATTGGTTTGTAGCAATATGAAGAAATACCAAGAACCAAAAAAAGGTGAAAAGACAGAACGAAAAACTGATAACCCAAGCAGCTCAGTCTGGCACCCTACAAAAAACATGTATATTTGTTCAAAGATTTATTCAAAGATTAAGTGCTTTCTTTCCTCACAGGGAACTTCATCAGATTCTTTACAAACTTTTAACAATAAATGCAATTTGAACTCAAACTAATTTGTCTGGAGATGCCTGTTGGGGGTTCAGGGGGGTGTGGGTGTTCAGAGGAGTTTAGAATGGTAAAATTAGTGAAGGCTTTGTTGCTTCATTGTAGGTAAGGGAGGCTGATGGGTTTGGAGAGGAGTTGGTCAGAGAGGAAGTTATGTAGTGGTAAGGAGGAGTTAGCTAAGTTTTATACATTAAATGGGGGGGATCAGATTTTGGTGTGAGCTTGCTGATACTGTAAGTGTTATGTCCAAGATGACCACTAGATACTTCAAATCAGATAATCCTCTGGCTAATATTGGTTTGGAAGTCAGAGGAGCTTGTGTGTGTGCTTGCTTTGAGTCAGGTTTTGTGAGATAGATTGGTTTTAGGGATTCATGCATTTTTTTTTTTTTTTTTATGCAAGTATGGCCAGGCTTGAGTGCTATTTAATAATTTAGGGTGGATAAGGTTTTCTGGTGGTTGTCACAGTAGTTGCTTGTACATAGCCACACAGAGGATTTTGAAGTGGTCATTTGTTGTATGGCAGTATCACCAGGTTTGGGTATTAATATTATCCTGTTCATTATAGCTGTTTCAGTTCTGTTTTAGTAGCTTTTTGAGAAATCACTGATGGTGGGATTTTGTTACTGATGACTGGTTTATTTGTTAGGTCAGGAGTTCTGTCTGTGGCAAGGAGTATTGCAGTTCTGAGTCCTGTGTTGTTACGGGCCCTGGTTGTTTGTTGACATTATCTCATTGGTTGCTTTGCATGGTCTGTGTCATTGGTGGCCTTGCCCATGCTTACCAAAGTCATGGTTGATGGCTGAGGCTTATTTGGTGTGGAGCATTTATTTTTATTTATTTATTTTATTTTATTTTACATTTGTTAACTGGGAAAGTCCTATTGGACACAGGTCCATTTTCAGCGGAGGCCCGGGGAGATAAGCTCCAAATGACACATACATAGAATAACAGGAAATTACATGGAACATTCATTTCATGTTATGAGACCTTTCATTGCATACTCACAAGGAGATGATACATACAGTATGGAATACATTCAATTTACAGTTCATACAAAAGTCAAACATTGAGGTATAGAGTATCAAAAGACATCTACTCAAAAGACCTAAAAAGAGGCAGCATTATGTATTCATGAAACAGACTGTCTGAGAGTAGTCAGGGTACAGAGGAGTTACCCTTTTAAGGGTTAGCCTTGTGAATGGCATGAGCATAGTCAATTATTCTGAAAATGTTTTTTCAGGAGTTTTTTAAACTGAATAGTGGAGGTGATAGAGGTTGTATTGCTTGGTAGGGTGTTCCATTTTTTGGCAATGGTGCTGGCAAAAAGGCATTTACCTGCATCATTTCTATGCTTGATGACTTTTAGGTTCATAGGTTAGTACTAAGCTAACTGCCCTTGCGAACCATTTTAAGCCTAGCCAATTATCCCTTGTGAGACTCAAACCCTGCACCTTGTGTTTGCAAGGCAAACACCTTAGCCATTAAGCTTTTTTGAGGTTTTAGTTGCTGGATCTAAGAGTTCTAGTTGGGATGTGTAGTTGTATGAGTTCCTGTAGTACAGGGGTTAGGTTTGGAAAGTAGTAGAGTTTGTGAGCAGTAGATAGTTCGTTGAGAAGTAGCATATGAGGTAACTCCAACCAGATACCTTGCTGAAGTGACAGACAGTGATGGGACGTATAAGGGGATTTGGTAGCAAATTTAGCGATTTTGTTGTAACAAGATTCCATTTTATTTAGGTCGGCTTGCTGGAGATTAGTTAAGATCACATTAGTTAAGATACATCACAAGATGGGTTGCAAACTGGCTAAGCGACAGAACCCACAGGGTCAGAGTTGCTGGAGCCATGTCAGACTCAAAGCCTGTCACAAGTGGTGTCCCACAGGGCTCAGTCCTGGGTCCACTCTTGTTTGGCATCTACTTTTCTGAAGTACAAGCAAACACAGGAGGGTTATGGCTGACAAAGTTTGCAGATGACTGCAAACTGGGCGCCATAGTCGAAAACACATCTGACACAGATATCCTCCAGAAGGGCCTCACAGAAACGGATAACTGGTGCCAGAGCCATGGCCTGAAGTTAAACGCCAAAAAATGCATAGTCATACCCTTCCGGAAAAACAAGGTTACCCCTAGCTACCATATAGGTGACAATCCACTGAGCACAGAAAAAGTCATCCGGGATCTGGGGACCCAAGTTGACAGTAGTCTTTCGTTTGACACTCATGTTGCTAAAGTAGTTAGGAAAACCTTCTATCGCCCACCTGATCATGAAGGGATTCACATCTAGATCAAGGAGGTCATCGTCCCCTGTACTCATCACTCATTAGACCTATGATTGAGTACAATGCCCGTTAGAATGTATCTGACCAGACACCTGCTGCAGCTTGAAAGGCCCCAAAAGTTCCTCACCAAAAGGATAAAAGGGTCTCAAAAATATGTCTTATGCTGCCCGACTGAAAGAACTCCAGCTTTATTCAGTCTCATACCGCTTGCTCAGAGGTGACCTGTGCCTGACATATAAGGCCATGTCAAACCCAGATTTGATGAATATGCTTCACCTCAAAAAATCTAGATCCCTCAGAACCACAAAGGGAGACTTAAACCTTGACACAGTTATAAATAGAACATGCTGGAGGGACAGATTCATCACCCAGAGACTCCCTATGCTGTGGAACAAAATCCCGGTACATGTGAGGCAGAGCACCTCGCTGGCCTTGTTCAAGAGGAATCTTGACCAATGGATGGGAGATCGCAGATATACCCCAGGGATTACTTCAGTGTCACTGCTTGACAGAGGCACAGAAAAATGATAGGCATAGTTTTTATTCAAACTAAAGGGGTGGCGAAAGCCACATAACTATGGGCTAGGCTTATAAATGCCCTTGGGCAGATAGCCTAGTATGAACCTATGAACCTATAAGATGGAAGAGGCATATAAGAAGATGGCTAGGAGATGGGTCCTTGCAATGGTTGCTTCGATGTTATTAGTCATAAAGTTTTTATTCCTATAAAGGAGTCCAAGTTTTTTGTTAACCTTCTTGATGGTTTGAGCAATGTGGATGTCAAATTTAAGATTGTTGTCAATTTCAACACCTAGCAGTTTTGTGCGTGTGGTAGGGCTGATTTGAGTGTTGACTTTGGATTTGATGAAGATGCTATCACCCAGGGGTGGTGATTTTCCCGGGCCAAATATAATAAGTTTGTTTTTTTTTTTGGGATTGAGAAGAAATTTGATATTGGGGAAACATGTTTCTTCGAGGGTGAAGTAGTTCTGGATTAAGGATTGAAGTTCATGTAGTGTGGAGGTGGCACAAATAAGGGTGGTGTCATCTGCATATTGTACTACTGACACAGAGGGTGAGGATAAAGTGATGTGGTTAGTATATAAGGAGAACAGTAAGGGACCGAGAATAGACTCTTGAGGGACTCCTATGGTAACTGGCAATAGGGGAGATAGTTGGTCTTTCCAGAGAACCATTTGTTGATGGCCAGATAGGTAGCTGTTAAACCAAGCAATACAGGAGGGATTTATGTTTATGCTAGATAGAGAATTGAGAAGAATGCTGTGGTTAACCATATCAATGGCTTTTGATAAGTCTAAGAATATGGAGGATACAAACAGACCATTGTTTCTGTGGTGGTTAACTATATCCATGAATGATACGAGGGATGTGGTGGTGCTGTGAGATGGTCTAAAGCAGGGGTGTCCAATCTTTTGGCTTGCTGGGGCCGGACTGAGTGAACAGAAATTGTCTTGGGGCCGCATATGAAATATATCACATAGTTAACTCTTTCGCTGCCATGCTCAACCAAAGTCGACCTTCTGGCTGTACTTGTAGGTGCATTCGAACAATGAATAAATGTAATAAATGACTATTTGCCTTTAAATTCTAATTCTAATTCTCTAAAATAACAGTTTTCTCTAACATCTTAGTCAATATATATATATATATATATATATATATATATATATATATATATATATATATTATATATATATATATATATATATATATATATATATATTTTTTTTTCCTTACAAATAAACAGATATTCATTACAGCACTAGCACGTCTCACTGGGAAAACCACGCATGCAGTCCAACTACGTAAAATGTCAACATTAGCAGTCCTACAAAACTGTAATCTACAAAAATAAGCCAACAAATTTGAAATAAAGTAAAGAATTCACATTACTGACTTAATAAAACAATTC
>NC_056731.1:1012225690-1012508842 GCF_019279795.1 Protopterus annectens | reverse complement strand
TGCAAACCCACTTACAACTGCTTAAAAGTGCCTTAATCACTCTGTATGTCAGGGCCCTTGTTCTGTTCAGCAGCAAAATAAAACACCTCGGTCCGTCTTGAGCCCCAGACCTTAGACACACTTGACTGCATGAAGTACCACTTAGCCACAGCAGATATACAATAACGTGATGCTGAAATAAATATATCATGCAAAACAATGAGTGAATGTAAAGGAAAAATAGGAAGGCCATAACACAAAGCTTGTTCTGTGGATCTTTACCAACAATTGTGGAATTGCATTACATGACTGTGATAAGAGAAGCAGCCATTCTACCAGCAAATAATGTTAGTGAGACACTTTACAACCCCCACACAGTATCATAGCAGGGCAACCACTGGCATATCTGATTAGGGCAGAGGCCATACGTCCTGATTGTGAAACATATTTTAGCTGTGTCCATCTGAATCCCTCTGAAAAGTACTGATGTCAGTCAGAGAGGTGTTGTATTACACAATGAATAATCACAATAATAACAGTAGACACCACTTGTACTTCATAAAAGAAGTACAAATCCACATGCACTGCTTCACTCAAGTCCACACTTACTGTTTCTATTAGTTGGAAGGTGTACCTCACATTTAACTACCTATCCCTGACTCCAAACAAATATGTATCTGAGTGTTTCATAGGCCTGGCAGAGGCACAAACACACAGGCATATCAGCTCATCTGCTGTTACACACTCTGCAAACAGCTTTGTGCAGACTTCCACAAGCATACCCTTATGTAGGAGTACAGCTAAGAAATACCAAAGGATCTAGCCATGTACTGGTAGCAACTGACTGTAACAATGCCATTGTACCAATGCTGAAAGCACCTGTGTGTTGCACAGACAAAGAATAACAGGCTAACATCTGTCTATCATCTGGATAGGTTCACATTTGGGACCTATGCAGGCAGACCACCTGCCTTGATAAACCAACAGGTACAAACCAACAGGTAAACACCAATCCATTAAGTCCAGTAAGATAACACTCTCACAATAAGACGTAATGCTCTCTGTAAGTCTGCATCCCCCCCCATATTTTAAATATACATGTGTTTAGGGTCAACCAAGGATGTAGGTAGGCATACTCAGTAGTGGAATTGTCCAGTTTACCTGAGACTCCCGTGCTAATGTCAACAATAAAAAGTACACAAACCCTGCAGAAGTGAGTATATCAATATGCACAGTATAACAGTCCTCAAACAGTTCATGTGTCAAATGAATACTTCAAAGTTCCAAGAAGACCGACAGGTCACAAACACTGTAGATTGAAACTGTTTAATTAAGTGCTTTTTTTTTGTTGCCGCTTATACGGCAACTTCCTCAGAATCTGAGGAATCTACAGTGTTTGTGACCTGTCAGTCTTGTTGGGACTTTCAAGTTTTCTGGTTTGTGTTATTTTATTAGTGTGTCAAACGAATACTTCTCAATAACTACTTTTGTATGGCAGTCAATTACATAAGTAGAAATGAAACTACATACTCACATATATCTTGTGTAAGTATTTGTAGGGGTGACTTAAACACTACACTGATAGCTCTGTACTGGAAGTGGCAACAGTCAGGCCTGAGTACAACATGTACATCACTGTCTACACCTGTAGCTTCAGATATAAGAAGTATACCAACATTCTGACTGAAACAACAGTGTACACAGCAAACGAGCATGGGCCCCACTCTGGAAATCTGAAAGGGCTACACCTACAAAACCTAGCATTTTATAGCATTGGGTTGCTAGACAGTACTGCAATTACCACACAGCAGGCTGTATGCATTTACCAAATGCTGTGCACCAATTGGTGCAGAGGTCATCACATGCACATGTCGTGATACCTATAAAAGCAGACTGTACTTGCTATCCCCACATGCAATCATTACATTGCAACTGATACAGCTGCACAGAACTTGTGTCTGAGTTTTCCAGGAGTTATTACTTAATAACGCAAAAGCTTACTTGAGTAAGGATACTCTAGTGAATCGTCCACCAAATACATTAATTAAGAAAATAAAAACGTAATTAATAAAAAAGTGAAATAAGTAGAAAAAAAACAGATGGATCTGAAAGTGACAAACAGGTATGTGACAGAAATGTGATCACTGGCAAGTAGTAGATGTTTATGAAGAGTACTGTAAATACTTTGAAACATGCATATGTGGCAGCAGTAGGTATGTATGCACTGATGCCATGCATGACTACTGCCATGGACAAATTAGTGTGTAGCTGTGTGCAGTGGGACATAACTGTGACATATGTAGCTCAGCATTTAATGTCAAATATCCAATCATGTCATCTA
Organism: Protopterus annectens; assembly: GCF_019279795.1. Lineage (NCBI taxonomy): Eukaryota > Metazoa > Chordata > Ceratodontiformes > Protopteridae > Protopterus > Protopterus annectens. Next base: position 1,012,506,522 of record NC_056731.1, on the reverse strand, counting down.
TGTTCTGTACAGTACTGTGTATAATGACTGTCTGGGGGAGTAGTGCAAACAGCTATATAAACATGGATGTGACAGAGTAACACATGCATGATAGTCATATAATGTGTAGCTTAGCATTGGCAACTGTTGTACCAAGCTAGTATAGTAATGTAGCATTAGCAGCTAGAAATACTCCCTGTAATATTACTGCCATGCACACATGTGACAACTGTTCATGTTGTAGCAAGGCCCAAAAGGTCATCCGTGAGGTCTACAGATGTACAACAGTGTGTACCTTGTGTGTTTATGGCACACACACATGTAGAGATAGTTATGTGTCAGATATATTAGCATCTTAACATGTGCAAAGAGCAAGGTACATACTGCAACTGTTTGTGAAGGATGGACATATATATGTTGGTGAAGGTTGTTATGTGCATATTTTCATGTAGGTTGTAGTGTGTGGCAAACAAGACAGCATACAGTGCTGGTATATGGCATGTGGTGTTTAAACGCTGTGGGTATGATTTGCTAAGTTTATAGTCTTCCAGACAGGGAGTCCTGCTAAAGATACATGGCCTGAGAATACCCTCAATGCATTCTGCACAAGACTGTGCAAAATTGTTACATAACTGTCTCTCTCTCAACCTTTGCATAATTGATATTCCCACCTTGAAAGGTGGACTGTATATGTGCCTACATGTAAATCTATATGTACACCAATGGATGTTTATATGTATGCTCAAGCTCAATGTTGTAAATGTATTGCCATCCCTTTTGTTAAAAACCCTGTACACATTAACTACCACATAGGTGGTAGTCTACTCCACACCAAAACTGTGATAAGAGTCCACTGGACACAGGTGGACAGTAGTGTCCCTTTTGATAATCACAGTGCCACACCGGTCATGTAAACCATGTACGGTCCACATGTCATCACAAAAGGTGTGTCATAAATGGAATGAGAGGTCAGTGTTCCACTCTACTCATCAGTTATAACACCCATCATAGAGTACAATGGGAATTTTGGTATGTACCTCAGAAGACATTTACAGCAACTGTAGACGCCAGGCACAAACACCACAAAGAGTATTACCAGACTCAAACTGATGCCCTATGCAGACTATCTTACAAAACCACAGCTACACTGTGTCGCATACCGCACACCCAGAGCCAGCCTCTGCCTAACATACAAAGCTATGCCAAACCCACAGCTGTTGGACATGCTCCATGTCAACAGATCCAAATCCCTACAAGCTACACACTGTACTGATCTAAACCTTGTAACGTCAAAAAGAAGAACATGCTGTAGTGGTACATGCTCATCTCCGACACATACCACACCCTGGAACTAATTATCTATCAATAGCAAAGAATGGTCCTCATTAGCAGTCATCATGAGTAATCATGATGAATGGATGTGACATAGGAAATACAACCCGGGAATCACCTCTGTGGCTCTTCATGACAGGGGCACATGAACTTAAATTACATGGGTGTTGAAAGGCAAGGTACCGTATGACTAGGCTGCTATAGGCCTTATGCCTAATAGCCTATGAGCTACCTATGACCTGATACACACACGCCTGTACATGTTACATTAATTGCTATGTGAGGTTGACTGAGTGTGATGGTGAATGTGTAAGTGAATGTGTCAATGTTGTGTATATGTGTGATAGCGTAGTGGGTAAATGTTTATATCATGGTATGTAGTGTTCTAGCTGTGATCCCCACAAAAGATATGTATGCTATTGCTAGGCAGCAAAAGCAGTATGGTATACGGTGAGACATAGTCCCATGGTGTTGACTGGAGTGGGCTATTGTAGGCTAAAGCAGTACATATATGCTCATTGATTGTTGACACTAGTGAATACAAATCTCGTATGTACTGTAGTACTACCTGAAGCTGTAGGCATAAACAGCACAGTATGGTGTATATCAACATTGCTTTGAAACACTGCTTTGTTTGTTACCTGTAGTCCACACACATTACATACCTCAGGCAGAAGGTTTTGTAAGTGCTGACACACAGGACTGTATGGAACACAGGTAAAGCTCATCTGGGTTGCCATACCTTGTAGGTATGTCTGATGTGTGTGTGGGTATGCCTGTAATATGGCCTGGGTCGTATGTGTGTTACAGGATATAAGTGCATATCTAGCAACATGTATAGTGTAGTACAGCAGTATACCACCTATATTGATGAATGTGCACATATGTTACTTAGGGGTTTGCTATCAACAAGTAGTGTGGTGTACTGGTAGTACTGTAACTGTCGACATTACTTGTGGATTACTGTAACTGTCGACATTACTTGTGGATTACTTGTAGAGTACCTGATTTCTTGTTTTCTGTTTTTTGGTTTATGGTATCGTTCTACAGTACTGTAACTGTACTTTACAATCATTTCAATGGATAACAATTTTCTGTATGCATTAGCTTCATATAAACCTCCTGTGGCTAGGTGGTGCATTGTGTCACATACAGTGTGCTATGTGCTGTTGTATAGGCTTACATACTGGTTTCACTTTGTTGCTGTGCAGAACATGGTTGTGGGCAGGCAGTTGTGGGCTGAGCACTGATGTGTGGGATTAAAAGTGTGTATCTACTGAAAGCCAATAGGTTGCTAAATATGTCATTTCATTGATATTTGTAATTTAGAATGTTAAGTGTGCCACAAGACTTGCTCACAATAATTGTCTTATTTTCTTCCAGCGACATGTCTCATCATCGCAACCCTGCCTGTTCCCATAATCCAAACACCTAGGGCTAACACATACACACACACATCACATCAACATTGACCCATGCTGTACTGTTGTCCCTCACACACACACACACACACACACACACACACACACACACACACACACACACACACACCTGTCGATTAGATGGGTCAATGTCGGGATCTGGCAAATCAACAACACACCCTGTGCATATGATGAAACTGTGCCACCTCCTGTCATCTGTAACATTGATGCAGGAATAGGCTAACATGGTGCTGATGCACAGGGTGACTTTATAGCAGTGTAGCAATGTTAGCATGTTGTCAACAGTACAGTATAATAATATCCCTGTAGGTATATCTGAGCAGGCATGATGCATTAAAGCTATGATAATCAATGTAGTATTGTTTACAACAGTGTTAATTCCAAAAATGTATTGTCCACCCATGTGCCACTTGGCTGATGTGTGTAATTGTGGCAGCATGTGTTGCTGAGTGGACAGTACGTGTGTGATGCGTGCAGTACAGATTTGCAGGTGTACATTTGTGAACATGGTGGAGGTGCACTGTCTGCATGTACGTGCATAGTGGACACATGGGAAGGGTGACATGCCCTATATTACACAGTGTCAAAACTTCATTGTTTCTATTGGTGGCCAGTATGCATTTTAATACACATACATTTTAACTTGGGTACACTTGTGTGTATGACATGGTTTGACACTATGCTGTCGGTGATACTGTTACTTTGTCATTGGTTTGAATTCTGGTAGTGTACACAACCTCAACAGCCTGACCATGACCAATCGTTAGATGATGTCTTGACAACTGACACACAGATGTAGGGAAATCAGTAGCATTTGGATCCGTCTAGTACTGTACTATACCAGTAGCCAGTGGTATTGACCGCCACCCATTCCTGGGACCATTCCTGTCTGGCATATAGCCCTCTTAAGTACAAGCAAACACACTAGGGATATGTCCGTCCACATCTGGAAATGCATGCAGTGGCCTACAGTGCATTCTCCGGATGAGACACTTATCCTCCACAAGGGTATCATACAGACAGATACCCATTGTCCAACCCATGCTGTAAAGCTGTAAGCCAAATATAGCATAGTCATTCACATTTGTTAAACATAGTATCCCGACAGTACCACATAGGTAGTAGTCCCAAATATGTAGAACGGGTACCGATGTGTACATACAACCAAGTGTTATGGCATCTGTCCTTTGGTATTCATATTTCCATAGATATTCTGTAGTCGGTGTATCACATAACCAATAAGGGGTCTGTATGCATATCCAGAAAGTTGTTGTACACCTATAATGAATGCCCATTATTGACAGACTTTGTTGTGTTTGAACATGTCTGAAATATACCCAAGGCATGAACCCTCACTCACACTATTCTATAGAAACTGTCATGGGTGAGTGTGACACAGATGACCTAGGCCACAAATGACTACAGTGGCTGGCCTTGTCACAAACATACATATGTGAATGAAGGTCTGAGAAGCAGCAGCACAATCTGTCATAGGTGACAGGTGTATTCATGTGGAAAGCAGGCTTCACACATATGAACTAATTGAGGTCACATGTACATATATGTATTTGCCACACAGATACCGGAAGTGTGCAATGCACATACTGTTGTTATACTGATATGTCATACAGCAGTAAAAGCTAAACACACAACACATTAACCAACAGTATCACACAAACACACTCAGCAATTGCAGGATTCAAACCCCTACCGAACTATGTTATAATACTAGAGAGATTTGCATTAACATGACACACTATATGCTTTATTGGGAGTTTTCATCTCCACTGCTATATTTATAGAATGCTGACATCATCAGACTTGCCAAACAAGAATGTAACACTTTTAAGGTGTTTTCCTAGTCCCCAAAAAGGGCAATACTCTAAGAGGAAATCACACAGACACATACACCCCACAGCAATTGCAGGATTTAAACCCCTACCTAAGTAGGTTATGATATTAGAAAGATATGCATTAACACAACACGCTATATGCTTTACTGGAAGTTTTCATTTCCAATGCTATATTTGTAGGATGCTGACATCATCAGACTTGCCAAACAGGAATGTAACACTTTTAAGGTGTTTTCCTAGTCTCCAAAAAGGGCAACACCCTCTGTAGAAATCACACAGACTCAGCAATTGCAGGATTCAAACCCCTACCTAACTAGATTATGATACTAGAGAAATATGTATTAACACAACGCGCTATATGCTTTACTGGGTGTTTTTATTTCCAATGCTATATTTGTAGGATGCTGACATCATCAGACTTGCCAAACAGGAAAGTAACACTTTAAGGGGGTTTTCCTAGTCTACAAAAAGGGCAATACTCTCAAAAGAAATCACACAGACACACACAGCAATTGCAGGATTCAAACCCCTACCTAACTATGTTATGATACTAGAGAGTTAAGCATTAACACGACGTGTTATGTGCTTTACGGAGAGTTTTCATTTATACTGCTATATTTGTGGGATGCTGACATCATCAGAATAGACATGGTAATGTGTGTGCACTTATATTTATGCAATCCCAGGACTGAAACATGGGGACAGCAGGTGTTACTAGCTTGAACAGGACTCCACAAATCTTATCTTGTGTGATCTATCTGTGGCCCAGTTGCCACTCCATCTGATGACAATACATATTTCTGCACAGGTTATTGATTTTGTGGATACGACATGTGTCTGGGATGTTGGAAAAGGCCTATTCAAAGTGCATGTGGGACATGTGTAGCTCGTTTCATTCATGTATGTCCTGGGTGGCTGCCTTGCAAACAGTCTAGCAGGTTTGGGAAACATGATCTGCCCATGACCAATCCAAAGTTGGTAGGGTTGTGTGTTTATAGGCCTCCAATAGCTCTGTTTTTGACTTCAATCCTGACGGACTCCATGGCCTTGCAGATCAGACTTCATTGGCTTATAAGACTATAGTTCCCATGGTCTGTTGTGCACCAACACTTGTGTAGTGTGCCATATGTTGCTGTAACCCATTCAACAGTTCCTGTAGAGAGGGTGAGGCTCAACAGACTGTTCAGGTGCAGGCTCTGTTTGTTCTGCAGTTCACTTATGAAACATATAGGGGCACAATGTAATCCAATTGATGCCATGTTTTCAGCTTTGGAAGGAGTTGTTTACCCATTCTACATGTGATATCTCATGGTACGATGATAGGGCCTTTTGTCAGTGGGAGGTGGGTATGTATGTATGGGCCTGTCTGACAGGATGTTGGCATTGTCAGTCATTTACAGTTGGCCCTGACTCAGGACATATATGAGTGTACATTACTATTTATGACATAGCTGCGGGTAGTGTCATGGTTTTGTATGGACTCCTTCACAGATAATCCTTCCATGACCTGGATTGGATAGTGTTTGCAGTGCACATTGTTTATTGATGATACTGATTTTGTGTTTTTTTTTTCTTTGCTTTTCAACTTTCTATGACCAACCTAAGTATCTGTAGTACATATTTGATTATGACAGGGTTCCAATATATTATGTATGTGTCTGTTGTCATATCACTGTGTGCACAAGTCAAGATTGATGAATTGTGAGAGGTTCCTGGGTTAACACATGCAACTGCCTGATATGTGTGGCCCACTGCTGTACTCACACATGGCCTAAGTGTGTGAGCATGCCCAGTGTGACCTTTCAGTATGTTGCTATGTGAAGTCCACTACATTTGTTGACGTGTGTGAACACGCCCAATATTAACATTTATACTATACATGTGTTGTAAATCGAGTTGTATTTTTAATGCAGGGCTCACCTTTGTGTCATAACTCTACAGGGATTATGCTGTGCCTGTGGGGTTTCCAAGAGACACTTTGCATTGACTTATCAACATTTATTCCTACAGGCTGACCAATAAAATACTGTAATGGTTTAGTGGTTCAGTACTGTGACTACAGTGCACAGTATTCTGGGTTCGAGGACTGTCACTGCTTCATATTTTCATACTGGGCAGACCAGACTGCTTAAGGAATAGTAAAGCAAATATGACCATGTTTAACTGCTTTTGCTCAACTATGCCCAACTTTGACCAAACTTGCACAACATTGCTCAGTGTTAACCAACATTGCTGAACACTGCCCAATATTGTTCAACATTGCCCAAAGTTGTGCTACTTAGTGTGTGCAATTTTGTTTACATATTCTAAATAGTGGTAAAAGCTGTTTAGCATTGCTTTATATTGCTTAACACATGGCAATCATGCCTCAGGTGGTGCTGCAGGACTGCCTATGTCGGATGCACATATTACACTCCCTATACATGTTTGAAAACAGGTAGTGTCAATTTAGGCATCCCTTTTACTGTATGTGCGAGTCAGAGAGAGGTATCATTTCCAAGGTTCCTACTGAGCCAGTGTATATGCTATGCGTTGCCTCTTTCCCAAGGTCAAAGCATACTGGGCATGCCTCCTTCTGCCTACTGGGGCAGGCTCAGGTTGTTCCTCCTCTGAGTCACACTCTGCCTGTGATGGCCTTGGCAATGGTGGGTGGGCTGTTTGGCCCGGCCCTATGCTGCTCCTATGGCAGCTGTTTTCGCAGGATCATATTATGCAGCATAGCACATACCATGACTATTTGGGTACATGTAGTTGATGAGTACTGCAAGGCTCCACCAGATGTGTCCAAGCACCGGAACTGTGACTTGAGCAGCCCAAACACACGCTCAATTACATTTCGTGTTTGTGTGTGTGCCTCATTATGGCGTTCCTGTTCAGGTGTGTGTGCATTTCTGATGGGTGTCATCAGCCACGGCTCGAGTGCATATCCAGCATCCCCCACTAGGTGACCATGAGGGATGTCCCCATTGGCAAATGTCTGGTACAGCTGTATTAGATGCCAGATATGGGAATCATGGTAGCTTCCAGGGCAGCCAGGACACATATTCATTATTATACCCTGGGCATCACACACGACCTGGCAGTTGATGGAGGGGAAACCCTTGTAGTTATAGTAGACCCTACCCCGGTCACCAACTGGTGCTTTGATGCATATGTGCGTGCAGTCTATTGCACCCACTACCTCAGGGTATTCCACTATTTGCTGGAAAAGACACATATTGCTGGGCAATACCTCATGGGAATTGGGGAAATATACATGATCACTGACATGTGCTGACATGGCATTCAGGAATTGGTGCAGTACCCTGGATGCTGATGCCTGTGAAATCCCCATCATATCACCAGTTGGTCTCTGGAAGGTACCTGTTGCTAGTATTCTTAGGCCAACACATACCTTGGTTTCCACTGGGATGGGTTCCTCTCTGTTGGTTCTGTGTGTGAGGCGTGGCCTGCACAGCTCAACAATTTGCTGCATGAGGTCTCTGTCCACTCTATAGTGCTCCACTATCTCCAGCTCATGTAGCCCCTGGTAGGTTACCCTGGGCCTGTACACTCTTCTCCATCTCCTCACTGTGGGTTGCTCAGCAGCATTCACATTGTCACCACCCTCAGCATGTTGCATATGTCGCCTTATAACAGCAATGACAGCCCCTAACATTTCTTTGTCTCAGTAAAGCTTTTTCAGTTTTCACTTCTATTAGCTTACTACAGTGTTGCAGTGTCTCTGAGAAAAACATAGTGGAAAGTTGTTGGCAGAGTTTTAAGTGCTGGGCTGGGCTAGTGTACTGCCTGTGTAATTGGCTGATTCTGATTGTTTTTACCTGCTAGCTCTACTACTTTTCCTTGGTTAACTTCATACAATTTGTTGTGCTTCCTTTTCCCTTTCTGTTTCCACAGGTGGCAGCGCCGCGCAAACAAGCGCAAACATGCGCACACCAGCTGACATGCGTGCACGCATGCTTACATGGCCTAACACTTGCTGACTCCAGCTAAAACGTGCGCACACAGGTGCAAACACGCTTACACAGGTTTCAACAACCTTACACTTGCTTACTCCAGCTTAAAAGCGTGCACAAAGGTACACACACGTGCACACAGTTTTACTTGGTTTTACAGGCATGCACACATGCGCATACACAGTGCAGACATTTCTACAAGAAACTTTAGTGTTATCCACGGCATACACCTTCTATCTCTTGCCTTTAGCTGGGGTAACTGTTGACACGCCTCTTCCAGTGATGGGTAACTAACAGCAAACATATGCCACTCTGCTCTAATGAGCTTATATTCTTTCACACATACCCCCCTTACGATGTCACCTATTTTCTACTCTGATACTCCCCTTATCCTACTCTTACACTCCACGGACTTTGCTCATTTACCATGTGAAATTGGGATTCACTATCCTTACCCTAATTTGCTTAAGATAGCCTACTAATGCTTGGTTACATCTCTTAGACTGAGCTTCCCCTCTTAGCAACCTCTACTCAGTAGCCCATTCACTTGCATGGCAGATATATATTTATCATAAAATGCCTATTTTTGGCTTTTTTGTTGGTGGGGTGGTTTTACAGTGCAGCGTGTTTGCACTACGCTTAAACTTTGGAGATCGAGGTAAAAAAAATTTTTTTTTTGCAATGGGTAGAATTGCCAATGGCCATATATTTGGCCATTCACATGCTTCCTCGACTGGATGCATCCTTTATTTGGAGCTGTCACAGCTCCGTTTTGCTATTTGCAGAATGGTACTCAGTTGACAACCGAGTACATTTCTGCACATAACACTACTCTTACTCGGACAGGTTAGGGTTTCCTGGATCACAAATTTACCACATTTGCATAACTTTCTGCAGCAAATGAGGTAATTTGCATATCCTAGCCCTGTCCGTGTAAGAGGAGTTTTAGGAGCTCTCTTGCATGCCCCTGCCAGCTGTTCCTGGATCGCTCAGCAGACATGTTGGCTGCATAGAGTCTTACTCTACTCTTAGACTCTGTGCAAGCCTTCATAAATCCGGCCCTCAGACTTTATTTTTTTCAGAAATGCATGGTAGCACAAATTGGTTAGTTCTTAATCAATCTGTGCTTTCTGCCATATCACAGAGAATGGAGGTCTCTGAATAATGGGCACATGTGAGTTTCAGACTTTATAACCTTCAGAAATGCATGCTAACACAAAACCCATTACTTTATATATTACATTTATAAAAACAATATTTAAAATGTGTCCTTATATTTTGGGCCTTTGCTCCCCAAATTGCATTCAGCTTTATCCAGATTTCTGATGCTAAGAGGTTGAGAGGAATGCTTGTTAGCAAGTTGCTATGTTGGAAGAGGTGTTGGGAGTTAGCAATATGGTTAAAGAGTTTATGTTATAGAAACACTGCAGGGTGGTATTTTAATATTCCTGCTTGTAGGTCTTTATTTTCCTTAAGGGCAAGCTATGTTTAGATTTCCTGTGCTAAGATGTTTTGAATTATAGGGGGATGTGCTGCATGGGATTGTTGGTTAGGTTCCTGAAGGTAAGAAGTACATTTTTTACTTGATACATTTTAAACCTATAAAAAAAAAATTATATATATATATATATATATATATATATATATATATATATATATATATATATATATATAGACTACAAGTAAGAGGGAATTAATGGTTAATTGTTTAGACAGTTGTGTGTGGCAAGCATTCTGAGAAATTCAGCTCTGCGCCTCACTTGGTCTCTCAAAACAGGATGGGTATTCAGAAGTCCATTCATTACCATGATCATTTTATTTTGGTGGGGTGAGGGTTTTGAGGGGGTTACTGAAGGGATGCAGGTGTTCATTGCTATATTTAAAAAGTTGGGTGTTTCACCGGCTAAGAAGAAGTTGTAAGGCCCTGCCAAAGACTTATGTTTTTTGGGTTTGACAGTGGAGGTTGAGCGGGGCTTGTTTTGTCTACTTTTCAGAAGATAGAATGATTGAAAGGAAAGATTGTGTGGAGGTTGTCTAATGTCAATGTGTGGATTAGGGATATCTTGGAACTTTTGGGTCTCTTGAAGTTTGCATGTTGGGCAATTAGTATTGGCTGGATGTTTTGCAGGTAGGTAGAATTTTTGTTAAAAGGGTGGGGAAGCATCATTGTGTAAGGGTTAGAAGCTTGTGCGAGAAGATTTAGAACTCTGGTTATCCTTTTTGGACTTTTTCAGTGGCATTTCTTTCTGGCAGAAAGACTGGATCAGTCATGATGAATTGCAGTTTTTCACTAATGCTGTAGGATAGAAAGGGATGGGGGCATATTTTAACAGACAGTGGTTTGCTGTTCATTGGCCTGATGATTGGGAGGATGAGTGAAAGGAGGAGTTGGCTTTTTTTTCAAATTGATGCCCATTTGGGCAGCTTCTGTAGCTTGGAAAGAGCAATTGCGTGACAGGAAGATGTTTTTTTTTTATTCAAACAACTTGGCTGTAGTGTGGGTGTTAAAGACAAAAACTGCCAAATATAGGCTACTTTTGTTAGTTTTATGGAAATTGGTTTAGCAAAGTTTGTTGATATTTTTTTTCTTTTTCAGGTGTGCATTTGCTGGGTACTATGAATTTGATTGCTGACAGCCTTTCTTGTTTTTAATTTCACAGGTTTTCTCAGCTGGCCCTGGAGACACAAGGTGAACCAGCTGGGTTGCTGGAGAAGTTGTGGTGAGTTAGGCTTAAGTCACAAGATGGCTGATTCAGCAATCATGGGCAGATTTGACAAGGAAGGAGTTTAGCATGGCATTATCTGAATTTGGCGAGTTTGAATCACAGTTGCATGAGGATAAGAAAGTTTGGGTGGTGAAGATGCTGTAGCATTATTTAGCTAAGGCTTGGAGGAAGGGGCAGATGGTTCAGTTAGTTAATGTATATTTGGCTGCTATTAGCATATTCTTGTGGGTGGCAGATTTAAAAGATTTTATTAAGTCATGGGCAATAGCCCAGATGTTGAAAGATTAGTGGTAGGAAGACTGATATACGTTTGCTGATGACAATGGAGAATCTTAATGCTTTGTTGGCAGGCTTGCACTTATTGAAAGGGAATTCTGTGGATTATCCACTGTGGGTTATCTTGTCGGTCTAGATGAACAGTGGAATGTTTAGGGTGAATGTGTTGCTGGGTTTATTATTGTGGCAAGATGTTTTGTATATTTCTTTCCTCAGTGGCGATATGATTACACAGATCTAAAACAGATCAGGTGGGTAGGGGTGTACAGATTGTGTTGTGGACAAGTGGGAATGAGTCCATGTGTACAGTATCATGGGCCAGGAGTTGCAGTCATCACATGGAGGTAGACCACTGGATTTAGTTTTTTGATCTTACAGTGGAAGGGTGGTTGGAGACAATCAGGTTTTGTGTTTGATAAGGAAGGCTTTTCAGTTTGTAGGTTATCAGTGTGAGAGTTTCTCTATGCAGTCTTTTTTGGACTGATAGGGCATTGGATTTGGTGAGGGAAGTTAGGTCAGTGGAGGTTATAAAGAGGGTGTGGTGATGGTCATCAGGATTCTTTTAGGCTTATATTGGAAAGTAGATTTATGTTGTCATCTGTGTTTAAATATTTTTTTAGGTGAGGAAGGTTGTCATACTGGGCTATTCCTGCATTTATTGTGCTGAGAAATGAGCTGTGATTAGGCCATATGGAAATGTGCTTGGATTGTGGCAATGCGGGTGGTGTGTGATTTGGCAAGGTGTTAGAGGACTCAGGTGGCACAAGCTTTAGGATTCAATGTATTTTGGTTCTCCATTTGTCAGGTAAGACTTGGGGACTATTCTGAAATGTCAGTTAGTATTTAAGGTAATGAGGGAATTGGCAAGTTTGAGGAGTAGGTTTCCTTGTATGATTTTCATGTGGTTAGAAATAGTGCAACATTTGGTTTGGAGGAAAGTGGGCAATTTTAATGATATTTAGCACACTCAGCATTTTGTTAATCATACACTTTCAACACAGTTGTGGCAGTTGGGCATTCATACTGATCATCATAGGGATTTTGAAGATAGGGATCTGGTGTAGTTAGGGGAGGATGGAGTACAACTGAGTGACTTGGGCTTGGGCCTGCTCAATGTGTAGCTATTGTTACTTTTGAAACATTTGATGAAATCATTCTGAGATTGTGGAGGATGAACAGCCTGTATTCAGGCTGATGGGCAGAGAAAAGCAGCTGTGATATCCTCTTCTGTTCCTCCTCTGGTATTTATGTTTTAGATCATACAAGGTGGTTGATTGGTTTTCTAAGTGAGCAGTGTCATGCTTCTTCTAGTAGGAAGTTGTGACTAAGTGAGTGGTTGAATTAATGCTGCTTAACATCATGGTGGGATGGAGATGTGTGGGTGATGATGCCTAATGTATTTTGTTATGATTGAATTTATGTCTTTATCTGCAATTAAACAAGTTTATGCTTGTGGTTAATAAATGGTTGTGTTATGCTTCTGTTGTGCTCCCTGCATAAATAAGTTAGCTGCCTTTGATGCGTACCTTGTATCATCTTATAGAACATATTTTCCTTTAGTTTATTTTGTTCACAATCAGGCTTCTTTCGTCTATAAATTTATTTACAAATTTTTAACACTCAATGCAGTTTGGACCATTTGTCCAGGGATATCTGTTGGGGGGGTAGAGGTGTGAGTAGTCAGAGCAGATTAGAAAAGTAAACTTAGTTATGGAGCTGTTGCTGCATTGTAGGTAAGGAAGAGTTCAGGCTACAGTGAAGGGTTGGTTAAGGGTTGGTTAGAGAGGAAGTGATGCAGTAGTAAGGATGAGTTAGCTAAGTTTTGTGCAGTAACTGAGGGGTGGGTGAATCAGATTTTGCTGTGAACTTGCTGCCCGCCCTCCCTAACCTTCTTCATATTGTTGAACCTTCATATATGAGAAGGGGGGAACAGGGCACCAAAGAATGGCTGTGATGCCCCACTTTTGTTCCTCCTCTCATGTTTATGTTTTGGATCATAAAAGATGATTGGTTGGTTATTGATGTGAGTGATGTCACATTGCTTCTAGTGGGAAGTTGAGACTAATTCAGAGTTTGAGTTAACATTGTTTTATATCATGGTGAGATGGAGGTGAGAGGGTTACACTGCCTAATGTATTCTGTTAAGTTTGAGTTTATGTCTTTATCTGCAATTAAACAAATTTATGTTTGCAATTAATAAATTGCCATCTTTTAGGTTTGCAATTAATAAATTGCCATCTTATGCCAAATGTGGTGTTTGTTTTATGGGGGGATCTGGACAATGTTATTTCAAAAATGTGTGACTTGATTGCACTCCATTCCATTAGGATATGGTTAAAACTTGATTTGAGACTCTTTCTGACTGTTGTTGACATACTGATTTTGGATTAAACAACATTGTCATGTCTAATAAAAATATATTTAAAGATTGAACTTATATAACATGCTAACTTTTTTTCTCAAAAGAACTTAATAGTTTCTGATGTATGTTCACTTTGAAGCAATGTCGTCTTAAATATATCTAACTGACTTCCAGGAAAAATGTTATCATATGTAATAATTGCTGTACACTGTACTGAGCAAAAATATGCAGTTTCTTTTAAGATGGCAGATGTAGATATTTATGCCTAAATGGACTGAGCTAGCATTAAAGAAACAAAAGACAAAATAATGTCATCACGGACTACTAGATATTGAATTTTTAGTTTATAAAAATATATTCTGTTTGGCAATAAAATGTGCATTTTTTCCAGGTATATATTAAAGGAAGGTCAACATGGAAAAAAGAGTATTCAACATCAAGATTAATAACATTGGCATGCTTACATAATGTTTTCATAACAAGGTCAGTAGTTTCTTTTTCATTTGCCTGTTTGTAATTATTAGAATTGTGTTCCAGTCTCTTATATGAAAGCTCCACATTTCTTTGAAATATACTCTTTGCAAAGTAATTTTGTTTAATCAAATATGCTTTATAAAATACACTTTATTAAAGCATGAAAAATATTATTTGCAGGCTAAGTAAGATCATGGAAATGTAATTTCGACTGCTGCAGCTGTAGAAAAATGAGTTTTTTGTTTGACCAGCTTATAGAAGGAGACTTACACTACCAAAGTCAACATTACCCTGATTAAGAAATTGTAAAATTTGAATTATAAGAAAGAGCAGTGTAATAACAAATCCATTAACATATTAAACAATGTTCTTCATATTCCCATCATTTTCAACAATGTCTGCTAGATATTAAATCTGGAATTCAAAATATGTTACGTATAGAATTGTAGCTAGGCAAAACAACAGAGTATTGATCAGATAAAATCAGTTCTGAGTTTCATTCAAAAGAGCATTAACTCATACGATAAAAAAAACATTTATTCTCTAATATTTATACCAGACCACTTATATCTCTATAATCACCAGTGGAAGAGTGATTTCCACTATATTTCTTGTTTATACTATACATATTTATTCAAAAATGAAACTAATCCAGCAGTCAAAATATCATGGGCTGGATTCACAAAGGCTTGCACGGAGTCTAAGAGTAGAGTAAGACTCCATGCAGCCAACATGTCTTCTGAGCGATCCAGAAACAGCTGGCAGGGGCGTGTAAGAGAGCTCCTAAAACTCCTCTTACACGGACAGGGCTAGGATATGCAAATTACCTCATTTGCTGCTGAAAGGCATGCAAATGAGGTAAAATTGCGAATCAGGAAAGCCTAACCTGTCCGAGTAAGAGTAGTGTTATTTGCAGAAATGTACTCTGATGACAACTGAGTACGTTTCTGCAAATAGCGAAACGGAGCCATGATAGCTTGAAAAAAATGATGCATCCAGTCATGGAAGCATTCCAATGTCCAAAAATACGGCCATTGGCAATGTCCACTGATGCAAAAATAAAATAAATTAAAATATTTTTTTTCCCGATTGCCGATGTTTAAGCATAGCGCAGCGCTGCACAAACACGGTGCGCTGTAAAAACCAGAAAACCAATAATTAAAATGCAGAAATGTGGATTTTACATTAATCCCTAATACATAATGCAAGGGAATGGCAGTCCAAAGACAACATGGCTACCGAGTAGAGGTTGCTAAGGGGGGAAGCTCAGTTTAAGAGTTGTAACCAAGCATTAGTAGGCAATCCTATGCAAATGAGGGTAAGGATAGTGAATCACAAGTTTACATAGCAAAAGAGCACAGTCAGTGTAGTGTAAGAGTAGGATAAGGGGTGTAACAGAGTAGAAGATAGGTGACATCATAAGGGGGGTATGTTTGAGAGAAGTGAAGCTCATTGGAGTAGAGTGTCATGTGTCTGCTGTCAGATACTAATCACTGGAAGAGGTGTGTCAACAGGTACCCTAGCTAAAGGCAAGAAATTGAAGGTGTATGCTGTGAACAACACCAAAGTTCTAGTAGAACTGCCTGCACCGTGTATGTGTGTGTGTGCGCACCTGTAAAACCGAGTAAGCCTGTTTGCACTTGTGTGCGCCTGTGTGTGCACGTTTAAGCTGGAGTAAGCAAGTGTAAAAATGTTGAAAGCAAGTTGTAGCCCGTGTAAGCATGTGTGCGCACGTGTGAGCTTGTGTGCGTGTGTTTGCACTTGTTTGCGTGGTGATGTCCCCTGAGGAAACAGAAAGGGAAAAGGAAGCGCAACAAATAGTAGGAAGTTAACCAGGGAGTACTAGCAGAGCTAGCAGGTGAAAACAATCAGAATCAGGCAATTACACAGGCGGTACACTAGCCTAGCCGAGCCCAGCACTTAAAACTCAGAAAACAACTTTCCAGTATGTTTTTCTCAGTGACCCTGCAACACTGCAGTAAGCTAATAGAAGTGAAAACTGTAAAAGCTTTACTGTGACAAAGAAATGTTAGGGGCTGCCATTGCTGTTATAAGGTGACATATGCAACATGCTGAGGGTGGTGACAATGTGAATGGTGCTGAGCAATCCACAGTGAGGAGACGGAGAAGAGTGTACAGGCCTAGGGTAACCTACCAGGGGCTACATGAGCTGGACATAGTGGAGCGCTATAGAGTGGACAGAGACCTCATGCAGCAAATTGTTGAGCTGTGCAGGCCACACCTTACACACAGAACCAACAGAGGGGAACCGATCCCAGTGGAAACCAAGGTATGTGTTGGCCTAAGAGTATTAGAAACAGGTACCTTCCAGAGACCAACTGACGATATGATGGGGATTTCACAGGCATCAGCATCCAGGGTACTGCACCAGTTCCTGAATGCCATGTCAGCACATGTCGGTGATCATGTATATTTCCCCAATTCCCGTGAGGTATTGGCCAGCAATATGCATCTCTTCCAGCAAATAGCAGAATACCCTGAGGTAGTGGGTGGAATAGACTGCACGCACATTTGCATCAAGGCACCAGCCTGTGAGCGGGGTAGGATGTACTATAACCACAAGGGTTACCCCTCCATCAACTCCCAGGTCATGTGTGATGCCCAGGGCATAATAATGAATATCTGTGCTGGCTGCCATGACTCCCATATCTGGCATCTGACACAGCTGTACCAGACATTTGCCAATGGGGACATCCCTCATGGTCACCTAGTGGGGGATGCTGGATATGCACTTGAGCCGTGGCTGATGACATCCATCAGAAATGCACACACACCTGAACAAGAACGCCATAATGATGTACCTGCACAAACACGAAATGTAATTGAGCGTTGTTTGTGCTGCTCAAGTCATGGTTCTGGTGCCTGGACACATCTGGTGGAGTCTTGCAGTACTCACCAACTACATGTACTCAAATAGTCATGGTATGTGCTATGCTACACAATATGATCCTGCAAAAACAGCTGCAGCAGGAGCAGCATTGGGCTGGACATAACAGCCCCCCACTATTGCCAAGGCCATCACAGGCAGAGTGTGACTCGGAGGAGGAACAACCTGAGCCTGCCCCAGTAGGCAGAAGGAGGTGTGCCCAGTATGCTTTGACCTTGGCAAAGAGGCAACCCATAGCATATACACTGGCTCAGTAGGAACCCTGGAAATCATACCTCTCTCCGACTCGCACATATAGTAAAAGGGATGCTTAACTTGACACTACCTGTTAACAAACATGTATAGGGAGTGTAAAATGTGCATCCAACATAGGCAGCCCTGCAGCACCACCTGAGGCATTATTGCTATGTGTTAAGCAATATAAAGCACTGCTAAACAGCTCTCACCACTATTTAGTATATGTAAACAAAATTGCACACACTAAGTAGCACAACTACAGGCAATGTTGAGCAATATTGTGCACTGTTCAGCAATGTTGGTCAACACTGAGCAATGCTGTGCAAGTCTGGTCAAATGTGGGCATAGTTCAGCAAAAGCAGGTTAACATGTTCATATTTGCTTCACTTTTCTTGAAGCAGTCTGTTCTCGCATGTATGAAAATATGAAACAGTGACATTCCTCGAACCCAGGATACAGTGCACTATAGTCATAGCACAGAACCCCTAAACCATGACAGTATGTCAATTGTCAGCTTGTATGAAAAAATGTTGATAAGTCAATGCTAAGTATCTCATGGAAACCTTGCAGGCATAGCATGATCCCTGTCGAGTTAAGACACAAAGGTGAGGCCTGCAGTAATAATAGAACCTGATATTCAACACACATATAGTATAAATGTTAATATTGGTAATGTTCATACGCATCAACAAATGTAGTGGACCTCAGACAACAACATACTGCAAGGTCACACTGGGCATGCTCACTCATTTGAATATATGAGACAAATGTCAGGCAACAAAACACTGAAAGTCTGAACTGGGCATGCTCACACACTTAGGGCAAGTTTGAGTACAGCAGTGGGCCACACATATCCATCAGTTGCATGTGTCTACCCAGGAACCTCACACTATTCACCAATCCACCATGTGCACACAGTGATATGACAGCAGACACATATATAATATAGTGAAATCCTGTCACAATCAAATATGTTATTCAGATACCTAGGTTGTTCATATAAAGTGGTAAAGCAAAGAAGAAACAAAACCTGCAATCAGTACCATCACTGAACAATGTGCATCCCGAACATTAGCATAGGTTCAGAGGTTGAGACTAGGCTATCTGCCCTAGTGTATGTAGAAGCCTAGCCACAGTGTGTTTGTATTTTGCAACCCCGCTAGACCAGTAGACTGTGCCTGTGAATAGTAGGTCACACAAGATATCTCACATATGTTCATTTCATTCTGCCTCTGTCTAGCAGGGATCCATAACATATCCCAGGGCTAAACATATGATCACCCATCCACCTGTGAAGATGTCACCTGTAGGTGGTCAGTGTGGGTCTGTGCGTATGTGGGACTGTGATCACATTCCTGAGTGAGTGTAGCCTCTGTGATGTGAATCTGCCCCTCCAGCATGTCCTATTAACATCATTGCTGACGTACCTGTCCCTGGAGCATGTAGCTGTAAGGGATTTTGATATCCTCATTTGGGGCTTGTTCATCAATGCTGTGATGGACATGGCTTCAAACAAAGGGCACAGACTGCATCCAAGTAGGCAGTAAGCAACTGAGGAGAGCTGGGGTCACCATAGCCAAACTGTGCATACCATCTGTGTGAGTCCCTAAATCCACTTGGTTATGTACATTTCTGTACATTCCAGTTGCTGCAGGTGTTGGGTAAGGTACATCCGAAATGAGGCATTGTATCCAAGCATGTGCCTGATGAGTATAGGGTCACAATGACCCCACCTGATCTGGATGTAAAACCCTATGGGATAAGGTGGGCTAAATAGAAGGTGTGTCCAACAGCATTGGCAACATGAATGTCAAAGGTGATAGTACTAAGTATTCATGTCCCCAAATCACAAATCACACACACTTTACATGATGTATCATCACCTATGTGGTAATGTGTGGGCACGATGTTACTACCAAAGGTGATGACTACGCATCTAAAGGAAGGTAGCTGTAGGCCATGGCTCTGGCACCAGTTATCCATCTCTGTGAGACCCTTTCTGAGGATGCTTGTGCCAGCTGTGGAGTCGATTATGGCACACAGTTTGCAGTCATCTGCAAACATGGTCAGCCATATTCCTCCTGTGTTAGCCAGTACGTCTCAGAAATATACACAGAACAAGAGAGGTCCCAGGACCGAGCACTGTGGGATGCCATGTGTAACTGGTGTATAGTCAGACATGGCACCTGCAATACTGACCATCTGTCTGCTATCCATGATCCAGTTAGCAATCCATCTTGTGACATATGTGTAGATATTGAATCCGGAGATCTAATGTATAAAGGCCGAGTGGAGTATTGTGTTGAACTGGTGTGCGAGCTCCAGGTAGGCTGTGTGGACAACCCTCTGTACATCTATGGACCTGTTAACTGTTTAAAGACATCAAGCAGGTGCAAGAGGCAAGATCTGCCCACAACAAACCCAAATTGTGTAGGATCCAGTGTCTGTAGGTTCACAATGTCTATGTGTATGTGTTCCATGATGATACACTCCATAGCTTAGCAGACTAGGATAGTTAAGGCATATATTGCAATAATGTCCAGGGTCCCTTGTGGCACCAGCACTGTGGAGCGGGTACACCTTAGCTGTACGCCATTCCATGGGCACATATCCTGTAGTAACTCTGATATTGAACAGTGACATAATGTGAGTGTGAAGTTCGTCATGAATCTCGTGTAAGCTGCAGTCCGGGACACCATCTGGTCCCACTGATGCTGTGTTGTCTGCTATGGAGAGGGCAGCACACACCTGTTCATCTGTGATGTCAGGGAGGCTACACCCTGTTGTGATGGACATGTGCACTGCAGGGGGGATGGTGGGGAAACATTCACACTGAACCTGTTGTCCAGGATGTTCGCAATGTCGGTGGGTTCACTGTATCATTTGTAATTATGCAGTAACTCACAGCATATCTATGAGTTCCCACCCAGGTCCCTGACATAACTAAATAAGGCCTTGTGATTGTCCATAGTGTCTGTTGCAAGTGTCCGTTAGAAGTGGGCCTTAGATGAATCAACATGTGATCGTATCTATACCATAGTACTGATCAGAGATGCCTTCCTGATTGTGATTGTGATTGTGCTCTATAATGTAGTAGCCTCCTCCTGTCCTTGTGTAGCTCATTAATGGCTGTGGTCCACCAGACAGGTCACCTACCATTGGAGGAGTGAGTCTTGTAGTTATCTGGGATAGCATGATCCATGCATTCCAGTAGTTGTCCATATAATTGGTTTGTAAAGGATTAAGTGGTCTGAGCCGTAATTAACACTGTCCCAGGGTCTTTGAGGGATACCACCTCAGTTTGTACAAGTGTGACATTTGCTCATGAGAAGTACGTCACTGAGATCACCTAGGATGTGTGTGTGTGTATGGGATATGTATGTCTAGTGAGATGAATGTATGTTCTGACCTTAACAATGAGGGGTATACCTCTGTGGAACATAGAGTGCCCATGTTGGTGATGATCAGGTCCCACATGTTTTAACCCCCTGTGGTTGTGGTGACCAGGTATGCCATAGCATTTGAGTGTAACAATCCTAGCAACTGTTGTGCGAGGGTGTCAGTGCTTGAGTAGTATTCCCAGTCAATGTTTATGTATTTGAAGTCACACAATATAATCGTGTTTGGAGAGACCTTCACATTCCCCAGTGTTCCCAGGAATAATGAGTTTTGTTCCCGAGTTTGGGAGTGTGGTCTGTAGCAGTCTACAAACTGAAATGCAGTTTGGCCCACTGTCAGTTGCACATGTATGTTCCCCGATGCTTTGTGCCGTGCTACCAACTCGGAGGTGTGTGTATGAATGATGTATATGGATACCCCCCCCCCCCCTATTGTTGTTGTCCGGTCCAAGTCTTGTGTCCGAAAACCATGGTATGAAGTAAAACCTGGTAGTGCTGCTGTGTTTTGTGAGCCTGAACCAGGTGTCTGTTACTGCACATATATCGACAGACTCCATACTGATGTGAGTCCTGAGTGCATTCATTCTGAGGGTTAGACATCAGTTGTTGAGCAGCATCACTCTCTGTTTCCTTTACCCTGTAACGTTTATGGCTGTGGTTCTGTCTTCTGAGCCTCACTTCAAACAGCCACTATGGGTGTGTCAAGAGCCTAAGCCAGACTGTGAAAGCCTAGGGGTGACAGGTGCATGTCGTCCATAGCGAATGTATGTGGCATGTTGAGCATGTAATCCCAGGCTGACAGACACTGGATCCCCTTTGAATGACAACAATATGTTAGGCAACTGTTAAAAGTGATCAGTTTGTCTGTATACTGTGACATAGTACTTGGTGAGGGTAAGATGCTACACAAGGTCAGGGTCATACTGGCCTGGGCTACATGATCAGATAGCTCCTCTATGTCTCTTGTCATGTAGTCCAGGGAGGAACGTCTGAGGGTTTACACACCAGCATGGTCAATGATGGAGACATATTTGTACTTGCAGTGGACTGACAAGAGTGCATGTGTCATGTGGCAGATCCTGGCACCCGACACACAGCACAAAGTGACCTTCACCTTGTTCACCCTGGTGAGTGGGACGTCAGTGTGACCGACAATTACAGTCACCTAATACAAGTGTATGAGGTGTGTTGTGTAGGCCTAAGAGCAGTGACTGTGTGGCACAATGACTTTGTGAACTATGTGATATGTGTGTATGGTTGTGGGTTAGCAGTTGTTTGTGTGTCTGCTTTGGATGTCTCTGCTGCTTAGGCAGAGTATATTTAGATGCACTGAGTATGTCTTTGTGTGTCAATGTATATGGTTTGCTGTTGTCATAGGTCCATGTGTGACTGGATTTGTGGTGTGTGTGGTTACCTTCACCACCTGATAGACTGTGCCAGTCATGGGTTGGGAGAGCTCAGCCTCCTGTCTGTCTATACAGTTGCACCTCTCACATATATCTGAGTTTGTTGGTAGGAGGACAGTGTTCCCTGTGTACATAAGGCAGTTGTAACAATGCGTCAAAATTCCAATATGCACCAGCTGGACTGGAGAGTACACATGAAACCGACCTTTGGACATGCCAGGATATAATGATGACATACACTGTCGAATGATCACAAAGGATCAGTAGTGTGTGAAGTGCATAAAAGAGTATAACAGGGGTTTAGTGTTCAGGTTTGTTGTTGCTTTGGAAAGATAATCTGTGAAGGAGTACAGACAGAAACATCACACCTCCTTGAGCTATGTCAGAAATATCAATGTACAGTCATATATGTCCTGAGCCAGGGTCAGCTGTACCTGACTGACAATGCCGACATCCTGTCAGACAGGCCCATACATACATACCCACCTCCCAGTGAAAAAAGGCCCTATCATCATACCAGGAGATATCACATGTAGAATGTGTAAACTGGTCCTCCCAAAGCCAAATGAATCCCATCACATGGATAACATTGTTTCCCCATATGTGTCATAAGTGAAGAACAGAACAAACAGACTCTGCACCTGAACAATCTGTTGAGCCTCACACTCTCTACAGGATCTTACACCGTTGAATGTGTTACAGCAACATGCGGCACACCCCACAAGTGGAAAAAAACTAAGGGTAATGCTGCTCAATGCCAGAAGTCTAAACCTCAAGATGCACGCCCTCAAAGCCCTCCTCAGTATGGAGAACATCGATGTCTGTGCAGTGACTGAAACCTGGTTCAAGGCTCCTGAGAGCACCCCAGCACTATCAGGTTTTACCTCATATCATGCTTTCCGTTCCCAAAACTTGGACCGAACCACAAAAGGAGGGGGAGTATTCATTTTCATCAAAGATACCCACATCTCCAGGTTAGTGGCAATGCACGAAGCATTGGAGACTATCCAGGTGCAACTAACCATAGGCAAAACTACCTTACAGTTTGTAGCATGCTACAGACCACCCTCTCAAACTCAGGAACCCCACACAGCCTTCCTGAAGACACTGGAGAGTATGAATGTCTCTCCAAATACCATCATTTTGGGAGACTTCAACTACCCAAACATAGACTGGGAACATTACTCAAGCCCCAACACCCTAGCCCAAAGGTTCCTAGAATTCATAAACTCAAATGCAATGGAACAACTAGTTACCATTCCCACAAGAGGAGACAATATACTAGACCTGATCATCACAAACATGGGGACAAAATGCTCCACACCAGAAGTACATCCCTCTTTGGTAAGATCAGACCATAAATTAATTTCACTGGAAATCCACATCCTGCCCCCACCCCCTGCACAAAAGACCACAGTGAAGAACTTTTCGAAAGCAAACTTCACACTTCTTAAGACTGAAGTGGTATCATTCAAGGCCCCTGGGCCAGTGGAAACCACAATCCACACTGCTGAATCCTTTGCAAATGCCTTCTATGGGCACCTTCAAGAATGCATGGATCATGCAATCCCAAATAAAACCAAGACCCATTCCCCCAAAGGCAGGCGCCGGTCTGGTGGACCCTAGCCATAAACAAACTTTACAACAGATGGAGGAAGCTACTACATGACAGAGCACCATCCCTAAAAGGATTGGCGTCTCTGATCAGTACTAGCAAAAAACTACGATCACTCATAAAATCATCCAAGGCCAACTTTGAGAGAAAAATCGCAAAAGACACAAAAGACAATCACAAGGCCTTCTTTAGCTATGTTAGAAACCTGGGTGGAAACTCTCAGATATGCTCAGAGTTAGTCCAAAATGACACAAAATACACTGAACCCAGTGACACGCCAACATTCTGGCAGACAGGTTCAGTGCAAATTTCTCCTCCCCCCCCCAAAAGGAGAAATAACTATCCCAGCAGAGTGTAGCCTCCCTAACATTTCAGATGCCCAGGTGAGAGCGCCCTCTCTAAAGCTAAAAACACAGCGTCAATGGGACCGGATGGTGTCCCGGGCTGTGTGCTACATGAACTCCAAGAGGAACTAAACCCACACATAAGGCTGCTATTTAATCTTAGCCTTACCACAGGATACGTACTCCAAAGAGTGGCGTGCGGCAACAGTGGTCTCACTTCACAAAGGCGGTGCTTCTACGGACCCTGAAATTACCGCCCCATAAGCAGCGAGCCTGGTCTGGAAAGCTATGGAGAGGATCATTATGGAACTCATAAACAAAGACATTGGGGACCTAAAGACATTGGATCCTACCCAATTTGGCTTTGTCAAGGGCAGATCCTGCCTTTTGAACTTGGTCGACTTTTTGAAACAGTCACTAAGGCCATTGATGAGGGTAAGGCAGTTCACACAGCCTACCTTGACCTTGCAAAAGCCTTTGACACAATACCCCACTCGGGCATCATAGACAAACTCACCAGCTTTAATGTAAACCCATATGTCACAAGATGGGTTGCAAACTGGCTCAAGGACAGAACCCACAAGGTCAGAGTTGCTGGAGCTATGTCAGACTCTAAGCCAGTCACAAGCGGTGTCCCACAGGGCTCAGTCCTGGGACCCCTCCTGTTCGGCATTTATTTTTCCGAGGTATAGGCAAACATAGGAGGATTGTGGCTGACAAAGTTCGCAGATGACTGCAAACTGGGCCATAATTGATACTCCAGCGGACACAAACATCCTTCAGAGAGGCCTCATAGAAATGGATAATTGGTGCCAGAGCCATGGCCTTAAGCTTAACGCCAAAATGTATAGTCATACCCTTTGGGAAAAACAAGGTACCGACAAATTACCACATAGGAGGTAATCCATTAAGCACGGAAGAGGTAATCAGGGACCTAGGGACCCAGGTTGACAGAAACCTCTCATTTGACACTCACATTGCCAAAGTGGTTAGGAAGACCTTCTATATTGCCCACCTTATCATGAAGGGTTTCACATCTAGATCAAGAGGTCATTGTGCCCCTGTACTCTTCTCTTATCAGGCCAATGATTGAGTACAATGCCCCATTTGGGATGTATCTCACCGACACCTGCAGCAGTTGGAAAGACCCCAAAAGTTCCTCACCAAGAGGATAAAGGGTCTTAAACATATGCCATATGCTGCCCGACTGAAAAAACTCCAGCTCTATTCAGTCGCATACCGACTACTCAGAGGTGATCTGTGCCTGGTGTACAAGGCCATGTCCAATCCTGAGTTAATGGACATGCTCCACCTCAGAAAATCCAAATCCATCAGAGCCATGAGAACAAGTGACTTAAACCTCAACACAGAAATAAATAGAACGTGCTGGAGGGACAGATTCATAACCCAGAGGCTCCCTACACTCTGGAACAGAATCCCAGTCCATGTTAGGCAGAGCCCCTCACTGACTCTATTCAAGAAATCTCGACGAGTGGATGGGAGATCGTAGGTTTACAGGGGTCATCTCTGTGTCACTACTAGACAGAGGCATAGTAAACTAAACCCTAAAAGGGTGTAGTATTCTCATCCTAAGGGGTGGTGTAAGCCACATACACTCTGGCTAGGCTTATAAATGCCCTAGGGCAGATAGCCTAGTACGAACCTATGAACCTATGAACCTGTAAGCCTATGAAGTCCGAACTGCTAGTCCACGGAGTCCACCATGATTGCAGTCTGGATCAGAGCTATTATAAACTGACAAACACACAACCCAAACGTCTGTGGTATGTTAATGAGCACATCATGTTCCCCAAACCTGCTAGATTTCTTGCAAGGCAGCCACCCAGGACATACATCACTGAAAGGAGCAACACAGGTCCCACATAGACTTTGAATAGCCCTTTACCAACATCACAGACACATGTTGTATCCACAAAACCAACAATCCATGCATGAATATGTATTGTCATATGAAGGAATGGTAATTTGTCCACAGATAGATCACAAAAGCTATGAATTGTGGATTCCTGTTCAAGATGTTCACACCTGCTGACCCACAAGGTTCATTCCTCGGATTGCATAACACTAAGTGCACACACATTACCATGTCCAGTCTGATGATGTCAGCATCCTACAAATATAGCATGAGAATAGAAACCACATAGTAAAGCATATAGCGCATCATGTTAATGCGTATCTCACTAGTATCATAACATAGTTAGGTAGGGGTTTAAATGCTGAGTGTGAATGTGTGTGTGTGACATTGCCTTTGAGAGGAGTGGCCTTTTTGGAGACTGTGGAAACACATAAAGAGAGGTGAATACCTCTTTGCCAAGTGTGATGATGTCAGCATCCCACAAATACAGCTTTGGAAATGAATGCTCCCAGTAAAGCAAATAGCATGTCGTGTTAATGTGTATCTCACTAGTGTCATAACATTGTTAGGTAGGGGTTTGAATCCTGTGAATGTGTGTGTGTGAGACTGCCTTTGAGAGGAGTGGCCTTTTTGGAGACTGTGAAAACACATTGAAAGAGGTGAATACCCTTTTGCTGGTTTGATCATGTCAGTATCCCACAAATACAGCTTTGGAAATGAACGCTTCCAGTAAAGCAAATAGCGCATCATGTTAATGCATATCTCACTAGTGTCCTAACATAGCTAGGTAGGGGTTTGAATCGTGTGAATGTGTGTGTGTGTAAGACTGCCTTTGAGAGAAGTGGCCTTTTTGGAGACTGTGGAAACACATTAGGAGAGGTGAATACCTCCTTGCCAAGTTTGATGATGTCAGTATCCCACAAATACAGCAGTGGAGATTAAATCACCTAGTAAAGCATATAGCATGTCATGTTAATGCGTATCTCACTAACATTGTAACATAGTTAGATAGGGGTTTGAATCCTACAACTGCTGAGTGTGAATGTGGGGGTGTGTAATATTATGAGAGGAGTGGCCTTTTTTGAGACTGTAAAAACACATTGAAGAGGTGAATACCCTTTTGCTGGTTTGATGATGTCAGTATCCCACAAAAACAGCAGTGGAAATAAAAACTCCAAGTAAAGCATATGGCGCATAGTGGTAATGCATATGTGTCTAGTACCATGACATAGGTAGGTAGGGTTTTGAATCCTACAATTGTTGAGTGTGTGACACTGTTGAGCAAAGTGATGTGTGTTTTGCTACTACTACTGTATGACATATCCGTAAAACAACAGTATGTGCATTGCACACTGCAGGTATCTGTGTGGCAAATACACATATGTACATGTGACCTAAATTGGTAACTGTGTGGACAAGACATATATGTACATGTGACCTCATTCACGTCATAGGTGTGAAGCCTGCTGTCAACACAACTACATCTGTTACCATTGACAGTTTTTGCTGCTGCTGCTTCTTGGACCGTAGCTCACATATATATGTATGTGACAAGACTAGCCACTGTAGTGAGCTGTCCCCTAGGTCATCTGTGTCACACACACACATGACAGTTGTTATAGAGTGCCCTAGGTCATCTGTGTCACACACACACATGACAGTTGTTATAGAATAGTGTGAGTGTGGGTGTATGCCTGTGGCATATGACAGACATGCACAAACACAACACAGTCTGTCAGTAATGGCCATTCATAGTAGGTATACAATAACCCCGTGTATATGCATACAGACACCTTATTACTTATGTGATACACTGAGGGACATCAGCATAGCTTTGGGGATGTGGATATCAAAGGACAGATGAAATCACATGTGGCTGTCTGCACACATCGGTACCCCTGCTACACGTTGTGTGCTACTACCAATGTAGTACAATCAGAATATTATGTGTAGCAAATGTGGATGACTATGCTGTTGTTGGATCATAGCTTCACAACATGTGTTTGTCAAAATGTATGTGTCTGTATGATACCCTCATGCAAGATAGGTGTCTAATCTGGGGAATGCTTTGTAGGCCACTGTATGCATTACCAGATGTGGATGTACATATCCCTAGTGTGTCTGCGTGTACCTAGGATGGACACATGCCAAACAGGAGTGGTCACGGGAATGTGTGGTGGTCATTACCACTGGTAACTGGTATAGTACAAAATCAGAAAGATTCTAATGCTACTGTGTATCCTACAGCTGTCTGTCAGTTGTGAAGACATCATGTAATGATTGTTTAAAATCAGGCTGTTGAGGTTATGTATACTACCAGAAAGATAACCAATGACCAATATAAACAGTATCACCCACAGCATAGTGTCATACCATGTTATACACACACATGTGTACCCAAGTTGTGACATATGTGTAGTGACATGCATATTGGACACCAATAGGAAATATGAAGTATTAACACTGTGTAATACAGGGCATGTCACCCTTCACATGTGCCCACCATGCACATACATGCAAACAGTGCACCTCCACCATGTTCACAAATGTACACCTTGGAATCTGTACAGCAAACATCATAGACGTTACATCCACTCAATGACACATGCTGCCAGTAACACACACATCAGCCAACTGTCACATGTGTGGATAATCCATGATTGGAATTAACACTGGTGTATACAATACGAAATTGATAATCACTGCTGGGATGCATCATGCCTGCTCAGATACACCTACAAGGATATCATTACCCATTACTGTTCACAAAATGCTAACATTGCTACACTGCTAGTAGGTCACCCTGTGCATTAGCACCATGTTATCCTGTTCCTGCATCAATGTCACAGATGACAGGAGGTGGCACAGTTTCATCATATGCACAGGGTGTGTGATTGTTTTCCAGAGCTCGACAATGACCCATCCAATCAACATGTGTGTGTGTGTGTGTGTGTGTGTGTGTGTGTGTGTGTGTGTGTGTGTGTGTGTGTGTGTGTGTGTGAGGGACAACAGTACAGTATGGGTCAGTGCTGATGTGATGTGTGTGTGTATGTGTTAGCCCTATGTGTTGGTAGTATGTGTGTGTGTCTGCATGCACACAGTACCCCCTTGTGGCTGCCAAATATGGGAGTTTGTGGGACAGCCACAGACTGTACCTGCCAGGCTGTACAGATCACTGTCTCTGGCCACGGACACAGTACGTGTACCTGCCAGGGGTGACACGGACTGTATCAGGTACTAAGCCAGACTGATTACTATCGTCAGAGGCAAAGGGATATTGACTGGACCCATGTCCCTGCTGGGACTCACCAGAGCCACGTGCATGTGGTCATCTTGGATGGTCTACTGATAGCCCAGCCACAACATTGCTGGGGCTGGTACTGGCACTACATGGCTGGCTGGCACTTGGGTATTGTCCGTGACAGCTACCAGCTGAGGATGTTGCTGGCATACGTCCATGTCGATGTCCCAGCTGTCCTGCACTGTCCTGGCACATGGACATAACATTGCGGAGGACATCTAGTGACTCCCCCCAACGTCTATCAATGACATTGGTGTAATTGCAGATGGCACCGGCAAGGTCACGGATACTGTCATTGATCGCAGTGTTATGAGCCCTCTGCACCCTTAGTCCCTGCCTGGTGTATCGTTCCATACGTGCCTGTGCTTGCATCACAGCCCGGAACATACCTGAGGTTGTGAGACCTGTGCGGGCACGCCTGCCAGGGGCATTTTTGCCAGCAATGATCCCATGAGAACCCCTGGACATATGCCTATGTGGTACCATTCCGTGTGTCTGGGCATGGCTGCTGTGTGGGGTTGCATGTGCCATGTATACCACACTTTCCTGGTCAATGCCTACCGTATGCTGTTCCTCATCTAAGGCCATTGGTGTTGAGGGATGTAATTGCAGTACGTATGTGCGCATAGTTGGGGTGGAAAGCTGTGTACTGTTGATTGGTGGACCACCGACCGACCCTGTCAAACATGCCTGTGCCACTACACATGTATCATCATGGTCACTCTTATTGGCAGTGACCTCAGGTTCCCCGCTGTACCCATCCAACATTACCTCAGCACCTGTGAGAGGGAGACAGGAAGCACACTTTACCATCTGTACAGGATGTTCGCACGCATGCACACATGCAGACATGCACACATGAACACATGCACACTAATACACTACACATTCAAGTTGACACACACACACCAACAGCAATATGGAACATGGTCGTTAGTGGTTGATGGTGGAGTACAGTGTCACAAGACAAAGAGTCCTCTCACATGTGTCAGCATGCAGGATGTGTGTTGCTCGACAGCATGCAGTGTGAGTGTAGAGAGTCCTTGTAGTTAACAGTATACATGTCATTGATGCATGTGTGTTGTTCACTGATTGCCCTCACCCTGGTAGACAATGTGTACATGGACACAACATTGCACTGCAAGTCTGAAACACTTTCCAATGTTGTGTGCACCATCACTCATAGGTATACAAACCATGTCCGGATGCATACAACTGTCAGGTGTCTAACAATGAATGCTATGTGTAGTACTGCAGGTTCTGTAACTGGATGTATTGTAGTACCATGAGCCATCATCAGGCAGTATCTTGTGGTCACTCAAGGACACTGATGCATGTCACACTGGCAACTAACTTGCTGTACCTGACCTGCACCACTTAGGCTACATTAAACAGTTCACAGTCATTGCATGGACATGTCAGGTGTTTAATAGGGAGCATTGCCTAACATGATTGTGTTGTGTGTTGACACATGTCACACTGCCCCATGATAGGCCTCTACCCCCAAGTATAGTATGAGTGATGTGTTGATGACATATGGGATACAGGAGTATGACCTTACAGCAGGTGTCTACATACGCCATGTGTATCATATTAACACATACTGCATATGACAAAGTGGTGTATGTTGTGTGCATGTGTATTGGCTATGCCTATACAATGTCCACTACAGTGTACCCCACTTGTTTGTGATGCTTTGTGTGTTGCATGTGTATGAGTCAGCTACTCATGTCACTGTGAAGTGCATAGTCACACAGAGAACATGCAGAGCATGCACTATGTGTAAGTGTTTAACATGTGTATATGGTCTACAACTCTCCTATGACATGCACATGTTATATGCTATATTGACTATAGCCCACTCACCAGCATGGGTCTCCTGTCTTGCTATCACACCAGTGGGACCTGCAAGGATAAGAGACAGTATGCCAGTGTCAACAACTATGGCATTGCTGCTGTGAGTCTGGAGGTATACAGTAGTACATGGGGTGACAGTCACAGGCATACAGATAATGTCCCGAATTATCAGTATTGCATGACACCAGGCTCTACATATTCTGCATACACAGTACACATCTGATTAATGCATATTATAACACTTTGGATAACAGTGGTCTATGGATATGCCATGTTACCTGCACGGTCGTTGTTGCTGTGATGGGTGACTCCAGCCTCCATGATGACACAGGTGTGTTGCACCAGTTGGCTAGGAGCCACCACGCTGAGGAGCAGCTCTTCCACTCTGGTGAGGGGGTGTGTGTGGCAGCACCACCACCTGTGGCAAGCTGTTGTCTGTGGACACCGGAGGCATGCTGCCAGACATGTCTGATTAAATCACTGCAGTGATGGCATACCTGCTCATAAGTCCGGTTACGCATGCCTACATCATTCATCCGACGGACAACATCCTGCCACAGTGCAGTGCGACCATGCTGGTCCTGGCGGGATCTTGAAAAACAGTAGATTATAATGTTGAATGAGTGCATCTCGATAACTTCCTCCTCCTTAGAGGTATAAGATGGCTTTCTGTTGTGTGCCATAACCCTGGAAGACAATTACACACTAATTGTGAAAAAGCCATGTTGCACACTCAACATTATAATGTACAGACATCATTGAAATGCCATATATAGCAACCTATTGGCTGTCAGCAGATGCACACTTTTAATAACACATATGACTGCTAAGACCACAACTGCCTGACAGTGCCTGGCACATGCTACATACCAAACCATGTTCTGCAGAGCCACAAAGTGAAACCAGTATGTAGGACTATACAACAGTACATGGCACACTGTATGTGACACAATGCAACACCTAGCCACAGGAGATGCATATAAAGCTAATGCATACAGACATTTGTCATCCATTTAAATCTATGTACAGTATGGTTACTGTACTAGCAGTACACCACGCTACTTGTTTATAGCAAACCCCTCTGTAACATATGTGCACATTCACCACTATAGGTGGCATACTGCTGTACTACACTATACATGTTGCTAGATACGCACCTATAACCTGTGGCACACATACCACCGAGGACATGTACATACCCACACACATCACAGACATACCTACAAGACACAAGGCATGGCATAGTTACAGTTACCTGTGTACCATACATTACTGTGTGTCAGCACATACATAACCTCATGCCTGAGGTATGTGATGTGTGAGGACTACAGGTAACAAACAAAAGTGTGTTACCAAGCCATGTGGATATAAACCATACTGTGCAGTTGAGGCATACAGCTTCAGGTAGTACTACAGTCCATACGTGACTTGTATTCACTAGTGTTAACAATCAAAAATGTACTGCTTTAGCCTACAAAGGCACACTCCATTCGACAACATGGGACTACGTCACAACGTATGCCATAGTGATTTTCATGCCTAGCAATAGCATACGGACCTTTTGATGGGATTAGAGCTGCAACACTACATACCATGGTTTACACAGATTCCCACTAAGCTATCACACATATACACATCATTGACACATTCACATACACATTCTCCATCATGCACAGTCAACCTCACATAGCATGTGTTGCAACAGGTACATGCATGTGTGTATCATGTCCTAGGTAGCTGATAGGCTGTTATCCATAGGGCCTATGGAAGCATAGACATATGGTACCCTGCACTACAACACACATGTAATGTAGGTTCCTGTGCCCCTGTCATGCAGAGCCACAGGGGTGATTACTGGGTTGTGTTTCCTATCTCACATGAAATCATCATGGTTATTGATGGCAACTGCTAATGAGGACCTTCATATGCTGTTGAAAGGTGATTGGTTCCACAGTATGGTATGTGTCTGTGATGATGATGTGCCAGTCGAACATGTTCTGCTTTTTACATTACAAGGTGTTGATCAGTAGAGTGTGTATCTTATCTGGTGTTCCATCTGTTTACATGGAGCATGTCCAACACCTGTGGGTTTGCCATAGCTTTGCATGTTGGGCAGGGGTAGCCTCTGGGTAGGCGGTATGCGACACAGTGTAGCTGTGGTTTGGTAAGACAGTCAGCATAGGGCATCTGTTGGAATCCGGTAATACTCTTTGTGAGGTATGTGTCTGGCATCTACTGTTACTGTGTATGTTTTCTGTGGCACATACCAACAGGGACATTGTACTCTATGATGGGTGTTATGACTGATGAGTGGAATTTCCATGGATGACACACATTTACTGATGACATGTGGACTGTACTAGGTTTAATGACTAGTGTGGCACAATGATCATCATTAGGGACACTACTGTCCACCTGTGTCCCGTAGTCTCTTATTACACCTTCGGTGTTGAGTACACTACCACCTATGTGTTAGTTCATGGGTACAGGGCTTTTAACAACAGGGATGGCAATACATGTACAACATTCAGCTGGAGCGTACATTTCAACATCCAATGGTGTACACATTGATATGCATATCAGCACATATACAGTCCACCTTTCATGGTGGGAATATCAATAATGCTAAGGTTGAGGGGGATACAGTTATGTAATGATATTGCACAGTCTTGTGCAGAATGCATGGAAGGTGTTCTCAGCCCATATATGTTTAGCAGGACCCCATATCTGGGAGACTATATACCTAACAAAGCATACCCACGGCATTTGAACAACACATGTCATATGCCAGCACTGTATGCTGTCTTGTTTGACACACACTACAACCTACATATATATATGCACATAACAACCTGCACCAACATATAAATGTCCGCCCTTCACAAACAGTTACAGTATGTCCTTTGCTATATGCACATGTTCAGATGCTCATAAATCAGGCACACATGTATCTCGATATATGTGTGTGCCATACAGACACAAGGTCCACACTGTTGTAAGTCCATACACCTCACAGTTGACCTGTTTGGCCTTGCTATAACATGGACAGTTGTCAGATGTGTGCATACGGTAATAGTACAAGGGTATACATAGCTGCAAATGATACATTACTATGCTAGCCTGCTACAGTGGTTGCCAGTGCTAAGCTACACATTATGTGACTATCATGCATGTCTTACTCTGTGACATCCAAGTTTATCTAGGTGTTTGCAATACTCCCCAAAACTGCTATTAAACGCAGTACTGTACAGACCATAGATAACATGTTCAGATGTTTGACATGTACTGCTGAGCTACAACTGTCACACTTATGTGCCACTGCACACAGCTACCCAACAATTTCTCCATGGCAATACTTATGCATGGCATCAGTGCATACATACCTACTGCTGCCACATATGCATGTATCAGAGGATCAACAGGACTAACCATAACCATCTACTACCTGCCGGTAACTACAAACTGTTACATACCTGTATGTCCCTTCTTGGTGCATCTGTGTATGTTTTTTTTTTTTTTTTTTTTGTTACTGAAATGTACTGTTGTTTTTTTTTTTTTTTTTCCTGCCTGGCGTTGTTCACTATGTTGAACTTGCAATGTAAAGATTGCATGTGAGGATAGCAAGTACTATCTGCTTTTATAGGTATCTGCACATGTGCATGTGATGCCCTCTGCACCAATTGTTGCCTAGCATTTGGTAAATGCATACAGCCTGCTGAGTGGTAATTGCAGTACTCACTGTCATAGCAACCCAATGCTATGAATTGCTAAGGTATGTAGGTGTAGCCCTTTCAGATATCCAGAGTGATGACATTACCACAGGGTTCGCAGGACAACTGGACAATTCCTGTACTGAGTATGCCTACCTACATACTTGGTAGACCCTAAACGCACAAGTATCTTTTAATTGGGGGGGGGCTTACATACTGAGAGCATTATGCATTAATATCTGAATATTATCTTACTGGACTTGCAGGATTGGTGTGTACCTGTGGGTTTATCAGGGCAGGTTGTCTGTCTGCATGGTTTCAACCTGTGAACCTACCCAGATGGTAGCCAGAGGTTACACTGTCATTCATTGTCTGTGCAATTCACAGGTGTTTTCAGCGCTGTCACAATGGCATTGTTACAGTCAGTTGCTACAAGTACATGGCTACATCCATTGGTATTTCTGTGTTATACTCCTACATAAGGGTATGCTTGGGGAGGTCCTAAGAAAGCTATTTGCAGAGTGTGTAACAGCAGTATAGCATATATACCTGTGTGTTTGGGCCTCTGCCGGGCCTATGGAACAGTCAGATACATCTTTGCATGGTGTCATGGATAGGTAGTTGGAAGTGAGGTACACCTTACACATAATAGGAACAGTAGGTGTATACTTCAGTGAAGCAGTGCATATGGATTAGTACTCCTTTCATGACATACAAGCGGTGTCTACTGTTATTATTGTCAGTATTCATTGTGTAATAGCTCACCATTCTGACTGACATCAGTACTTTTCTGAGGGATTCTGAGGGACACAGCTAAAATATGTTTCACAATCAGGGACATCCCTGGAAAGTTGACTGAGTTAGGAGGTATGGCCTCTGCCCTACTCAGATATGCCAGTGTTTGTGCTGCTATGATAGTGTGTGGGGGTTGTAAAGTGCCTCTGCAACATTATTTTCTGCTTGGTTGGCTGCTTCTCACATCACACTCATGTAATGCTATCCCACAACAATTGCTGGTAAAGATCCACAGAACAGGCTTTGTGTTATGGCCTTCCTATTTGTCCCTTACATTCACTCATTATAATGCATGATATATTTTTTGCAGCACCAAGTAATTGCATATCTGTTGTGGCTTAGTGGTACTTCATGCAGTCTTATGTGTCCAAGGTCTGGGGTTCGAGACTGACAAAGGAATTTTATTTTGCTGCTGAACAGAACAAGGGCCCTGACCTAGAGTGACAAAGGCACTTTTAAGCAGTTGTAAGCGGGTTTGCACAGGTTTGTGCGATGCTTAGCAATGCTTAGCTAAGCGCACACATGCGCACACTAGCTTAAACCCGCTTATTACTGCTTAAAAGTGCTTAATCCTGCTAACCACTGTGCTAATTTCTTTAAAAGAAAAGAAAATGGGGAGATAGGAAAGTGGTGAAAAAGGGGGCACAAAGAGGGAAAGACAGTAGGAAAACAAGCTCAGGATGTGCAGGACAGGTGTAGGGAAGGTCCATAGCTGCCCATTTCTTTACCAGCAACAGCTGTGCATATGTTGCAAATTTGGAGTGAAATTTGAAACCTTCCACCCCTGAGAGAGGGGTGAGGACAACAAAGTTTGTTGTACTGACAATTATAATTATCAGTTTACATGTCCAATGGACATGTGTGCGAAATGGGCAGCTATGTATGGGGCGTAATTTTTTTGTGGGTACAGATTTTTTTTTTGTTTTCAGGGGAGAGTGGAAAGTGAGGTAGAGGAAGTAGGTATATTTGGGGAGGTAGGTTGGGTAGGTAAACAGACAAGACAAACAACACGCATACAGGGGCGGAGTATGACACA
Organism: Protopterus annectens; assembly: GCF_019279795.1. Taxonomy (NCBI): domain Eukaryota; kingdom Metazoa; phylum Chordata; order Ceratodontiformes; family Protopteridae; genus Protopterus; species Protopterus annectens. The sequence continues at coordinate 1,012,469,639 of NC_056731.1, read as the reverse complement.
TGGGGTGGGTGAACACAATTGACGGGGACAGATGTTTGGAAATCGCAAGCCCATGAGCCCACAGATAGTAACAGTGGATCTGAGATCCCCACCCATGGGCAGTCATCACTGGACCTTCACAGACCCGAGGGTCACTGTGCTGGGGGCTGCGTAGGAGGGGCAGGTTCACCCGTGAGTCATGCCACTCTCGTCTTGAGCTGGCGTAGGGGATCAACGACTAAACTCTGGATCTCCCAACACAACACAACCCGGATTCTTCGGAGGGTGACAGGAGGCCCTTCTCTGCCCACGCTTGCAGGGGGGTGAGCCCCATCCCCTGCAGCGCTTCCACCTGAAGGTGGCACAGGACCAATGGAGGAGGGTGGCCCGGGCTGGCCACCAGACCTGCTGGTGCCAGGTGCAACTGCCAGCTGAGGAGGGACAGGTGGGTCCGCTGGGACCGGCCTACCCATATGTTCTGTGATTAGGTGTGTTTAATTACAACATAGACAACATCATTCCAAGTTAGTTGTAACAGCATGCAGTAATATTCCCATTAACCCAACACACCAGGGTTACAACAGTTGAACAGCAAGCATAACACATGCATGTATTGAACAACAGTGGACATTACAACAGCATGCAGGGATGATTGGTGGCAACAGGCCACCAAGATTGTGGTGTTTTAACAGGGGACATGCATCAAAGTAAATGCAGATTTTATATAACAATAGGACATATGTCCCAACAAATGTTATGAGATTAGACATACCCATGGAGGTGTGAAATTGCATTGTTTATGCACATGGAGTAAGGTGTAAAAAGAAAACTCCATTAACATCTTATTAGTACTTTAACTGTACACTACATTCCTGTTGACTACAGGTGTATATCCCCTACATGTATTATTATACTAGGCAACATGCATTTGATTACGTTATGGATTTGGCTACTTCATTATATACCTGACCTATATCTGACATAGTAACTGTTCAAGATGCAGATGTTACTGCTACAAACTTATATTAAATGTACTAGTTTATGTATCTGCACATCTGGATGTGTTCAAGTGCCTTTTTCACTTGTTTTCTACACAACCCTACGTTTCAGGTAGCACACTAACATTTCTGGGGAACACCTTGACAGGCTACTCATGTGCCAGATTTACCAATGCATGTCAGCCATTTCACAACTGTTGAGGACTGTTACATACTTCACAGCTACTGGCACTTCCTTCATCCACTTTATATGGGACTGCACTACTGGGAGTTGTCAGCCCTTAATACAACAGTAACATTTCTTCACTGCAAGGGTACAACAACAATTCTGAGTAACTGGCACATACACACTGCAAGTATTATACCTTTCTCATTTACATTAAAACTCTTTTCTACAGGCTCTCTCCTTTATTTGACATTACACTGCATACAGTAGACCTATCCAGGACATAGTATACCTTTATTGATAGGTTACAAGACTGTTTTTCAGGCTCACTCACTTTTTTTCTATGACAGTGCATGCAAAGATAGTATTCCAGACATGTTTTTGCTTTTATTCATGGGTTACTACACTCTGTTCCTGCCTATCTGACTTATGATATGTAACAGTACATGCAGAGGATTTATTCAGGGAATGAATGTTTTATGCTTCACAGCTACTGCCACTTCCTTCATCCACTTCCTATGGGACTGCACAACTGTGGGCACAGCACAGCACCTAATACAACAGTACTATTTTTTTATTGCATGGGTACAACAACATTTCAAAGTAAGTGATACAGATACACTACAAGTTTTATACCTTTATTAATTACTTTGAACACTTTTCTACAGGCTCTCTTACTTGCTATTACAGTGCATACGGAAGACCTATTCAGGACATATTATACCTTTCTTGATAGGTTACAACACTCTTTTTCAGGCCTGCACACTTATATGTTATGACAGTACATGGAGGGATAGTATTCCAGAATTATTTTACCTTGATTGGTGGGTTAGTACACTCTATTTCTGGCTCACTGATGTTTGTTATATAACAGTACATGCAGAGGATTTATTCAGGACATTATATTGCTGTATTATTGGGCTGAAATACTTTTGTCATGCTCACTCACATATATCATGTAACAATACATGCAGAATATTTACGAACCTGCCTGGTGGCGCAGCCTTAGCAGCCTATCTGCATAGGCTTGCTGATTCATAGCATGAGCACCTGCAGCTGTGGAGTAAATAAAGGGATATTGAGACACACCTATCCATCATTTAGACTATATTAGCTTGCTTTACATATTGCATTCCATGGCTACCTACTTAGTAGTGGGGCATCACGCATTTGACGGGCCTCCTAGATCCACTGGATCAGAAGGTCCTGCTTCCGCCTCTTCAGGTCTGCATGGTGGTGATGGACCTGCTCACCAGTCCGAGGGATGCCTGTGGCACTGGTGAGTTCATAAGCCAACCGGTTTCAAGCCTCTGCCTTATACTCCGTTCCTTGGAACTGGCCCTGCAGGAGTTGAGTCTCATGCCGATGGACTAGGAGCCAAACCATGTGTCTTGACACCTCGATGCCCCAGCTTTGCGCTCAAAAGAGTGTACCCTCTCCTGCACCAGACATTCTAACTGCAGATGGGAGCTACAATCAGTTATGGCGAGTATTCCCACCTATGCAGCTTAAATATGCCGCATTTCTTGCACTTTTCTGTGATTGGCCATTTTTGAATATTCTCGGCTGACTGCAGACCTGCTTAGCAATTGTTAATCTAACATTTATTACTATATATATGTTAACAGTGGATGTTTATCCTAAGCTGTCGTGGCTTAGTGGTTCAGTACTTTGGTTATGGTGCACAGTGTCCTGGATTCAAACTTTATAATTGCTTTTTATTTTACTCCTGTCCAGACAGGTTAGGGGGCATGGATGTGTTTAAGCAACTTTGCTCTATGTTGCTCCACGTTGCCCGACAGTGCGCTGGTTGGCGAGCCACGCACCTCCACGCAAACCGATTGCACTGGGTAAAGCACTATTTAGCTATGGGCAACTATTTTGTGCTGGGTAAAGCGCCATTTAGCTATGGGCAACTACATTGCACTGGGTAAAGTGCGAGTTAGCTATGGGCAACTATACTGCACTGGGTTAAGCATTGCTTAACTGCGGGCAATTATATGTCAGGTTCCTTTATAAATATACATTTTGTTCACTGATATATACACCATTTGAATGCTTTTTAATAAAAGTTTAATCATATAGGTCAGGAATTATTTAATATACTAATTTGGAGCATAAAATAGGAAGGGGGTGTGGGACTCGAACTGTGAATGCCTCCTCTTTTTGCAAATGCTCTACCACTACGCCATTACTCTTTGGTGCAATTTGCATGAACATTCCTTATTATGCTCTTCCATGTTGTGATTGCTAACTGTAGCTAAGCAATGGGCACACCCACGCACACACACGCAAATACGGGCAGCTATATTGGGAATTAGAAAAAAAATAATGTTTTACTTTTTATAACTGTGCTGGGGGTTTACAATGTCAGGGAGTGTGGTGTTGGGTACATGGACATTTGAGCAGACTTGCTCTTGTGTGTTGACATTTTGTTTTTTTACACACTTGCAGGGGCGTAGACCTTTACACTGCTCAGCAGTCAAACACATCCTCTGCTTGCCTGCACGGTCTGTGTTGGACTTGGGGTTGAGTCAGCGTGCCCTCATGAATATTCATGGCACGCTGATGTCATACCATTCAACTGCAGCCTCGGAGTAAGACTTATTTAGTCTTACATGGAGGATTAGTGAGTCTGGGATCATGTGTTTTTAGAACAAAATTCAAGTTATCCAAGGCTTGATAGTTCATTTCTGAGAATCACGTCTAAGTGCTTTCATCAGATCATGTAAGAAACTGACACAGATACACATCTGCATACAAAAAAAAAAAAAAATGAGGTTTGGTAACAAACCGATTTGTCCAGGGACATCTTCACTTTGGGGCTTAGATAGAAATAGTAATGGGTTTTATGAGGGTAAGGAAAGAAGCTAGTTGAGTGTGTGTGTGTGTGTGTGTGTGTGTGTGTGTGTGTGTGTGTGTGTGTGTGTGTGTGTGTGTGTGTGTGTGGGGGTTAAATAGGAAAGTAGGATGATTGAGGAGAAGTGATGTAAGGGTAGCGAAGGGCTTAATAAGTTTTGTGAAAGTGTAACTGGGAAGGAATCACATGGGGAAAATTTATAAAAAAAATGGAAAGAAAAGTCAACTAACTTGGAGAAAAGGACTGGAAATATATACTAGTCACATAAAATGAAAATAAGGTTACTGTGTTAAAAGTAATAATCATCTCATATTTGAAAAATAATAGAGGGCAAACACAAATTATAGGTAAAAAAATTTCCAACAAACTTAGGACTGAATTCAGAAATGGCTGATGCCCTAAGACTGGCTGCAACCTCTGACAGTAGCTTTTTCTTATTCAGAGACAGACCCACAGAGACTGTAGGATTACCATGGTTGGCCATCTCTGTGAATGACCTGTATGCTAATGACACATTCCAGGTGAGTGGCCTATGCTAATTAGTCATGTGCAATAACTCATTTATGCAGTCCAGCAATTCAAAGAATCACTCAGATGCATAAGTTAGCTCAGCCAAAAGTTTATATTCACCTTTTGCTTTCAACGGGAGAGTTCACATTAGAGGTAAGGGCTAAAGAGTTGTGTGGACAGGTAGTGTAGAGTGTGTGTGTGTGTGTGGGGGGGGGTTGTCATGCCTCTAAACTCCTCTAGATTAACAAGCAAATTCAGTAATATTGGAAGGGAGGCCACTAGACTTCTGGAACATTTAAAAAGACACATAAAAAGTTAATAGAACAGAAACTTTGCTCACAAAAGATGTATGGTGTGGGGTTTCACTAAACACAATGGATATTCTTTAAGCACTACTGTAAACAGACATAAAAAGTTAATAGAAAACAGTTTTCCATCACAAAAGTTGTATGATGTGGAGGGGAGAATACCAGATACCAAGGATATGAATTCTTACTCTGCATCACTTAAAAATTTAATACAACAACAGGTTTTACAGCAAGGAAGACATGCAATGTACGAAGGTAATATTAGATACCAGGGTCACTCATTACATATTTTCTTAATTCAATTAAAACCATTAAGAATGAGGGGGAAAAAAACTTTTACCCATTATCTGTGACACATAAAGCAAGTAGGCAAAGGTTTAGATTTCTGTGCAACACTAAATGCCACATAAAACCTTTAATATTAATGTAAGCCACTTAAAAAAAGAAAGAAAGACAGAAAAAAAAAAAAAAAGAAAGACAGAAAGAAAGAAAGAAAATTGGGGGGGGGGGTCTTTGATAACCTGCATCTGTGGCTCATTAAACTTCTCATGGAAAGTGCTTCACAATACTGCATGATGAGGGACTTGCCAGTACCAACTGGGTCTTACATTAAAATATATTTTCTGAAATTAATGGTTTGTCAGTTTTGGAGCACAGGGCAAGCATAAAGCTAAATCAGGTATTTTCTGTAAAATCAGGGCAGTTGAGAAGGATGGGGGGTTTACATGGGGGATTGTCATACCTATCAACAAATGGGCTGAGACTTCCAGACAAAGCTGGCAGGAGCACTAGATGAAACCAGAAAGAACTGAGAAATATTAATTAGAGTCACTTAAAAAGTTAATATAGGAATAGGTGTAACATCAAGATGTGCTTTCTGAACAACAACACGAATTACACTCCATCTGATGTTATTGACAGACTGTATTCATCCATGATTTATAATGGGCAAGTAAAATATGAGAGGCTATATTGGGGGCAGCCTACAGCCTGTTAACTCAGAGACCGGTAGAGATATGGAGATGTGTGTGTGTGTGTGTGTGTGTGTGTGTGTGTGTGTGTGTGTGTGTGTGTGTGTGTGTGTGTGTGTGTGTGTGTTGGATGAGGGAGATGCCAGTGCCAATGTGATGCATGGGCTGCACGAATACTTACCACAGGAAGGTGCTAATTAGCACTACTGATAATACCACATGATTCAGAGACAGCCAAGCTAGCCAATACTGAGTTCTTCCCTCATTGCAGTTAAAAGGTCACTGAATCCCATTTTCTATGAGTATAGAAACTGTCTCTTTTAGCCACAGCTCTTAGCATCTGTGGTGGGATTCTTTCTGCATTTTGTGATTAATGTAGATATAATAATTACTTGAAACAAAAATCTTAACATTCAAACTCAAAATTTATTTCATAAGTCATTCAAATAAACACTAAGATGGATAAAAATGCTCAATAATATTCTCAGTTTAAACTAAACCAGTTTTACATACATATAATGGACATTGTGAGATTCTTTGACAACCATTTTATGCAGATTTGCAGAAATCCCTTTTTCCGATTTATAATATGCAGTAGATTTGTTAATGTGATAGTATAGTTCTTAATTTTCATGGCTAAGATTGATGTTGTGTCAGGGATATATGCTGACTGGAACAATGAAATGTAAAAGTACATTGAAGAAGAATACAAACAAGTCTTTGCTTAATTCACAGAGGCACAGCTCTTCTCTTGCTAATTGCATTGTCCAGTCATTCTCAGGTGGGTAGTACTGCAAAGAAAAAGAGAGTGACAGAGAAAGACAGAGAAAAATAGAAAGAACTATATAGCTTGCTTTGTGTAGTCTTAGGTTTCACTGCATCATTCAGAGCAGACAGTGCCATGGTTCCTTGCAAAGAAATTACATAATCAAGCATATTCAAGAACCGTATTCAAAGTGCTCTGCTGCTGTTAATATGTCTCAGTACTTCAAGACTCAGTAAGTGGGTACTATTCAACAAAGAGGTCTATAGACAAATTAAGGGGTGGAAATGGTGTCGGCTGTGGCCCCAGCATTCACCAACATAGTATTGGGATGGTGGGATGGTGGGAACATCAAATACTGACATCTATTATTCCCACTAATAACACTGTTTAGTACAACAGATATATTGATTTATTTATGGTAATAGAGGTTTCTAAGGATGATTGTATTTCTTTACTAAACTTATTGAATAACAATTCAGAATTCTTAATGTTTACATTAGGAGACACTGGTAGTAAAGTGAATTTTCTGGATGTCATTATCAGTTGGAGTTATGATAAAAATAAATTTGATAGTTATATAAACAGAAAATGTACATTATGTAATAATTATCTACATTATAAAGTCAATCATCCCCTTTTGTAAAAACATCCCCAGAGGCCAAATTTTCAGGGCCTCAAGAATGACCCCAAATGATGACAAATTTGAAGAAGTGGAATTTATAATTTCCATCTTTGTAGACGAGGGTGCAAAAAAGAAATATTATTACAAACAGCACAAGAGATTAAAATGAAAAGAGAAATTGAATTTCCCCTTATTTTAGCCAAATCATTCATTAAGAGTCATTCAAAAGAGAATACATCTGAATTATCTATAGAAAGAACTATTGCTTATTGTTTAGAGATGTCCACTGATAGTCAGGGTATTAAAAAAATGGAAAATTTTAGAAGAAAATCAAGAACTTCTCAAAATTGTAGGTCATATACCCAGATTTGTATATAAAAACACAATGTCAAAAATATGTCACAGAAGGATTCGACCAAGATGCCAACAGCAGAGATTGCTTCTAAAAAAACAGAAAGGTATGTTTAAGTGCACGGGGTGTTCTGTATGTAGAGTTATATATATATATATATATATATATATATATATATATATATATATATATATATATATATATATAAGAGTGTACTCATGGTTTTGTGCTTATTATACTGGAATGCCCACATATTTGGTAAAAAGAATAAAAGAACATTATTGTTCCATTAAAATTAGATATGATAATAATGTACTTTTAAGCACACTCAACATTGTAATAAACAAAAAAAAAAATGTTTTCTATCCTTGAGCAAGTACCCCTTGACTTAAGGGGTGGTAATTACAAGAACAAAGTTGACTAAACTTCCTATCTTCATAAAATAAAGCCCATCCTTCACTCTCTTATTTCTTATTTATTTGACATTTGTTTACTGGGCAGGTCCGGCTGGGCCCAACAGTGTTCATTTTCAGCAGAGGCCCAGGGAGAAAAGCTCCACAATCACAATATTTCAAAAATCAAGTACTGATATTTTCAATCACAAAGTATCCCGTTATATTACAAAACAGCAAGTACAAACATTATAAATCGCAAAGTATCATGTTACACTACAAAACATGAGTGAAAAAAATGTTGTCATGAGAAAAACATAGAACATATGTTTCATAGTAGACCGCAGTGAAAAACAATAACATGAAATAGAGAAAATATGTGAGGAAAAACTCATTAGTCATATTATTGCATATAAGAAAAACACAAAAGGCCAGGCACCAGAAACCTCTGCAGCTGTAAAAAACGAAGAACAGGATATACACAAAGCTGCTGAGAGTAGGCTCCAGAATCCACAATGAACTTGAAAAATACCAGGAAACGAATCTATGCAGAACTGCTTTATTACAACACACTAGCGCTTTCACAAAATGCTTCTTCAGGTGTAAAACTGATACAAAAAACCACACCTTAAATGGCCAGGTTGAATAATCACATGATGCACTCTAATTAACTTTTAAAAGGGAGACCTTAAAATCAGTTTAAAACATACATATACACTACATATACACTATTAATAAAACATACACCCTGCATAAAGAACAGATATATAACAATATATATATAAGCACATTCTAATGAGCATATAAGCATATTTAATAAACAATCTACGATTATTATAAAATAGAAAAAATAAAATATAAAAAACAAATAAATAAATAAAAGACAGGAATTACCTATGAGATTTTTCATTTAGAAGTTTGTTTCGCTGAAAATCTTATACCTCGTGGGTTGAGAGTTTTAAAGATGCCTGCGCAAACAGAAAATGACTCTCTTCTTCTAAGTGAGTGGCAGAAACTGAATATTTCTACCAGTTTAAGTTACCTCAAACTTCTTTTACAAGCAGCCAAGAGAAGGAAGGTATTAATTTTAGATACCATTAAAGAGAAACATGGACAAATTAATACTAAATATCCCAATAGTGCTGTGACTGGACTATTAACAGATACCCTAGGTAATATTTGTGCATATAAATGTAAACTTTTACAGATAAAATTGAAGGTGTGTTTTTTTGTATCAGTTTTACACCTGAAGAAGCATTTTGTGAAAGCGCTAGTGTGTTGTAATAAAGCAGTTCTGCATAGTTTCGTTTCCTGGTATTTTTCAAGTTCATTGTGGATTCTGGAGCCTACTCTCAGCAGCTTTGTGTGTATCCTGTTCTTCGTTTTTTACAGCTGCAGAGGTTTCTGGTTCCTGGCCTTTTGTGTTTTTCTTATTTGCTTCTACTTGGCTGTTAGCACCAGGAATATGGCCAGTGAAATTGAAGTAATTGAGGAAATTGAACTTGGATATAATCCTATTCCACCATCTGGGACTGTTTGCACTAATGGTATAAGTTTTGATTCTATTATTTCACAAGTGAAAGAACAGAATAATCCACTGTTTGATAAGAATTTAGTAGCAGAAGGCTTGGAAGCAGTGGATGTTGATTTTTTAGCACTTCATACTGATGTTTTAATGCTGGAGAAGGAGCTATGTAGGCTTGCACAAACTCAATATGAGATTTTTCATTTAGAAGTTTGTTTGGCTGAAAATCTTATACCTCGTGGGTTGAGAGTTTTAAAGATGCCTGCGCAAACAGAAAATGACTCTCTTCTTCTAAGTGAGTGGCAGAAACTGAATATTTCTACCAGTTTAAGTTACCTCAAACTTCTTTTACAAGCAGCCAAGAGAAGGAAGGTATTAATTTTAGATACCATTAAAGAGAAACATGGTCAAATTAATACTAAATATCCCAATAGTGCTGTGACTGGACTATTAACAGATACCCTAGGTAATATTTGTGCATATAAACGTAAACTTTTACAGATAAAATTGAATAAATTGCAGAGGGATCGACGCGATTTCTCATTGGGCAATATTTTCACCTGGCCTCGCGATTTGCCTGCCAGCTTCAGTAAGGAATCTCATGCCTCATATGAAGCATGCAATGACGTAGATTTACGAACTGTTAGTGAAAGCGATGACGTACAACAACAGGAGCAGTCAAGAGAAACTACACGCACCTTAGTAGGAGAACCTCTTTCCAATTGCATACAGAATGATAGTGCATCTAATTTAGGAGCCAGAAAAAAGACTATTATTACTTTGGCTGAAGTGCATAGGGAAGCGGAGTGTAATACTTCCACTGCTGATAACAACCGAGCTATTGCTATACCAGCACAGCCTCATGGAGTAGCGCCATTTTTTCATTTGAATTTTTCAGTTCCCATGAGGGACAGTTCATCGAATCGAAAGGGAGCACAACAGCAGAACAGTCAGCACAGAGACAGAGGGAGGAGTACAACACGATACAAGAGGAAGCACGAGGAAGAAGTGAACAAAGTGTATACCATCAAAAAGGCGTTTCAACAAGTAAGACATTAGTGACTAACTTAACAAAACGTGAATTAACTGCTTTGGAAGTCAATATTTTAAGTAAAGGTTTATCATTTATACCAACTGCTAACATGTCTATTACAGACATAATTTTTGATTTTAAAATGCTTACTAGGTACCTTACACTGAAGTATATGTTTAAACATAACACTAATACTTCAGAAACTTCTTTGAGAAAACCAAGCACTTTTATTCCTAAACCTATACCATTAGTTAATGCTTTTGAACAAATGTGTTTATCTGATTTCTATAAAGTCTATGAAGATAGAAATTTTAGTGGTAGAAAACATAATTTATCCAAGGCTGAATTTGAGGCATTGTGTGCTCTTGAGAATGATGTTAACTTTGTAGTTAGACCAGCTGATAAAGGTGGGGGGATTGTTTTACTTGATAGACAGGAATATGACTGTTTAATGTATGAAATGTTGAATAATGTTGACTTTTATGAGAAAATAACCAGAGCTCATATGCAATCAATGGTCATTTTGGTTAATAAACAATTAGAGTCTTTATTGCAAATAGGGTTATTGACAGAGGATCTCTTCAAGTTTCTTAGGGTATTTCATTATACCGTCCCTATTATACAAGGTTTACCTAAGCTGCATAAGAATCTGATTAGACCCCTATGCGTCCTATTGTTGCAGGAAGGGGATGTTGTACGGAATGTATTTCAGTATTTTTAGAGAAAAATTGAAGCCCTTAATAGATAATTCAGTATTTGTTCTTAAAGATACTGAGCACTTTCTCCGTGATCTGTATGAAGGCACTAACTGTGGCATGTTGAATATGGAATATTTGTTTGTTACCCTTAATGTTGTTTCATTATTCACAGTAATACCCAATGATATAGGGCTTGCTTTTTTGAAAGAACAACTGATGAGTAGTAATCTATATAGTATGAATGAAATTCATTTATACATTGATTTGATGTCTATTGTTCTTCTGAATAATGTGTTTTTATTCAGTGATCAGATTTATTGGCAGAAGAATGGTGTGGCGATGGGTAGTGCCTGTTCGAATAGTTATGTGAACGCTGTTATGATGAAATGAGAGACAGATTTTTTAGAAGAAGGGCCTTTTAAAGATTTAATTATTTTTTATAGAAGGTTTGTAGATGACCTTTTTATTTTGTGGAGAGGCTCTGTTTTAGAACTAATGAGTTTTGTTGAGTACATTAACAGTACCACCCCCTTTTTGAGGTTCACTTTGAACTATCCAGATGCTAGTATAAATTTTCTGGACGTGATAGTGGAAAAGGACAGTTCTAATGTGATGTCAACTAGACTATACAGAAAGGAATGTCACGTTAATAGTTTGCTATCTAGGGATAGCATGCATCCAGACTATGTCTTTAGAAATGTAGTCCAGAATCAATTCTATAGTGCTTCTCGATTGAGTGCAAAGAATAGCGAATTTGAAGAGCAGAAACATAAGACCATTAATGAGCTTACAGAGAGAGGTTATGATTATGGGATGGTAGAGTATAATGCTACTCAAGTCTCTAAATTGAGAGAGAGTAGGGCCAAACCGTATTTTTCAAAAAGGTCAGCTGGTGGCAATACCAATAGAGCAAATAATATTAAGGTTTGTATTCCTTACTCAAGAGATGTTATGAGGTATACTGACATTATTAGCCAACATTGGGATATTCTGTTAACTGATCCACAATTAAGTGAAATGATAGGCCCCAGACCTCAGTTCACTTTTAAGAATAAGAAGAATTTAAGAAGAAGGTTATGCAATGTTAAGGAAGTAAAGTATGCCCCGACAGTACCTGGTACTAGATCATGTGGTAAATGCTCGTAGTGCAAGTACATTAATAAGAGCCTTTCTTTGCACATCCTGACACAGGCAGAGTGTATGACATCAGGGTTCAGGCTGATTGTGAAACTATGCACGTGACTTATTTAGCTAACTGTGTTGCCTGTAGATGTTTCTATGTTGGCAAGACAGATAGTTCTCTAAAGGATAGAATAAGAGAGCATTATTACCATATAGGTAAAGGGAGTAATACTAATGCTTTAGCTAAGCATGTACAAAATATGGGTGTACAACATAAGTTTATGTTTATGGTTGTCTCTAGGACATATGAGAGTGTTAGAGTAGGTGATATTAGAGCTAGAACTGAGGAAGTAGAGGCTAGGTGGATAGTCATGCTTAGAGCCAATTATGGTCATGGTTTAAATGAACAGGTGCCTTTGAAGCCTGTTCTTGGTAAAAGAGCTCTACATAGGTAATTCCTGTCTTTTATTTATGTATTTGTTTTTTATATTTTTATTTTTCTATTTTATAATAATCGTAGATTGTTTATTAAATATGCTTATATGCTCATTAGAATGTGCTTATATATATATTGTTATATATCTGTTCTTTATGCAGGGTGTATGTTTTATTAATAGTGTATATGTAGTGTATATGTATGTTTTAAACTGATTTTAAGGTCTCCCTTTTAAAAGTTAATTAGAGTGCATCATGTGATTATTCAACCTGGCTATTTAAGGTGTGTTTTTTTGTATCAGTTTTACACCTGAAGAAGCATTTTGTGAAAGCGCTAGTGTGTTGTAATAAAGCAGTTCTGCATAGATTCGTTTCCTGGTATTTTTCAAGTTCATTGTGGATTCTGGAGCCTACTCTCAGCAGCTTTGTGTGTATCATATTATTGCATAGATTAGTATGTGTTAATGAGACTTGAGACTATTCTAATAAGTCCAAAGCTCCGTACAACAACGTAATCACAACAATGAGACTGGAAATAGTCTATGCTAGGTTAGCAACCAAAGCGTGAATGGACTCGGAACAAGGAATAGAAAAACACAATTTATTGAAGTACTCTGTACAACGTGGTAAGCGCTTTCATCTGCAAAGCAGACTTCTTCAGACCACTAAACATCAAAATAAGGAACATATTTAAAAACTTTTTGGCGCCAGAATTCATTAATAATTGAATAATCACTTCCTATTTAAAGTGCCAATGCAAGTAATATTTAAACACCATAATAAAATACTTTTCCTCCTTTAATTAAAAATTGTATACACAATACAAATACAATAATTAATAATAACATTAAATACCAAAATTGTAATAAATGAATTAACTGTACTAATATATAAAAACTGTAAAATGTAAATGCTGTAAAATGTACATAATATATTTGATGTATACATAATGTATTAGCTATAAATACAACTCTGCCTGGAAAAATACTGAAAATCAAACTGCACTGAATAAATACTGCTCAAAGTGAGAATAATAATGTCATAAACAATCATATGTATATAAAATTTGATATAAACACATACAAAATAGTGTGACTAATAAATTAAATATTTTGCTAACTTTCCATATCACACAAACTACAAGTGATACTATATCTATTCAAAACTGATATATCAATACATCTTATAATAACTGCAAAAAAGGTTTAATAGAAATGAATTAATTAATACCAGGGAATTTTGTGGCATTAGTCATCATCTGCCACATACTTTCCCTTTTCGCAAGGAGTGCTTTAAAATTACCACCCCGTGGTGTAATAACTACCTGATCAATTATGGCAAATCTAAATGTATGGGTATCACCATGTTCCTTTAAATGTCTATACAAGGCATTTTTGGTGTCATGCACCTTAATCCTATACAAATGCTCATAAATCCACTTTCTAAATTGCCTTTCAGTTTTCCCAATATAGAAGGCTGTACAGGACATACATTTAGCAAGATATACTATGTTGGTACTATAACAATTCCCTTTCTTAAACCTGATGTAAGTCTTATTGATGTCATTCAACTTGCATCCCTTGCTCTCGTTTATAGCAAAGCATTGTTGACATGAGCCACATTTTTTGGTAGATGCATCCAATTTCTTGTAATTCAAGTTTTTTGCACTCTCCAATATTCTTTTTACATTAAACTCCATTTTGTATACACAACAAGGTCGTTCACCTACTATATTTCTCACTTCATCATCAACAGTTAAGGTGTACCAATGTCTAAACAATATATTTTTAATTTCATTGACATGCGGAGAAAACATTAAGACACAAACTTTGTTAGTCTCAAGCCTATCAATATTACATGACTGGATGTCAGTGTTGTAATTGTATACTGTTCCTAATATCGGAGGGTATTTTTTACCCCATTCATTAGTAACATAAAGAGCAACATCATTCAATAGAGATATAGGATAATCCCTATTGATGAACATATTCTTAATAAAATTTATTTCTTTGACCATTGTCTCATAATTGGAGGACATCCTAGTCGCCCGTATACATTGTCCTTTAAAAATGTTTCTTAATATGTGTTTGGGGTGATTACTTGAATATTCCAAATACCCATTGGAAAAAGTTTCCTTTCTAAAAATTTCTGACTGAAACCCAGAATCCGTGTGTCTTATAAAAGTGTCCAAATAGGCAATGCCTTCGTTGTTAACTTTATGAGTAAATTTCAAAAAACTATTGGACTGGTTAAGATATACCATGAATTCATCCAAAAGTTTACTTGGTCCGTCCCATAACAGGAACATGTCATCCAGGAACCTTGTGTAGTATACTACATGTTGAAAATATGTACAGTTAAATAAACACTGGTTCTCCCATTCCAACATTACTAAATTCGCAAAAATGGGAGCACACGAGGCCCCCATAGCCACACCTCGTGTCTGTTTAAAATACTCCCCTTCAAAATAAATGAAGTTATTATCCAATACCAATTCCATCATGTCAGTGATCAAATTGATACGGTCCCAACTAAGATTGGAAAATCTTCTCAGACTCTCACTAAAAAATTCTAGTCCTTCTGTTTTAGGTATACAGGAGAATAAGTCTATGACTTCTATAGTGATATATAACAAGTTCTTTTTCCATTGTTCTGGGGTAAGGTGAGATAAAAACATCCATGAGTCCTTTATAAGGTGCGGAGTTCTCCCATATATGTGTTTGACCCATCTGTCTATAGCTACTCCTATGTTGTAAGTTTTGGACTTACTGCCCGAAATAATAGGACAAAATGGTGGATCAACAATATCCTTGTGGATTTTTGGTATGCCTACTATTGTAGCTAACACAGGGAAATCAACCATTAAAAGATTGTAAGTATCCACAGTAATCCTATTGTCAATAAGATACTCTTCCAAAGCTAGGTCAATCTTGTGATATCCTAAGTTAACTTCATTGAGAGACACTATGTCATAATTGCCTGTCTCATTTAAGATGCTATGTATCTTATTGTTGTAATCCATGGTGTGAAACAAAACTATCCCAGCCCCTTTATCGGGTTTCATAACCCGTATGTCTTTATCATTGACCAACTCATTTAAACACTTTCTCTCCTTATAAGACAAATTGTCATAAAAAGTAAGGATCTTACTTCGCTGTTTATATCTGTATATATCTAAACAGGTAAGATCCTCAAAGTTTAACATGTTTCTATGTGCCGTAGGTATGTAAGTGCTTTTTTTCTTAAGTGTTTTTAAAGGTAACTGCTCAACATTCTTTTGCATGGTAAGTGCCAAATTGAGCCTACGACAAGACAGATCGTTCTCTAAAGGATAGAATAAGAGAGCATTATTACCATATAGGTAAAGGGAGTAATACTAATGCTTTAGCTAAGCATGTACAAAATATGGGTGTACAACATAAGTTTATGTTTATGGTTGTCTCTAGGACATATGAGAGTGTTAGAGTGGGTGATATTAGAGCTAGAACTGAGGAAGTAGAGGCTAGGTGGATAGTCATGCTTAGAGCCAATTATGGTCATGGTTTAAATGAACAGGTGCCTTTGAAGCCTGTTCTTGGTAAAAGAGCTCTACATAGGTAATTCCTGTCTTTTATTTATTTATTTTTTTATATTTTTTATTTTTCTATTTTATAATAATCGTAGATTGTTTATTAAATATGCTTATATGCTCATTAGAATGTGCTTATATATATATTGTTATATATCTGTTCTTTATGCAGTGTGTATGTTTTATTAATAGTGTATATGTAGTGTATATGTATGTTTTAAACTGATTTTAAGGTCTCCCTTTTAAAAGTTAATTAGAGTGCATCATGTGATTATTCAACCTGGCTATTTAAGGTATGGTTTTTTGTATCAGTTTTACACCTGAAGAAGCATTTTGTGAAAGCGCTAGTGTGTTGTAATAAAGCAGTTCTGCATAGATTCGTTTCCTGGTATTTTTCAAGTTCATTGTGGATTCTGGAGCCTACTCTCAGCAGCTTTGTGTGTATCATATTATTGCATAGATTAGTATGTGTTAATGAGACTTGAGACTATTCTAATAAGATATTTAAAGAGATATCAAAGATTACATGATTAGAGACAGTGAGGTGAAATTGAGGGATGTCTTAGTATGAGAGATGGTGTTCATATTATGGTTATAGAAGGAAGGAGAGAAGGAGATTATAAGAAGAGTGCAAGGTAGACTGTTTTCAGGTAGCTCAAGTGAGTAGGGAGGAAAGAGAAATAGATAAAAAAGGGACTGCAGAGATGAATTAAATAAGGAAAGGAAATGGGGAAAACAAAAATGAGTGGAATAGAAGGCTAGAAAGGGTTGCGAGGTGTGATTCAGGTTGGAGAGGGTGAGTGAAGTGGAGTGAGTGGTTCAGCCAGGATTGGCACAGGAGCAGGTCCAAGATTTTTGTAAAGTATTCTTTTAGGGAACATTTAAAGGTGGGTAGGTTAGAAATAGTTCTGCTGGTTACAGGTAAGGAGTTCCATTTTTTTGCTATTGAGTACTTGTATAGGCTTTGTCAAGGGGATTCAAAAATCTTCAGAAAGAGGCAGTCTGTAAAATGACTCAGGGCTCCAACACCCAAAGTCCTACTACCCTGATACTACCCCATTCCATATCTGGGGAATTAAGATATAATATTGTCATATCCTAAGCATCATTGGCTAGGGTTTCAAAGGCTCTTGCCCCATTAACCTAATAATCACCTATGAACCTCTGTACAAAAAGAAACCATCTGGCATTTGAAAATGGGGGCTGACAAATTCCCCGGTTTGAATGAAACAATCAACATCAAATGCTTTATAAAGACAAAAGGTTAAAAGTGGGTAAATACAAACTTCAAAAAAACTTTTTAACTTTTCTAGTTTTAGTATTTCTGTTTAATACAATTTAGTTATGTAACTGAATGTTTTAGTGTAAATTGCAAAATTAAGTGAATAATCAGATTTTTAATTGATGGTTAAAGGTTATTGGCTGCTACTTGTTATATGAGAAATTTGGTTTGTATGGACCTTTATTCTGATAAATCTATCAATGAAAGCATTGAATGAAGTTATACCACAATAATACTATATTATTTTTGCCTTATCTTTACAGTACGGCTTAGTGGTTGGAATACATTTTTGGTCTATTTTTACCACTATCAGTTTGGATTATTTGTGCTTTAAAGTGGGCACTGCAGTTTACTAGACTTAGTCAATAAACCATTCTAAAGACATTGTCAGTGATGGTATGGATTGTTCTTAAATATTAGTGTTGTGTTAAATATTATATAATGACATATTTTCAAAACTTAGTGCACTTTCATGCTACATAACAGAGGCTTTTGGCTGAGTTTTATCTTGCAATTTTAAAGCATGTTTTATAATGCATGACTGAAATATGTAATAAATAAATAAACCATAATGGCAGCTTCTCCCAAGCAAATTATGTAATTTTTTTCAAATAGTAAACTAAACACTTTTTCCAACTTACATTAAAGATACATTTAAATTTTATATTAAGAATTAATACAGATTTTTTTAGATATATATGAACAGTTCTGCTCCATAATTAATAAAAAAATGTCTTAAGAATACTGATGGCAGTTTTTATTTTTAGTTTATTTTAAGCCACCGTAAATTTTGAATTGTTAAAAAGGTCTGTCTACAATATGCTATCTACAAAATGCTAAGAGCTTGACAATATTTTAAAAAATACCACCTTCATCCAGGTTAAGAAGAGCATTTGTCAACTGGAGCACAAGAAATATTTTCTGGTCTGCCTGAGACCGATTTTCTCAGTCATATTTTGATTAATTTTTACTCTGGAATCTGGGCTTGTTATCACTCTGAGACATGGAGACTTCTGAGCAAAAAGGTTTATGGTAGCATTTAATGTACTTTTCTAAGAATAACTATGAACAGGGAAAGCAGCAGTCTGAAGTCATGGTTAGGAATGAAAAGTCTTTGAATATGATGTGGATTTTGAATATCATGTTCTTGTGTGGCAAAGGCATTGCCATCCCATGGCCTGTGTACAGTTTTTCCCTCTTTCAGTCCCTTAATTATTAGAATGATCTCCAAAGCTGTTGCATTTTGGGAAAAAGAGCAAAATCATTCAAAATGAGTATAGTTTTACACTCAGAAAAAGTCACAGTCGCTGCTGCCACAACTACTGATGTCTACTAATCATTATAACTCTGCCATGCTTTTTAATTCAACAAGAAGAAAGCTTATTGTTTCTAAGATATCACCAATCCCTCAAGTAAAATAGAATACTTGTACCATAAATGCTCATATGCAAGGTTTAATATTAAAGGAAATAGAATTAAGACAGTTTGTCCAACTTCACTCCCAGGGGTAAAAGAGCTAGAACTAATTTAGTTAAAGCAGGTTTTTCATTCAGCAATTGACATTATGACAGACAACATTGAAATAATGAATTAGTACTTTTGTCTGATGACCATTGGGTGAGTGGATGCTTTCAGTTAGTTCACAAATCAGTTTGTTTGTCATTCTGTCAATAAGTGTACAAAATAATTTTATTTAACAGGAGATCCAGAATGGTAGAAAAAATATTTATATACATGTCTAATATTCTTCTTGCTTGTGTAAAATGTAAAATAAAATATGATAAGATAAAATAAATTGTACAGTTCATTGGCTGGAACCTCACGCTACATTCATCATGTTGCCTTTAACCCCATACTTCTATTTAAATTAACAAAATAAAAAAGGTTAAAGTAACCACTTGTTATGCAGTGGCCATGTTTGGTGTATATAGGATTTTATCCTTCACTGGGCAGTTGCTGTGGTGCTGCAGTCATTATGGCTAGCATTCATCGGTCCCTTTTATACAGCTGAAATATTTGAACAAGTGCTTTCTCCACTCTGTGGTGTTGACCGGTTGCTCTTTGTGGTGGCTTCTATTTGTTTAATCCCTTCCCCATTGGCCCAGAATAAGTTGGAGGACAGTTCAGTTAAGCAACATGAAAAAAAAAAGTGGGGGAAATGTATTGGCATGATCCTTTTGGGTTTTTGCATGTACTATTTGGTGCTCATTGTTGCTGTACACTCAGATGTATGTTTGTTCCTCTCATTCATTTTCATTTTCTGTTTTGGCCTTTAGTGTCTTTTCTCCTGCTCCTCCTTGTCTAAGCAGTTAACTTCATCACTTCTGGTCCATTTTAACCAAGGTTCTTGCTCATCTCAAGCTATTGTATCTCTTATTCCTTTATTTTAAACACTGCCTTCATTACCATTGTGTATAAACAAAAAAAAAAAGAAAGAAAGAAAAAAAGATGACCATGTTTATAATGCAACAGCTTCCTTCTAGTAATACTTATTACAGGTAGGCACATTTCTCAAAGAGTCAGGGCAAATTTCAACAAATCAGGGACAAATTCAGAAATAGTCAGAGACAGTGACACTTTCAGAATGTGAGTTAAAAGACGATATTTGAACTAAAACAAAGACATAAATCTTCGTTATTTTCATCATTTATTAAGTGTAATTCACCACTTTTCTGTAAAAGTCACCATTTAAGATGGATTGAGAGGGACAAAGCAAAGATCTAAGGCAAAACAAGGATGTCCCTTGAAAATTAAGGATAGTTAAGAGCTATGCAATCATATTGACAATGCTCTGCCCCAGTTGCACCAAGCATACATTCTCAATGTTGTCCACCCTTCTCTCTTTACAAAATGTATCCTCATAATCCATTCTAATATAATAAATCACTAACAAAGGAAGCATTTACATTTTATGGTGGCATCCCCCCTTAAATTTATATGACTGATAGATGTAAATAGCTTGCTTCAGGAAATTATTCCACATTGGTAATTAGTTCAGTTCAATTGTCATTAGCCTAGCTACCACAGGTACAAGGAGTATCCTGTTATAATATTATTTATAAGTTTTAAATTGACAATCCAATTAATTTGCAATAGGTTATTAAAAAAAACTTTTAACTTTTACAAAACAATGTTATTAGTTTGCACCATTCTCTTTTATACTTAATTTGCTATTCATCTTTCCAATTATAATTTTTATAAAAGAAAATAGGGATGTTTAAGTGTGTAATTTCAAAAAAGAAGGATATCAGTAGAATTAACAGTATAGTTTATTAACCATTTAATTCCATTTATAGGATTTTTGTCATGGTTTTATTTCAGGATTGCAAGCAGAAATAGAACCATATTTCATGAGAAACCAGATTGTTTTTTTGATGAATTCATGGCAGATGAGAATGAACAGATGTCATACTCTTCACAGCCAAATTTGAAGAGACCATCCTCTCAGCTAACACAGTTAACTACTCTGAAGGGGGCCCAGCACCACAAAGGTCCAAAAGGAAAATCAGGAAGTAAGGAAGAACAGTTGAGGATCCTAAGGATAAGATTAAGCATATTTCATAGGGTTCCGAGACATCAAAACTTTTGTTAGACAAGGGAATATTCAGATTGGGCAAACAGATGAATACTTGTATACTTGTATCAATACTCCTAATGAGAAAGGTAAATGTAGGTTAGCTCAAATTATGGGCAGTATTGGTAGTGATCTTTTAGACCAAAATTTGATGGACAAAGGGAGTGGTTTTGCTTCTAGTGTAGTACCTTCAGATGTCTTTAATATTGCATCATTCCTGTTATTGCCAGTAGCTTCCTATGACAGACTGTCAACTACAGCCTCAACAAATCATACCAGTTTTAACACCAATAACAAAGACAACCATCATGAAGTTAATTTAAATGGCTCAGAAATCACTGCACACATATATCAAGCAGTGAAATAAATATTTGGAAAGGAGATTATGTAGATATTTTTGATCTTACTGATGCTGTCAGAGTCCAAAAAATCATCATCACTGAATTAAGAGGTTCCAAGGTCTTACTAGAAGTCCTCACAGCATTGGGTAGACACCGACCTACAAATTTAAAAATAATGTCCTAGGACAACTGGGTTTTAAGAGTTTATATATTACATGTCAGTATTAATAAAAAAACATCCTTATCGTGTCTCCTTCTTTGTTAGCCTATTTCCTTATTGTTAGAGTGGCCTACATTTCAAAAGGGCATGTGCCTCAGTACTACTATCACCAAAGATTTATAAAATTAAAAGTGAAACACTATCAGCTAAAAAGTGAAATCAGACATGAGGACACATGGCTGAAAGCCATGGTGAGCAAATCAAAAATTGACCAGAGTCACCAAGAAGAATATATAGCTATGGCAAATCTTGCTGGGCTTTTAATCTTGGAATTATGGATGTCACTCATGCAGATTCTTTCATATATGCAATGTTTGCGACGGGAAGTATTCTGCTATAATGCTAGTTTAAAGACTTAAAAGGACTTCCAAACTCCAATCAACCTCAAGTTCAAATGCAAATTAAAACACCCCGCTTCACCACCTTAGTAATGTGTGCTAAACCTAATATTGCCCCTTACTACAACACTAATCTTATATCTAACCTTAAAAAAATAATAGTAATACTTTCTGGAACACTGCTGTAATACTGGCACTACACAAGAAATGCCTGGACACACACACCCACACAAACATGCAACCCTAGTCCCTGACCCTAACCCTAACATACAGATAAATGCACAAACATTCTCATTACCTCCAGACTCCACTCATCTGTCTTGACAAAACATTCTCATGACATTTTGATGGTTTGGCTAGTCTTACATTTGCTTTAAAGCACCACAACTAGCACTCTTCAACCAAATGGATGGCTGAAAAAATGCACAGCACCTATATGTGTGTATTTGTGTGTGTGTGTGTGTGTGTGTGTGTGGGTGTGTGTGTGTGTGTGTGTGTGTGTGTGTGTGTGTGTGTGTGTGTGTGTGTGCGTGTGTGTTTGTGTGTGTGTGTGTTCATGTGACTTAAAATGTTGTCAACTTTAAACTCCAGTAGAGGCAGAGATATTTCAAAACACAGGCTTATTTTTAAAGATGAAATGATAACAATTGACTTTGGCTTTGCACATTATATTATTTATGTAGAACATTAGATATATAGGATCATATAGGTAGTTACTAGGCTAATTGCCCTAGTACCCTTACAAGCCTAGCCAAGTTCAACCCATGTTCCCAAGGGTGTCTGGTTCAAGAAGACACTAAAATCAGCACCTAATTGCTCCTGTTCTCAACATTTAGCTCTTACTCCTGCAATTTTATTCTCTGAAGTCATAGTCCTCCACAATCATCCCAGCAGTCAGGCTTTAGGTTACAACTTATAGCTGCAAGCCTCAGCTATGCTTCACTTCAGATGTACACAGACTCCTTTCTTGATCTTTCTTCTAACCACATCAAGCATGAGCTTTAAGTGGACTGTTCAATGCAAGAATCAGAAATCTTCAGGCAGAACCTATAGTGTAACCCATGGTGATCTTTCCATTTGAGCAGGTCACTTTCTGATTTCCTGTTGCTAGGTTACAGCCTGTTTTATAACACAGATAGGCAATTCATGTTTCACTACTATATCTGATTCAGCTTATTACCTCACTAATTATTCTGAGCATTTTAAATATATCAGTAACAGTTTACAAGCACTAAGTTCATGATATTTCACAACTCCATAGAAAATATGTCATATTTACTTCCTTCCCAGCATAAAATCATTGGTTTTGGACTTACAAAGATTAGCTGAAAGATCAAGACAATTAGTTAGTGGTCTCAAAGTTTATTGGAAGGATTGTAGGGATGAATGCCCAGAAGCATTACTTGATGATTCAATCCTGCTGTTTTTGCAGGAATTGCAACAGGGCATGAAATAACATTAAGTTAAATCATCTAGTTAATTGGTAGCAGTTCAGTGAATACAAGGTCCCTTTTTATAGATGAACACTTTTCCTCGGCATTGTTTAACTTGTTTTAAAAAATAATTGCTTTTATTAACAATCCTCCAGATTCACGATGGCTTGCACAGAGTCTATGAGTAGAGTAAGACTCCATGCAGCCATCATATCTGACGAGCGATCCAGGAACAGCCTGTAGGGGCATGTAAGAGAGCTCCTAAAACGTCTCCAACACGGACAGGGCTGGGATATGCAAATTACCTCACTTGCAGCCGAAAGGCATGCAGACGAGGTAAATTTGCGATCCAGGAAACACAAACCTGTCCGAGTAGGAGATGTGTTAGCTGCAGAAATGTACTCAGTTGACAACTGAGTACCGTTCTGCATATAGCACAATGGAGCCTTGTCAGCTCCAAATAAAGTTGCATATGGTTGAGGAAGCATGCCAATGGCCAAATATATGGCCATTGGAAAGTTTCCCCGATGCAAAATTAAAATATTTTTTTTTTCGTCGATTTCCAATGTTTAAGCGTAGCGCAGCACCGCACAAATGGGGCGCGCTATAAAAATCATAAAATAAGACAATAAAGGCCACAAACGTGGAATTTATGAAAATTGTTAAATGACAATGTAAGGGAATAGCAGGCTGAAGACAACAAGTAGGGGTTGCTAAGGGGAGAAGCCCAGTCTAAGACATGTAACCAAGCATTAGTAGGCAATCCTATGTAAATGAGTGTTAGGATAGTGAATCACACTTTTACATAGCAAATGAGCACAGTCAGTGGAGTGTAGGAGTAGGATATAGGGAGGAAAAGAGTAGGAGATAGGTGACATCACAATGGGGGTATGTATGAAAGTAGTGAAGCTCAATCGAGCACAGTGGCATGTGTTAGCTGTCAGTTAGACATCATGGAAAGAGGCTTGTGAACAGGTAGGCCAGGGAATGCCAAGAAATGGAAGCTGTATACTGTGGATAACACAAACGTTTCTTGCTGAGTGGGTATGCATGTGTGTGCGCACCTGTGAACTCGAGTAAGACAGAGTGCGCGCATGGAAGCATGATTGCGCACGTTTAAGCTGAAGTAAGCATGTATAAGGCTGATGGAAGACCTGTAAGCATGTTTGTGCTGGTGTGCGCACGTTATAACCTGAATAAGCAAGTTTTAGTCCGTCTAAGCATGTGTGCGCGTGTGTGAGCTGCTGTGAGTGTGTTTCTGCTTGTATGTGCGTCGCTCCCCCGAGGAAACAGAAAGGAAAAAGGAAGCACAATAAATAGTAGGAAGCTACCAGGGAATACTAGTAGAGCTAGCAGGTGCAAACAATCAGAATCAGGCAATTACACAGGCAGAACACTAGCCCAGCCCAGCACTTACAACTCTGCAAACAACAGTGCAGTTTGTTTCTCTCAAGAAACACTGCAACACTGGAGTAAGCTACTAGAAGTGAAAACTGAAAACGCTACACTCAGACAAAAAATGCTAGGGGCTGCCATTGCTGTTATAAGGCGACATATGCAACATGCTGAGGGTGGTGACAATGCAAGTGCTGCTGGACAACCCACAGTGAGGAGACGGAGAAGAGTGTACAGGCCCAGGGTCACCTACCAGGGGTTACATGAGCTGGAGATAGTGGAGCGCTATAGAGTGGACAGAGACCTCCTGCAGCAAATTGTTGAGCTGTGCAGGCCATGCCTCACACATAGAACCAACAGAGGGGAACCCATCCCAGTGGAAATCAAGGTATGTGTTGGCCTAAGAATACTAGCAACAGGTACCTTTCAGAAACCTACTGGTGATATGATGGGGATATCACAGGCATCAGCATCCAGGGTACTGCACCAGTTCCTGGATGCCATGTCAGCACATGTTGCTGATCATGTATATTTCCCCAATTCCCGTGAGGTATTGGCCAGCAATATGCGTCTCTTTCAGCAAATAGCAGAATACCCTGATGTAGTGGGTGCAATAGACTGCACGCATATACGCATCAAGGCGCCAGCCGGTGAGTGGGGTAGGGCCTACAATAACCGCAAGGGCTTCCCCTCCATCAACTGCCAGGTCGTGTGTGATGCCCAGGGCATAATAATGAATGTGTGTGCTGGCTGCCCTGGAAGCTACCATGATTCCCATATCTGGCATCTGACGCAGCTGTACCAGACATTTGCCAATGGGGACATTCCATATGGTCACTTAGTGGGGGATGCTGTCTATGCACTGGAGCCATGGCTGATGACACCCATCAGAAATGCACACACACCTGAACAGGAACGCCATAATGAGGCACACACACAAACACAAAATGTAATCGAGCGTGTGTTTGGGTTGCTCAAGTCATGGTTCCGGTGCCTGGACACATCTGGTGGAGCCTTGCAATACTCACCAACTACATGTACCCAAATTGTCATGGTATGTGCTATGTTACATATTATGATTCTGTGAAAACAGCTGCAGCAGGACTAGCATAGGCTTGGGCCAAACAGCCCCCCACCAGTGCCAAGGCCAGCACAGGCAGAGCGTGACTCGGAGGAGGAACAACCTGAGCCTTCCCCAGTAGGCAGAAGGAGGCGTGCCCAGTATGCCTTGGCCTTGGAAAAGAGGCAACGCATAGCACATACACTGGCTCAGTAGGAACCCTGGAAATGATACCTCTCTCTGACTCGCACATATAGTAAAAGGGATGCCTAACTTGACACTACCTGCCTCTAAACATGTATAGGGAGTGCAGTATGTACATCTGACATAGGCAGCCCTGCAGCACCACCTGAGGCATGATTGCCATGTGTTAAGCAATGTAAGGTAGTGCTAAACAGCATTTACCACCATGTAGTATATGCAAACTTGATGACCTTGAGTATCATCCTACCCTCACCAAACATGAGGCCACAATATGAAGACAAGATGATCAATTACAACAATTGGCTTAAGTATTGGTGTCAGTGAAAGGGGATACAATGCCTGTCAGCCTGGGATGACATGCTCGACAAGACATGATGCTTCGCTAGGGATATATTTCACCTATCACCTGTGGCCTTTTGGATATTGCCAAAGGCTCTTGTCACCCCTATAGTGTCTTTTTTAGGTAAGGCTCAAAACACAAACCCACCTCCATAGGTATCACAAGGGATAAGAAACTATAAGTAATGCTACTCAATGCCAGAAGTCTAAACTGCAAGATGCACGCACTCCAAATTCTCCTCAGCATGGAGAATGTTGATATCTGTGCAGTAACAGAAACCTGGTTCAAGGCTCCCAAGAGCACCCTAGCATTAACAGGTTACACCTCATACCATGCTTTACAGCAGAAAAACATGGAAGAAACTACAAAAGGAGGGTGAGTATCAATATTTGTCAAAGATAACCACACCCCCAGGTTGGTGGCACAGCATGAAGCATCAGAGACTATCCATGTGCAACTAACAGTGGATAAAACCGCCTTCCAGTTCACAGCCTGCTACAGACCACCCTCCTAAACCCAGGAACCACACTTGGCCGACTGGAGAACACATGAAAATATGAAGGTCTCCCCAAACACCATTATATTGGGTGATTTCAACTACCCAAACATAGACTGGGAGCATTACCCTAGCCCCAACACCCTAGCCCAAAGGTTTCCAGAATTTATAAACTAAAATGCTATGGAACAACTTGATACCACTCCCAACAACAGGGAAAAACATACTGGACCTGATCATCACCAACATGGTGACTCTTTGTCCAAGACCAGAAGTGTATCCCTCACTGGTAAGATCAGACCAGAGAGTAATCTCACTGGATATTCACATCCCGATCCCAGCCCATAGCCAGAACAACACAGTGAAAATTATTCACTAAAGCAAATGTCAGACTCCTCAAAACTGAGGTAGAATCCTTCACAGCCCTTGTGCCTGTGGAAAATATGGCCCAGACCTCATAACCCTTTATAAACGCATTCTATGAACACCTTCAGGAATGCATGGATCATGCAATCCCAAATAAAACCAAGACCCAATCCTCCAAAGCCAGGCATCCTGTCCAGTGGAAACCAGCCATAAACAAACCACACAATACATGGAGGAAGCTACTATATCATAGATCAAAATCCCAAAAAGGGAAGGCATCTCTGATCAGTATTTTTGAAAAACTATGGCCACACATAAGATCGTCTAAGGCCATCTTTGAGATAAAAATTGTACAGGACACCAAGGATAATCAAAAGGCATTCTTTACTTATGGTAGGGACCTGTGTGGGAATCCCCAGATATGCTCAGAAGTAGTCCAAAATGACAAACAATACACCAAACCCACAGACATTGCCAACATCTGAGCTGACAGGTTCAGTGCAAACTTCTCCCCTCCTCCCCACCAAAAGGGCAAATATCTATCCCAGCAGAGTGCTGGCCCCCTGACATCTCAGATGCTCATGTAACAGCCAGCCTCTCCAAAGCAAAACACACCGCATCAATGGGACCAGATGGTGTCCTGGGCTGTGTCCAACATGAACCCAAGAAAACTTGAACACAAACATAAAACCACTGTTCAATCTCAGCCTTACCACAGGATATGTACCCAAAGAGCAGTGTACAGCAACAGTGGTCCCTCTCCACAAAGGTGGTGCCTCAATGGATACTGCAAACTATCGCCCCAGAAGCCTGACTAGCTTGGTCTGCAAAGCTATGGATAGATCATCATGGACCTCAGAAATAAACATACTGGGAACCTACAGACACTGGATCCTACCCAGTTTGGCTTTGTTAAGGGCAGATCCTGCCTCTTAAACCTGGTTGAGTCATTTGAAACAGTCACCAAGGCCACTGACGAGGGGAAGCTGGTCCACACAGCTTACCTGGTCCTCACAAAAGCCTTCCATACAGTACCCCACTTGGTCATCATAGATAAGATCACCAGCTTCAATATAAACCCCTATGTCACTAGATGGGTTGCAAACTGGCTCAAGGACAGAACCCACATGGTCAGAAATGCTGGAGCCATGTCAGACCCCAAACCAGCTACAAGTGGCATCCCACAGGGCTCAGTCCTGGGACCTCCCTTGTTTGATATATCTTTCTCAGAGGTACAGGCTAACACAGAAGGACTGTTGGTGAACAAGTTTGCAGATGACTGCAAACTTGGCGCCATAACCGACCCTCCAGCTGACACAAGCATCCTACAAAAGGGCCTCATAGAAACAGACAACTGGTGCCAGAAAGCGAAACTCAAAACAGTGTATAGTCCTCCCCTTTGTCAAAAACTAACTGCCCACAAATTACCACATAGGTGGTAACCCTTTAAGTATGGAAGAAGTGATAAGGGACCTGGGGACCCAAGCTGATAGCAATCTCTCATTCGATAACCATGTGGCCAAAGTGTTTAGAAAAACATTTCATATAGCCCACCTAATCATGAAGGTATTTACATCTACATCAGGGGAGGTCATTGTGTCTCTTAACTTATCCCTCATCAGGCCCATAATTGAGTACAATGCCCCTTGTGGGATGTACCTTATCAGACACCTGCAGCAGCTGGAAAGACCACAAAAGTACCTTACCAGGAGGATCAAAGGGCTCAAACACATGCTATTCACTGCCCTGTAAAAGAAACTGCAGCTCCACTAAGTGGCATATCGCCTGCCCAGAGGCAATCTGTGTCTGATGTATAAAGCCATGTCCAACCTGGAATCAATGGACATGCTGCACCTCAGAAACTCAGAATCCCATCAAGCTACGTGCTCAAGAGACCTGAACCTCAGGATTGAAATAAATAGGACATGCTGGAGTGACAGATTCATAACCCAGTGGATCCCCCCACTCTTGAGTAAACCCCCACTCCAGGTTAGCCAGAGTCCCTCATTGACTCTCTTCAAGAGGAATCTTGATGAGTGCATGGGAGATTGTAGGTTTACCCTGGGTATCACTTCTATGTCACTGTTAGACAGAGTCACAGTATACTAACCTTGAAAAATGTTATGGCAAACTCCACTTAAAATGTGTGTTGAAAGCCAAACACACTCTGGCTAGGATTATAAATGCCCTAGGGCAGATAGCCTAGTATGAACCTATGAATAGAATCAAACACACCAACTAGTACAACTGTGGTCAATGTGGAGTAATGTTTGGCAATGTCCACCCAAGCTGGTGAATACACAGCAATGTCGGACAAGCCTGGTTTAAGTAGACCATAGCTGAACAAAATGCAACATGCTCATTGTTGCCCAATTGGCCCTTAACCAATCTGGTCTGCTCAGTATGAATATTTAAAGCAGTGATGGTACTCAAACCCATGATACTGTGCATCATAGTGAAAGTACTGAACCACTACAACAAGACAGTATTGCAGTGTTCAGCCAGCATGAGAGAATGTTGCCAAGTCTTTGCAAACTATCACATGGAAACCCTGCAGGCACAGCATAATCCCTGTTGAGTTAAGACACAAAGGAGTCTGGCAGTAAGAACACAAAATGACTTCCAACGCACACAGTATAAATGTCAATATTGGTCATGTTCACACACAACCAGAAATGTAGTGGACTCCAGATCACAACATATGGAAAGGTCACACTGGGCATGTTCACACACTTGGATAAATGAGACATATGTCAGGCAACAAACCATGGAAAGCCTGAACTGGGCATGCTCACACACTTAGGCCATGTCTGAGTATAGCAGTCAGTCACACATATCTGGCAGTTGTATGTGTTAAGCCAGGAACCTCCCACGATCCAGCAATCTGCCCTGTGCACACAGTTAAATGACAACAGACACATATATTAATATACTGGAACCCTGTCATGATCAAACATGTTACGCAGATACACAAGTTGTTCATAGAAACTGGGAAAGCTACGACAATAAAGACCTGCAAAAAGTAGCAGCAACAAATATTGTGCATCCCGAACATAAACATAGGTGCAGAGGTCAATACTAGGCTGTCTGCCCTAGGGAATTCATAAGCCTAGGCAGAGTGTATTTGGCGTCCACCTCCCCAGTAGAGTAGCCTACTGTGCCTCTGTAAAGTAGGTCACAGAAGGCACCCTTTAAGGCTAGTTTGATGTGCCTCTATCAAGCAGGGACACAGTGGAGTCCCAAGGGTGAAATTGCAATTTCCCATCCATGTGGCTGTATTTCGCTGGAAGAGGGTTGGCGAGGGGCTATGTCTAACTTTAATTGGGATTCAATTCCAGAGTGAGGGGAGCCTCTGGGTAATGAATCTGTCCCTGCAGCATGTCCTATTTATTTTTGTGCTGAGGTTTAAGTCCCTGGAGTGTGTAGCTCTAAGGGTCTTGGATGTTATGAGGTGGAGCATGTCCATTACTTCTGGGTTTGAAATGGCTGCATACATCAGGCATAGATCACCTCTGAATAGGCGTTAAGCAACTGAGTAGAGCTGGAAATCCTTTAGTTGAGCTGCATAGGACATCTGTGTGTAGCCCATGATCCTCTTGGGGAGGTACTGTTGTGTTCACTGTAGTTGCCGCAGGTGTTGGGTAAGGTACACCCCAAAAGGGGCATTGTAGTCAAACATGGGCCTGATGAGTGACTAGTAGAGGGCCACAAGGACCTCCTATGATCTACATGCAAACACCCATGTGATAAGGAGGGCTATATAAAGGCCTTTGCAATGACTCTGTCAATGTGATTAGCAAAGGAGAGGTTATGATCTATGTGGGTCTGTGGGATATTGCTTTGTTATGTAGTAGCTTCCTCCTTCTGTTGTACAGCTTATATAGGGCTGGGGTCAACCAGACAGGTCTCCTGTTTTGGAGGAATCATGGTTTTATTTGGGATAGCATGATCAATGCATACCTGCAGGTGGTCATACAATGCGTTTGTAAAGGATTCTGCAGATTGGGCTGTATTATCCTCCAGCACGGGGCCTTTGAAGTATTCCACCCCAGTCTTCACAAGTGCAAAGCCTGCTTTTGAGAAATTCTTTACAGTGATTTCCTTGGCTGGAGGTGGGGACGGGATATAGATGTCCAGGGAAAGTTGTTTATGGTCAGATCTTAACAATGACAGTTCTACCTCTGGTGTGGAACATAGAGTCCCCATGTTGGTGATGATCAGGTCCAATATGTATTCCCCCTTGTGGGTGTGTTGACTGGCTGTGCAATAGCACATGGATTCACAAATTGTAGTGGCTGTAGGGTGATGTTGTTGAGGGCCTGAGTAGTATCCCCAGTCAATATTTTTGTACCTGAAGTCAACCACAATAATGGTGTGTGTGAAGACCTGCATATCCTACACTGTTCCCAGGAAAGCCAAGTGTGGTTACTGGGTATGGGGGGGGTCTGAACTACACACCAAACCAAAAGGCACTTTTGTACAATGGTAGTTGTATATGTATGGTACCAACCCAGAGGTGTGTGTATCTGTGATGTATATGGATACACCCCCTCCTTGTGTTGTGTGTTACAAGTCCTGTGGTCACAAAGCATGCTATAGAACATAACCTGGCAGTGCCAGTGTGCATATGTGACCCTGAACTGGGCGTCTGTTAATGCACAGATATTGTTTAGCCCCATATTGAGGGATAGTTAAAGATGTACATTCTTCTTTGGAAAGACTGATGATGTCAGCACCCACTAAATACAGCAGGAGAAAGGGAATCATCCAGTAAGTAATGCAAATAGCACACTACGCTGATGCGTCTCTCTCAAGTATCATAACATAGTTAGGTAGGGGTTTGAACCCTGCAAACACTGTGTGTGTGGGGGGGTGTATGTATGCAATTCTCTGTGAAAGGAATGGCTTTTCTGTAGACTGGGATAACACATTAAAAGATATACATTCCTCTTTGGAAAGACTGATGATGTCAGCACCCTATAGATACAGCAGGAGAAGGGAAATCATCCAGTAATGCGAATAGTGCACTGCGTTAATGCATCTCTCTCAAGTATCATAACATAGTTAGGTAGGGGGTTGAATCCTGTAAACGCTGTGTGTTGGGGGGTGCAGGGGTGTGTGTATGTATACAATTCTCTGTGAAAAGAATGGCCTTTTTGAAGACTGGGATAACACACTAAAAGATGTACATTCCTCTTTGGAAAGACTGATGATTTCAGCACCCAATAAATACAGCAGAAGGGAAATCATCCAGTAATGCAAATAACGCACTGCGCAGGGGGGGAGGGGTATATGTATGCAATTCTCTGTGAAAGGAATGGCCTTTTTGAAGACTGGGATAACACACTAAAAGATGTACATTCCTCTTTGGAAAGACTGATGATGTCAGCACCCAATAAATACAGCAGGAGAAGGGAAACCATCCAATAATGAGAATAGTACACTGCGCTAATGTGTCTCTCTCTCTCAAGTATCATAACATAATTTGATAGGGGTTTGAATCCTGCAAATGCTGTGTATGTATGCAATTCTTTGTGAAAGGCATGGCCTTTATGAAGACTGGGATAACACACTAAAAGATGTACATTCCTCTTTGGAAAGACTGATGATGTCAGCACCCAATAAATACAGCAGGAGAAGGGCAATCATTCAGTAATGCAAATAGCGTGCTGCGCTAATGCATTTCTCTCCAGAATCATAACATAGTTAGGTAGGGACTTGAATCCTATACGTTCCTCTTTGGAAAGACTGATGATGTCAGCACTCAATAAATACAGCAGAAGAAGGGAAACCATCCAGTAATGCAAATAGCATGCTGTGCTAATGCATCTCTCTCAAGTATCCTAACATAGTTAGGTAGGGGTTTGAATCCTACAAATGCCATGTGTGCATTTGTCAATGTGTTGTGTGTTTTGCTTTTATTATTGTATGACATATTATTATAACAGTAATTTCAATGCACACATCAGGTATGTGTGTGCCACATACAGATATGTACCTGTGACTTTTAATAGTTCCTATGTGTGAAGCCTGCCCCATATGAATACAGTTGTTACCTTTGTCAGCATGTGCCACAGCTTACCAGACCTTAGGCCATACATGTATGTTGGTGACAATGCAGGCTACTACAGTGATCTGTGTCCTAGGCCAACTATGTGACACACACCCATGAAAGCTTTGATAGATTAATGTGGGTGAGGGTTCATGTCTGGAGTATATGTCAGACATGTTAAAACACAGCAAAGTCTGTGAGTGATGCGCACCCAGTGTAGGTGTATGGCAACTGTTGCCGATATGCATACAGACACCTTCTTGCTTAGGTGATACACCGAGGGACTGTAGAATACCTTTGGAAATGTGAATATCACAGGAAAGACAAAATAACACTTGTCCACATGTACACACCATTACCTGTTCTACATGATGGGTGCTACCACCTACATGGCACTGTTGAAATACTATGTTAACAACATGCCGATGCCAAAGCCACAGTTGCGTTACAGCAATACAACATGGCTTGGAAAGCAGGTATCTGTCCGTATGATACCCTTGTGGTGGTTAGGTGTGTCATGTGTAGAATGCATTGTAGGCCACTGTATGTATTTGCAGTTGTGGATGGACATATCCGTAGTGTGTTGGCATGTACATGAGACTGCTATATGCCAAAGAGTATTGTTCCCAGGGATGTGTGTGGCTCAGTAAGAATATAGTGTAGTACTGCAGGGATATCACTGACACCAGGTTCCTACATCTGTGTATCAGCTGAGGAGACACCATGTCATGACCACTGAATGTCAAGCTATGTAAGCTGTGTATACAACCAGAATGCAGACCATTGACATTTGGAAACCGTATCACCCACAGCATACTGTCAAACCATGTCATGTCCCATGCTAACCATGTTCACAAATGTATACCTGCAACTCTGTGCTGCAAACATCACACATGTACTGTCCACACTCCAACACATGCAGGCACAGGTACACACAACAGCCATGTGGCACATGTGCAGACAGTACACTTTGGGAATTAACACTGGTGTATACAAAACTGCAATGACAAACATAGGTAATGCATCATGCATGCTTGAATATACCCACAACAATATCATTACACTGTACTGTTAACAACATGATAATATTACTACAGTGCTATGTAGTCACCCTGTGCATCAGCACCATGCTACCCTGTTCCTGCATCAATGTTAAAGATGGCAGGAGGTGGCACAGTTTCATCATATGCACAGGGTGTGTACTTGGTTTGCCACAGTCTGCCATTGACACATCCAATTGACATGTATGTGTGTGTGTTAGTGAGGGACAACAGTACAACATGGGGCAATGTTGCTGCAATGTGTGTGTGTATGTGTTAGCCCTAGGTGTTAGCATTATGTGTGTGTGTGTATGCATGCACACAGTTCCACCACATGGCTGCCATATATGGGTGTTTGTGAACAGCCACAGACTGTACCTGCCAGGTCATACAGATCACTGTCTCTGGCCACGGACACGGTACCTTTGCCTGGCAGGGGTGCTACAGACAGTATCAGGTACTAAGCCAGACTGGGTACTGTCATCAGAAGCAGTGGGTTGTTGACTGGACACATGTCCCTGCTGGGACTGTCCAGAGCCATGTGCACGTGGTCTTCTCGGACGGTCTAATGATAGCACAGACCCAGCATTGCTGGGGCTGGTTCTGGCACTATTGGAGCTGCTGCGGGTTTGTTGTCGTTCGCGATGACTGCCAGCTGATAATGTTGCTGGCATACGTCCACATTGACGCCTCAGCCATCCTGCACTGTCCTGAGTCCTGGACATGTAGTTGTGGAAGAGGTCTAATGTATCCCCCCAACGTCTATCAAGGACCTCGCTGATGTTACGGATGGCAGACGCAACGTCACGTATAGTGTCATTCATAGCGGTGCAATGTGCTCTAAGCTCCCTCAGACCCTGTCTGGTGTACTGTTCCATACGTGCCTGTGCCTGCATTACAGCCCAGAACATAGCTGAGGTTGAAAGACCTCTGTGGGCACGTCTGACAGGGGCAGTACGACCACAGATGCTCCCACGAGAACCCCTGGACATCTGCCTGTGTGGTACCATGTCAGGAATCTGGCCATGGCTGCTGTGAGGGGATGCATGTGCCAATGATACCACACTACCCTGGTCAATGCCCACTGTATGCTGTCCCTCAGCTAAGGACATTGGTGACAATGGATGTATAGGCAGGATGACTGTGCGCATTGATGGGGTTGACTGCTGTGTAGTGTCAATGGGTTGATCAACAACAGACCCTGTCTCACCTCCCTGTGCCATTACACATGTATCATCATAATCACTATCCCCAGCAGTGGCTTCAGGTTCCCTGCTGCACTCCACCAGAGCAACATCAGAACCTGTGAGAGGAAGATAGGAAACACAGTTTACAAATGTGTACATGATATTAGCATACAGGCGGACAGGTGCACATGCACACATGCACACATGGACACATGCACACATGCACGCATGCGCACATGCGCATATGCACACATTCACACATGCGAACATGCACACATGCACGCATGCACACAGGTGCACATGCATGCAGGTGCACAAGCACACAGGCACACAAGCACACAGGCACACAAGCACACAGGCACACAGGCACACAAGCACACAGGCACACTCCTCAGTACAGCAGATACAAACACAGACACACCTGCAATCCAACACACACACAATACTGTTTTAGGGTGGGTGACAGTATCACAAGGAAAAACATCACTGCACACGTGTCAGCATGCGGATTATGTGTTGCACAGGAACATGCAGTGCAAGTGTAGACAGCCCTTGTTAATAACAGTATACTTGTACTTGATGCTTGTGTGTAATTGTTCAGTGATTGTCTCCACCCTGGGACACAATTTGTACAAGGGCATAACAATGTTGTGCAAGTGTTACAAGATGTGGGTGCATATATTTGCACACACACACACACACACACACACACACACACACACACACACACACACACACACAAAACACATGACAGTGCTACACAATGACTGCTATGTGTACTTTTGTGGTCGGTGGAACTGTATGTGGTGTAGTAACATGAGCCATGATCAACATGCTTCATGTGGTCAGTCAACAATAATAATGTGTGCCAGACAGGCAGTTAGCATGCTGTACCTGACGTGCAGTAACATGACTACATCCACAATTACACAGCCACTTGTTACATGGGTTTGTAAGGTGGCCAACAGTGAGCATTGCCTAACATGAATGTATTATTTGTTCAAGACTGTTGCACAAAGACATGATAGGCCTCTACCCCTCAGGTATATTATGTGTGCTGCGTAGATGATAGGTGGGATACTGAAGGGTGGCCATACAGCAGGTGTCATAATTGGACATGTGTAGCAGGCTAAGGTGTAGTGTGTATGCCAAACATGTGTGTGTTGTGTACATGTGTATTAGGTATGCCTATACAATGCCCAGTACTGTGTTGCCACACATGTGTGTCATGCTCTGTGTATTGCATGTGAGTGAGGCCGCTATTGAGAATAATGGGATATGCATAGTCTCACAGCAAACATGCACAGCATGCATTATGCGTAGGTGTGTTACATGTGCACAGACTACACCTCCATATGACATGCACATGTCATTAGCAATAGTATTGTTAGTACACACTCACCAGCATGGATTGGCTGCCTTGCTGTCACTCCAGAGGGATCTGCAAAAATATGAGAGTGATTGCCAGTGGCCACAACTGTGCCATTGATACTGTGAGTATGATAAAGTACAGTAGTACAACAAGTGGCTTCCACAGGTGTACAGATTATGCTCAGAATATCAATCTTGCAGAAGAATAGGCAGGTTAACAGCTACACAAACAGTACACATCTCACACACGCATAAACTACCAGTACAGAGAACAGTCAACTACAGATATGGCACGTTACCTGCATGCTCCATTTCAACATGCTGGGTGGCTCCAGCCTCCATGATGACACATGTTTGTGGATGTTACTGTTGTTGGCCTGGAGCCACAACACTTAGGAGGTGCTCCTCCACACTGGTGAGGAGGGGTGGATAGGTACCCCACCACCTGTGGCAAGCTGTTGTCTGTGGATATCAGACGCATGTTGCCGGACATGTCTAATTAAATCACTGCAGTAATGGCATACCTGCTCATATGTCCGGTTATGCATGCCTATGTCATTTACCTGGCGGACAAGATCTTGCCACAATGCAGCCCTCTCATGCTGGTTCTGGCTGGTCCTGGAAAACAGCACACAGTAATTCTGCACCAGGCTCTGGTGGATCTCCTGATCCTCTGCTGCTGTATAAGGTGGGTTTCGCTGATGCACCATCACCCTGGAAGAAAAAGAAAAATATGTGAGCAAGTCATGTGGCACACTTAATATTCTAATGTACTGATATCACTTAACTGCCATATATAGCATCTGTCTGTCTATCAGGGGATACACATGTTCGATACCACATATCAGTGCTAAGCCCACAACTGTCTGACAGTGCCTGCCACACTCCATACAACAAACTAGTATACACAAGCACTCGGCACACTGTGTGGGATACAATGCACAACCTCACACTGGGGGTATGTATCAAGCTAATGAATGAAGAATATTGTCATCCCATGCAATGAATGCAATGCACATTTACAGTTTCAATGGTAATCCACCCTAGTCTTTGATGCCATACCCCTACCTGACATATGTGCACAGTTGTTACTATAGTAAGCATACTGCTGTCACAGAGTATACATGCTGCCAGGTACACACACATACCCTTTAACACACATGTGATTGCGGCCATGGTACAGGCATCATTACACACACATTACACATAGATACAACACACAAATGTATGACAACACAGATGAGCATTAACTGTGTACCTTATAGTACTGTGTGCCCCTACTTACAGATACCTAGGCATGAGGTACGTAATCTGTGCAGACTACAGGAAACACACCAGACAGTGTTACCAGGGAATGTGAACATACACCATACTGTAGTGTTTAGGCCTACAACATCAGGTAGTACAACAGTTCATATGTGAGCTGGATTCAACAGCAGTACCACTTACTGAGCATACATGTATTGCTTCTGCCTACGATGGGACACCGCAGTCATACACAGGGAAGTACGGCACACCATATGCCAATCTACTATCTTTGCATCCCGATAACTGACACATCTTTCTCTGGCCTCACACCAAGGACACCAACTACCATGACAGACATGAACTCACACTAAGTTATCACACCTTTACAGACCTTGCACACAATCAGTGTCACACTCATTCAATGTCACATAGCTGGTATTGCACTGAGTACATGTGTGTGTGCATTGTGTCATAGGTAGGTATTATGCTATTGGCCCTGGGCCTAGGGCAGCCTAGCCATATGCTACCCAACCCTTTGGGACACGTGTAATGTGATTTTACTTGCTCCTGTGAAACGGTTACACAGAGGTGACTCACAGGGCATATTACCTATCTCCATAACATTCATCAGGGGTATGTATGACATCTACTAATAACAAGCCTTGTTTGTTAATGATGGGTGGTTTACTCCAGGGTATGGCATATTTGTGTAAAGAAACCTGTACCTCCAGCATGTGCTGTTTAGTGCGGTGACAAGGATTAGGACCCTAGTTCATGTAGGCTGGACGGATTGTGAGGTGTTGCCATGGTGGTTGGCCAACTGGAATGGGTGTGACATAACTGTGTATGTCCAGCAGTGGTAACCTCTGTGTAGGAAGTATGCAAGGCACTCTAGCTGTGGTTTTGAGAGTCAGTCTGCATAGGAATGTGTTTGAGGACTTTATCAGTCTTTGTTGGGTATGTCTGTGGCCTTTCCACTTGCTGTAGTTCTCATGGGAGGTGCATACTTCATAGGACATTGTGTGGTGTAGAGGGGTACACTGACTTACATTTCCCTAGCTGACACACCTTTTGTGATGACACGTACCATTTACAGAGATTACAAGACTAGTGTGCCACTGTAGATATCAAAGGGGAGGCTATTGTACACCTGTGTCCCATGTTCCATTCTGACACCTCCAGTGATAGGTGGGCGACCACCTATGTGGTAGTTAGTGGGTAACATGTTTTGGAATGGGGTATGGTACTGCAGTATCAACACTGGTGTTCAGTCCATGCCTTGGTCACCAGGCACCTGTTGCAGTACATCTGCCCCCATGTCCCCCTCTCTCAATCTCTCTTTATATATATATATATATATATATATATATATATATATATATATATATATATATATATATATATATATATATATATATATATATATATATATATATATATATATCTACATATATATATATATATATATATATATATATATATATATATATATATATATATATATATATATATATATATATATATATATATATACATATCTATAGACATTCATTATATATATATATATATATATATATATATATATATATATATATATATATATATCTGTATATATATATATATATATATATATATATATATATATATATATATATATGTATATATAAATATATACACACACACTTCTAAACATCCATTGCTGTACATATACATGCACATGTAGGCACATAGACTGCCCACCTTTCATGTTGGGAATATCACTTCTGAAACAGTGGTGAGACATACCATTCTGTAATGATATTGCACAGTGTTGTGCATAATGCATTATGCTGTCCTCAGGCCGTATAGCTGTAGCAGGCCTCACTGGCTCAGTCCCACAGAAGTTCACCACCACATGACATATACCTGCACTGCATGCTGTTTTCAATGCCACACACTACAACCTACATTGATATGTGCACATAGCAACCTTCAACTACATATGTATGTCCAGCCTTCACTAACAGTTGCAGTATGTCCCTTGCCCTATGCACATCTGCATATACATATAGATACAGACTGCTAACACATATGGAGGGTCACAGTATGTAGATTATTAGATTATGTAGTTTACATTACCTTTGTCTCTGACAGCTTTTTTCTGCTGGCTTGCTGACTTGCTTGCTGGCTTGCTGTCTTGCTTGCTGGCTTGCTTGCTGCTTTGCTTGCTGGCTTGCTTGCTGTCTTGTTTGCTGGCTTGCTTGTTGCCTTGCTTGCTGGCTTGCTTGCTGGCTTGCTTGCTTACTTGCTTGCTGGCTGGCTAGCTTGCTTGCTGGCTTGCTTTTTATTTTTTTTGGTCTCTGTCTCTATCTATCTATCTATCTATCTATCTATCTATCTATCTATCTATCTATCTATCTATCTATCTATCTCTCTCCAGTTGCTGCAATGATATTATTGCATGTGTGGACTGACAGTACAGGCTGCTTTTGTAAGTATCTGCACATGCGCATGTGATGGCCTCTGCACCAATTGGTGGCCAGCATTTAGTAATTGCATGCAGCCTGCTGTGTTGTAATTGCAGTTCTCACTGTGATTTCAGGACACTGCTATAAAAGGATAGGCTAGGTAGGCATAGGCCTTTCAGTTTTGCAATGTGTGGACCATTCTGGTTTGCTGTGGACACTGTTGTGTGAGTCAGACGATTGGTATATCTCTCATATCTAACGCTGTGTTGTAGCCACTGAAATGCATGCTGTACTGAAACCTGACTGTTGCTTCTTCCAGTTCACTCTTCTCAGTGTGTATGTTAACTCACACCTGCTAATGCTAACACTGTTTACATGGGAGTATGTACTTACCTGTGGGATTTGAGGATTAACTGGCATACAACAGTAGTTTTTGCAATGTGTTGCTATGGCTTTTGTATTTTCCCTTTACATTCACTCCTTGAATGCCTGATATTTGTCTTTACTGGAATGTGTTGCTATGGCTTTCCTATTTTCCATTTACATTCACTCCTTGTAATGCATGATATATTTCTTTCAGCACTAAGCTCTTATATGTTTGCTGTGGCTTGGTGGCACTTCATGCAGTCTGGTGAGCCCAAGGTCTGGGGTTTGACGCTTGCAGGGGTATTTTATTTTGCTGCTGAGCAGTACTAGGGCCTTGTCGTACAGAGTAAATAAGGCACTTTTAAACAGTTGTAAGCAGGAAGCAGGAAGTCAGTGGGGACACCAGCTGGGGATGTGCAGGCTGGGTGTAGGGAAGGTCCATAGCTGCACATTTCTTTAACTGCAATAGCTGTACATATGTTCAACATTTGCAGTGACATTTGAAACCTTCCACCCCTGAGAGAGGGGTGAGGACAACTAAGTATATTGTACTAACAATTATGAATATCAGGCACATGCAGTGCTTGTGAACTGCTATATTGTCATTAGTATGTTAGATGGCTACTTCCTTTGATATTTCTGTGTTGTACTCCTACATAAGGCCATGCTTGTGGAAGTAATTATACAGCTATTCGCAGAGTATGTAACAGCAGACAGGCTGATATGCCTGTGTGTTTCTGACACTTGCAGGCCTCAGATACTCTCAGGTATATATTTGTCCAGCCTCAGGGAAAGGTACATATCAGTGGGATACACCCGTGATATATTTCAGATATTCTGCAGTTGTGACTGTGGGGTATTTTGAGCATATGTATTACTACACCATTTCTGACATGCAAGTAGTGTCTACTTTAACTTATTGACAGTTATCATTATGTGGGATTCTCCACCTTTCTGCCTACTGTTAGTACATTTCACAGAGAGTCACTGGGGCACAGGTAACAGTTATTTGCAAATCAGGGACATCCTTATAAATCAGTCACAGTTGGGAGGTCTGGCCTCTTACCTATTCAAATATGGTGGTGTTTATCCTGCTCTGATACTGTGTGGGGTTTGTAAGGTGCTACTGTAACATTATTACATACTAGCATGGCTG
Source organism: Protopterus annectens (assembly GCF_019279795.1). Classification (NCBI taxonomy): domain Eukaryota; kingdom Metazoa; phylum Chordata; order Ceratodontiformes; family Protopteridae; genus Protopterus; species Protopterus annectens. Next base: position 1,012,427,418 of record NC_056731.1, on the reverse strand, counting down.
TTTCTCTTCTCACTCTAATGTAATGCAATTCCACAAGAATTGTCAGTAAAGATACACAGAACAAGCTTTGTGTAATGGCCTTTCTATTTTCCCTTTACATTCACTCCTTGTATTTCATGATATATTTCTATTTCTATATATTATATTTCTTTCAGCACCAAGTTCTTGTATATCTGCTGTGGCTCAGTGGTAATTCGTGCAGACTAGTGTTTTCAAGGTCTGGGGTTCGAGACTGACAGGGGTATTTTATTTTGCTGATGAGCACACTACAGGCCTGGTCATACAATGTGACTAAGGCACTTTTAAGCAGTTGTAAGTGGGTTTGCGCGAGTTTGCGCGACACTTAGCTACGCTTATCTACGCTTAGCTAAGCGCACACAAGCACACACCCGCTGACTATTGCTTAAAAGTGCTTACTCCCGCTTCCACCCGCGCTATATTCTTTTAAAGAAACGAAAATGGGAAAATAGGAAAGTAGTGAAAAAGGGGGCACCAAGAGGGAAGGACAGTAGAAAAACAAGCTCGGGATGTGCAGGAAGGATGTAAGGAAGGTCCATAGCTGCCCATTTCTTTATCAGCAACAGCTGTGCATATGTGTGAAATTTGGTGTGAAATTTGAAACCTTCCACCCCTGGGAGAGGGGTGAGGACAACAAAATATTCTGTACTGCCAATTAGAATTATCAATTTACATGTCCAGTGGACATGTGTGCGAATTGGGCAGCTATGCATGGGGCTTAATTTTTTTTTGGGAACAGAGTGCCCTTTTTTATTTCTTTTTCATGTGAGAGTGGAATGTGAGGTACAGGAAGTAGGTATATTTTATGTGAGAGTGAAATGTGAAGTACAGGAAGTAGGTATATTTGGGGAGGTAGGTTGAGGAGGTTAACAGACAAGACAAACAAGACGCATACAGGGGCGGAGTATGACAAATGTGGGGGGTGAACACAATTGACGGGGACAGATGTTTGGATATCACGAGCCCATGAGCCCAGAGATGGCAACAGTGGAACTGAGATCCCCACCCATGGGCAGTTACCACTGTGCTTTCACAGCCCAGGCTGGGGCTGTGCTGGGGGCTGGATAGGACGGGCAGGGACACCCATGAGTTGCGGCACTCTCACCTCGAGCTGGCGTAAGGGATCAGTCACAGAACGCCTGATCTCACTACGCACCACAGACTGGACCCTATGGAGGGTGAGTGGAGGATCTTCTCCGGCCACGCTTGCAGTGGGGGGACGAGCCCCATCCCCTGCAGCGCTTCCACCCGAAGGTGGCACAGGGCCACCGGAGGAGGAGGAGGTCCCGGCCTGGGCACTGGTGCCAGGTGCACTCGCCAGCTGAGGTGGGAGAGGTGGGACAGCTGGAACCCGCCTTCCCTGTTGTCCTATGTTTAGCAGTATTTTATGGCATTTTGGGTTAGTAACAAACAACACCATTCAAAATTAGTTGTAACAGCATGCATCAGAATTCCCATTAACCAAACACCTATGAATTCCGAACATTGAGCAGCAAGCATAACACATGCATACTTAGAACAACAGTGCACATTCCAACAGCATGCAGGGTTGATTGGTGGCAACAGGCCATCAGGTTTGGATATGTGAACAGGGCACATCCATCAATGTACATGCAGATATGTATGAACCAACAGGACAAATGTCCATGGGAATTAATTGTGAATACACATACCCAGTTTGGTGTGGAATGGCATAATTTGTGAAAATAGGGTAGGGTGGAGAAATATAACATTAACAACTTACCCTTCCTATACATATACTGTACATTCCTAGTAGATGCAGATATATATCCCCTACATGTATTAGTACAGTTTCCTGTATGTAACCTTAGGAATGTTGGTGAATGGGATGTTACTGCTACATTAATATACATTCCATTTTTATTCATATATGTTCATATCTGGCTGTGTTCAGGTACAGCATCCTGCTACATTTGATTTATATGGGTCTAGACAACTGTGGATGTTCAGCATTTCATGCAACCATACTATCTCCATAATGCAAGGGTACAGCAACATATCCAAATTGTGGGATGGACACAGTCCAGGTTCTGTACTTTATTTAAGACATTACACTCTTTGGTTGTGGCTGTCTCATTCATTTCATATTATGTAATGACTGCAGTATACCTTTATTCCACATGTATTACAGCTTTCTTGATAGCTTCAAACTGTCATTCTCACACTCTCTCACTTATTTTATATTTACATTTCAGAATTGTACTTAATTCTAGGCTTTATTAACATTTATTACTGGGTTACAGCAATCCTTTCCAGCTGACTCACTTATCTCATATGGCAGAATTTACAAGGATGTATTCAACACTTGTCTTTCCTTTGTTGATTGATTACCACTCATTTTCAGGCTGAATCAGTAATCTGATATTACAATACAGGTGGAAACTCTATTTCAGACTTGTTTAATCTTTATTACTGGATTGCAATACACTCTTTTCCAGGCTGCATCACTTATCTAATCATATAATACTAGCAGAATCTTTATTCTAGGCTTATTTCATCTTTATTACTGGGTTACAACAATGAACTATTTTACAATCTGTCTCACTTATATTCTATAACAATACCAGCTAAATAATTACTAACCTGCCTGGTGGCGCAATCTCAGCAGCCTATCAGCATAGGCTCGCCGATTCACGGAACGGACACCTGCAGCTGTAATATAAATGAAGGAATATTGGAACATACCTCTCCATACTATAGGCTAGGATAGCATTTCTTACATACGTAATTACTTGGATACTTACTCAGTAGTGGGGCACTGGGCATTTGGCGGGCCTCCTGGATCCAACGGTTCAGTTGGTCCTCCTTACGTCTCTTCAGGTCCGCATGGTGGTGACGGACCTGTTCACCAGTCCTCGGAATGCCTGTGGCACTGGTTAGATCATGTGCCAACCGGTTCCATGCCTCTGCCTTGTACGCTCCCCATTGAACCTGGCCCTGCATGAGTTGTGCTTCATGATCATGGACTAGGAGCCAAACCATATATTTTTACTCCTCAACACCCCACCTTTGTGCTCTAAAGCAATTTCCCTCTCCTGCACCTGCCATCCTGACTGCAAATGGGTACCACAATCAGTTATGGTGTGTATTCCTGCCTATGGGGCTTATATATGCCAGTTTTCCCACACTTATCTCTGATTGGCCATTTTGGATATTTATCAGCTTAAAGCAAACCTGCTTTGTCATGGTTCTATTTTCATTCATTCCTATATATATGCTAATACTGTATTTCTTGGTACATCTGTCATGGCTTAGTGGTTCAGTACGTTAGCTATGGTGCACAATATCCCGGGTTCAACCCTTGGCATTGCTTTTTTTATTTTACTACTGTCTAGACAGGCTAGGAGGTGTGTCTGTGTAAAGGCTGCTTTGATACAGCTTGCCCAATGTTGCCCGCCATTGAGCTGGTTGGCACGCTGCACAGCTCTGCACAAACGGCTTACGCTGGGTAATGCATTATTTAGCTATGAGCACGCATATTACCCTGGGTGAAGAGCTGCTGAGCTACGGGCACTCATATTAAGCTTGTTAAAGTGCTGCTCACCTCCGGGCACTTATATGCAGCTTGTTAAAGCACTGCTCACCTACGGGCACTCATATGCAGCTTGTTAAAGCGCTGCTCACCTATGGGCACTCATATGCAGCTTGTTAAAGCGCTGATCAGCTATGGGCAATTATAATCCTTTTTTTATAAATTATTCTGTCAGATTTCTTCACAAATATATGGCCCATTTCATTACATTTTACTTAAATTATAGTTTTTTATATATATATATATATATATATATATATATATATATATATATATATATGTCAGGGGATTGTTTCATACTTATTTAAATAAAAATGGTGAATGATGTTGTGGGGGCTCGAACCATGACTACCTCCTCTTTGGCCAACGTCTCTACCGCTATGCTATTGCTACTTGGCTTAATTTGCATATGTAGATCTTATATGCTTTTCAATGTCTGCTAACTGTGGCTGAGCAAAGGGCATACGAGGGCAAATGAGCGCAAATGCGGGCAAACATTTTTGAAATTATAAAAAAAAAATGAAACTGCTATTTTTACATTTTACACATTTTTCAGTAGGGTTTAGTCTGTGGGGATGTGTGGTGTGGTATTCCTTGACATTTCTAAGGACTCGCTCGTGGGTGTTTACTTTCAGGCCTCTAACTCTTCTGGGGGCGTGTCCCTTTGCAGTACTCGGCATTCGGACACGCCCCCTACTTTCTTACACGGACCGTGTTAGCCTAGGGTATGATTCAGCATGCCCTCATGCATATGCATGGCATGCTGACATCATACCGTTCAACTGCAGCCTCCGAGTAAGACATATTAAGTCTTACACAGAGGTTTCATGAATCCGGCCCAATGTATAAACAGTTTATAACAAGAACAAATTTGTCAGCATTATAAATTTACTATCACAATACATTCTGATAACCACTGAAAAATGTTAAATGCAACTAATAAATCAAAGTCAACATACCTGAGTCTTATAAACATGGGTCCATTTAACACGTTCCATAGTTTTTGACAAAACTAAATCCTACGTTCATAAATATTATTTTCCACATGCAATCCTAGTGATTTATACAGCAGTAAGATTCTCTCTACAAGACTTTGTGAAATAGGCTGGACAGACATCTAAGGTGATGTTACCAGCTGTTCCCACTCTTGCTCTAGACACCTTTTCACTACACTACCTATTATTCACACTGTCCTCCTATTTGCTTTATTGCTGGCATCTGTGCCATCATTAATACCAAAATGTCAAAAGCTTAAGCACTTTTTGTGCAGCCCACAAAATATCACACAAGACTCCCATGAGCTTCTTGCAAAGACTTATTTGAAGTTTTCCCACTCCAAATAATTTTCCAGTGTATGATGCCACCTGTATACTATTCTAAGCTGCTGTCACACACTTTGTACCAGCTACCCAGTATTGTGGCTCCTTTCCAAACCAAACTTGTGCTCACCCTTTTTGGCTTAGCATCATGTCCGCTTTCTAGTCCCAGCTCTTCTCTACATTTGTAAATAATGCTCCATCCCTCTTACCTCACATCTCCTTATATACCAGTCTTTCCCTTCTTCTCTCACACCTGTTGATTTATTCCCTCTGATTATTCTTGTCCAGTCTCTTCCTTTATATACCATGTCACTGCTCCAATATAGACATTCTCTACTCTCCATATTCTTCTCTAAGCTTCTGAAGTGCCTTCTCCTAGACCTTATTCTTTGTTTTTCACAGCTAGTCCTAGATAAATGGTGCAAACTGCTTCCTTAGTTATGCATCTTTTCTCCCTTCATTTTTGTCTTAGCCTAACCATGAGTATGTTATCCATAACGGGTTCCAGACCTGACATTTTTCCAAAGAACTGAAATGTCTCTAGTCCCTTCTCTATAACAAGCTCATTAAAATGTCGTTACCAGCAAACATCAGCAAATATCAAGAATGCACCCTCTCCTTCTGCTGTCCTGTGTTTGTCAGGTAAAAACTGCCTGACCTTAAAGACTAACTCCTCCATCACTAATATAAAAAAAGACCTGGGGACAGCGGGCATTATGGCCTCATTCCTCTTCCTATATTCCCTACATCAGACAATTCCCTATTCTCACAATCATTTAGGACTCATATATTATAACATCACCCACCTTAAGAAATCGTCATGTATCTTTCTTTTCTCAAAGCAAATAGAGAAAATCCAGTTGACTGTATCAAATGTCTTCCTAAAGTGTAACAATACTAATCCAACACTAGTGCATTCCAAACTATATTTTTTCTATAAATTTCATTGGGCCTCCAGCAATTGCTCATGGTAGACATCCCTTTAACAAAAGTACACTGCCCTTCCTCTACAAAACCCAGGAACAACTTTTTACGCACTATGCTAATACCTTGGCTATGATATTTAGATCTAAGTTTATATATGAGATACACTTGAAATCATTAAATGCTTGTAACTACTGATCTCCTTTAGGTAACACCATAATTCATAATCAGCATCAACCCCCTTTTTCTCATTTTTCTACATGGGGTCAGGACATTATGTCCCTTGTCACCATCTCTCCTTATTCAATGCCACTCTGCTACCTTCTTTGACAGTCAAGCTTGACTTTCAGAGGATTTCTCTCACACAATCCATCCACCTCTTTGCTGGATGCTCCCATTTCCTCTTGCCTTCTTCTTATCTTTCCCAAATCTTTTTCACCAGATTGGCATCTGCTTTCCTGCACATGTGCCCAAACCATTGTAATCTGTTTTCTTTGACCTTTTTCTGCAAATGGAGCTACTTTTGCTTCTGCTCTTATGTGCTAATTCCTTCGCCTGTCTCACAGTATGCATTCTACCATCTATCTCAGACACTTCATCTCTATCACCTCTAGCTTCTTCAGCTGGTTTGCCTTTACCATGCAGGTTCCTGTACCATACAGTGGCACTGGTCACACCACTGCTTTGTACACCTTACTTTTAAGTTTCTTTCACATTCTTCTGTCACACACTACCACTGAAATTCTGTGCCAGCTGTCTGAAGCCCCTCTGATTCTAACTTTGACCTCCTCATTCAGATCTCCCTACTCAACTACCCCACCCAGTTAACTGAAGCTGTTAACTTGTTCCACTATTTTTTTTCTATCTCAATTATCATCTTCTTCTGATTTCCCCTATTTTCTGCCATTACAATTGTCTTATCTGTACTCAGTTTCATATCATATACCTTCAATTTTGCATTCCATTCCCTTACTCTTTTCTGAAGTTCTTGCTCAGAGTCTGTAATGACACATCATATGTATTCAGCAACTTTGCTGAGATGTCCCCTCTGACCTGTTTCTTAATGTAATCCATCACCTGTATGAAATGTAGTGAGCCCAGAGCTGAAACCTGATGCACAACCGCTCCACTGGGAACCCCTCTGTGAGGCTGAACAGAACATTGTTTATACTTGAGTCATTGGGTTATTTTACATAGTTGCACTAGTTCTCCCAATGTGTTTGGGACTTTGAAGCACCACAGACTGCCCAAATCAGCTTTCTTGTGACTTTATCATATGTTTTCTCCAAGCCTAGGAATGCCCAGTTGGACTCTTTCTTCATTTCTAGCTTCTTCTCAAGTATCTTTCTGACTGCAAATATTGGGTCAGTTGTGTTGCATCCTGATCTCAATACAAACTATTCATTTACCTCTTAATTTCTTCTGCTCTGCATACTCATTTTTCAGTCACCCTCTCCCATAGCTCTCAACCCTCCATCTCCAAAATGAGGAATACTACTTCTTATAAAGTGTGACAAATGGACAAAATGTGGAACACTTACTTGCAGTTTACTAAGAACTTCATCTAGAAAGCTCATAAGATGGATAAAATTTGCTATTTTTCACATATAAAAATTTATTTTGATGAATTAATGATTCTGCTCTTTTTTATCATGGGTATCAGTTAAATAAATACCTAACACTGAATGTGCGATAGATACTTTCAATGTGGAAATTCGAGGAACATGAATGTTTTAGGACCTCAAATGAGGAACGTTCCTCGTAATGAGGTACACTTGAGAGGTATGCCCTCTCCAGAACTTTTATGCAAAGTGACAGGAGTTTGATACTTCTGTACTGCCTACAGTTGTGAATGTCCCCTTTGCTCTTGAACACTGGCACTAGCATGCTTATTCTCCAGTCATCTGGGATACACCTTTCTCTGCAGACTGCTATGAGTACCTTCAGGGGTCATTTCTCCACTATTTCACACAGTATCTATATCATATCTGCTGTGACCTCATATGAACTTGCTGCTTTCACTGATTTCATTTTCTTCAGTGCTGTTCTTACTTTATCTATGGTGGGCTCCTCCTCTTTTCTCCTTGTAGGCTGTGTCTGGGGTAGTACAGCTTTTGTGGTGTTTTCTTCATTCAGAAGTTGCTGGAAGTACTCTTTTCAACTGTCTTTAATGTCTTATGGACTGGTGATCAGGTTGTTGCTGGCATCCAGTTGACTGTATAAAATCCCTTCCAAATGTCTAACAACACTAACCCGACACTAGTGTATTCCAAACTATATTTTTCTAGAAACTGAGCGCGCCTCCAACAATTACTCATGGTAGACCACCCTTTAACAAAAATAAACTGACCTTCCTCTATTAAACTCAGTAGCAGTTTTTAAGCCTGTTTCTCTTCCGAAACATTCTTACCTCACTTATAAAACTGTCTGGTAGTTGCTGCAGGGAATTATGGAGCTGATTCCAGTCTTACAGTGTTTGATTCACTTACCCTCCAGTGCCTAACTTTGGGACTCTGGCAAGCTACCTAAATAAACTGTGTTCCTGGGCTGAGTCTGAAAAAGGTCCATGGAGATCAATGCTTCCCCTGTCATCAAATACAAATAAAATAAAATTCTACTGGGAATCTATCTGCACTTCAACAGTGATTACATCATTTGACTTTTTGAACTTGCTAAACGGTTGAATTTAGAATTATTTTCTCTTGAAATTCTATTATCCTTCACTTAGATACTTAAAAAGGTAAATGATTAATTCTGATGTAAGTGTTTGACTCCTTTGAAAATACCTATGTTCTTTTATGGATGCATACATTCTGCAGATTCACTGACACTATCACTATTGTTTCTTCACAGTGGCCATGGTGGTGCAGCGGTTAGCGTTGCCACCTCAAAGCAAGAGGTTCTCCCATTCAATTCACGGCTGGAGTGCCTCCTGTGTGGAGTCTGCATGTCCACCCCATGGTCGAGTGATGTCTAAAAACATGCAGGTAGGTACGTGCATGAATGTGTGTGCCTTCCTTGAAGGTTGGATGTCAGGCTTCCAACTCAGCACCATGAAAATCCACTGTCAATCATTAGCAGACCAGAGTTCCGCTGTGGTGACCCCTAACCGGGAAATGCCGAAAGATTTTACTGTTGTTTGTTCAAGCTGCAGCTTCATAAACTTGTTAAAAAGTATGTAAATAGTCTCATACACAACAGAGGTTGTCTCTATGAAGAAAAGGATATCGGGGGAAATTCAAGTCTTGAAGCTTTTAGAGTTTACAGAAAGCAAAAAAAAAAAAAAAAAAAAAAAAAAGACTCGAGCTGCCTTGTCAGTGCATGTCTTGAAACTCCACAATGAGAACAGTCACACAGAGTACCAGTTTCCTCAAAAAACACAACATCATGAAAACATTAACCCTTTCATATAAAAATTGTTATTTAGAAAAAAGAATATATATATATATATACATCATGAAAACATTAACCCTTTCATATAAAAATTGTTATTTAGAAAAAAAAGAACCTAGTGTGTATATATATATATATATATATTACATACATATATATATATATATATATATATATATATATATGTATATATATATATATATATATATATATATATATATATATATATATATCACTTATATTCAGCTATCTGGAAAACACCATTAATGTACTGTATTAATGTTTATATGTATCTAAACAAAGAGTCTAAAACATATAGTTAGAAACAGTAATCTGAAACATATTGTTACTCCACCACTGACCCACTAGAAAAAAATGGACTTTGGTATTAAGTCAAATTATACTATTGCTGAAAAATTAGAAGACATGTATCATTTGTAATTATTTAAAACGGAGAAGTATGTACAGTACTTATAATGGGGAAAAGAGTGAAAAGGAACATTAGTAACAAAAAAAATAGGAAGAAAGAAGAGAGAGAGAGAAAGAGAGAACATGTTATTTAAATACTCAGTACTATGTGTAACTAGAAGAAATTGATATAGAAAGGAAAAGAAAACATTAGTAATAAAGATGATTCACATTACTTTATAGTATAGAGATTTTCCAGAATCAAATATATCATGATTCATAAAACAAAGGAGTTAAAATTAGAAGGAATTTATTCAATTGTCCTTTAGCTTCTTAGTTTTCTTTGCTCCTTCCTTCACAGACCATCCATTTTTTTGTTTCTTTTCTCTTCAAACTCTGGGATGAACATTCCATTTCTTCTATGTCTGACAGTATTTTCTTCTTTTGGATAAATTCTACTGCTTTTTGTAGGGAATCAAAGATCTTCAGTCTTTCTGACAAGGTGATTTTTATTTTCTCAGGAAAAAGAATTTGAGCTTTAATATTGGCTTTTTTCAAGGACTTAATTAGAGGAACACGCTTCTTTCTTCTGGATATGACTATAGAGGTGTAGTCATTGTCAAAATGAATAATTTTGTCATCCATCTTGATAGGGGAATTAGCCCAAGTTGATTTCAGCACTAAGTCCTTGTTTTGTGAGGAAAGAAATCTCACTATTATAGACCTGTGGTTAGATAAACTCAGAGATGAAGCTCGATTTGCCAGGGACCGATGAGCCCTCTCATTTCCAAAAGAGAGGGATTCCGGCATGTTTGGTGCTGACGAAAACCAATTATTGAGGAATTGAATCATGTTAGCAACCTCTTCTTTCTCAGGAATTCCATGTATTCTTATGCTTTTCCTCCATGATCTACTTTAAAGTTTTTCCAGTTTCTCAATCAGCCTGGTGTTTTGTTTCAGAAGAAATTCATTGTGATATGCATTTTCTGTCACTCTAGTGTATAGGTCAGTCACTGTTTCCTCTAAGGCAAGAATCTGTTCAGAGTGTTTTTTTTTACTATTCCATTTAGAAGTTCCAGTTGTTTACTGCATTCTTGTTTGATATCTGACATGGCTTAGTGGTAAATCACTTTAGCTATGGTGTGCAGGGTCCTGGGTTTGAGCCTTGCAGAGGCTGTTTATTAAGGCTATAGACGAGGGAAAGGTGGTACACACAGCCTACGTAGACCTCGCTAAGGCCTTCAACACCATTCCCCATTCTGGTATTATTGACAAGCTCACCAGTCTGAACATAAACCCCTACATCACAAGATGGGTTGCCAACTGGCTCATGGACAGAACCCACATGGTGAGAGTTGCAGGAGCTAGGTCTGATTAAACCGGTTACAAGTGGTGTTCCCCAGGGCACAGTCCTAGGACCCCTCCTGTTCAGCATATACTTCTCTGAGGTACAGGCAAGCACAGGAGGACTATGGCTGACCAAGTTCGCAGACGACTGCAAACTAGGGACTATAGCTGACTCTCCGGGTGACACAGACATCCTCCAAAAGGGTCTCACTGAGATGGATACCTGGTGCCAAAATCATGGCCTTAAGCTAAATGCCAAAAAGTGCATAGTCATCCCCTTTAGAAAAAACAAAGTCCCACAAACTACCACATAGGTGGTAGTCCCTATCTGGAAGACATAATAAGGGATCTGGGGACCCAAGTAGATAGTAATCTCACCTTTGATAATCATATTGCCAAAGTGGTTAGAAAATCCTTCTATGTGGCCCACCTAATCACAAAAGGATTTGCATCCAGATCAAAAGAGGTCATTGTGCCCTTCTACTCATCACTCATCAGACCCAACATAGAGTACAACGCCCCATTTGGGATGTACATTACAAGACACCTGCAACAGCTAGAAAGACCACAGAAGTACCTCACCAAGAGGATCACTGACCTCAAACAGATGCCCTATGCAGCTCGACTGAAGAAACTCCAACTGTACTCGGTTGCATAGCGCCTACTCAGAGGTGATCTCTGCCTGACATACAAAACCATGTTCAACCCAGAATTGATGGACATGCTCCACCTAAAGAAAATCTTATCTGCTTGAGCCACACGCTCTAGGGATCTAAACCTCACCACAACAATAAATAGGACATGCTGCAGGGATAGATTCCTGTCCCAGAGACTTCCCCTGCTTTGGAACAAGATCCCAGTCTACATTAGGCAGAGCTCCTCGCTAACACTCTTCAAAAGAAACTTTGACGAGTGGATGGGAAACAGAAAGTTTACCCCGGGGATCTCTTCAGTGGCTCTCCTGGACATAGGCACAGGGAACTAATCTAAGGGGGCGGCAAAAGCTAACACATTCTGGCTAGGCTTATAAATGCCTTCGGGCAGATAGCCTAGTACCTACCTATGAATCTTTGAACCTATGAAATATCCATTTTGTTTTCAAATTTGCCCATTTTCAGAGACAGTTCTTGGATGTGTGTTATTATAAGATGTAGTTCTTTCTTCACTGCACTCTCCTGGTGTGGGTTCTTCACGTTGCTCATGTTTTTAGTGACAGTTCATGGATGTGTGTTATTATAAGATGTAGTTCTTTCTTCACTGTACTCTCCTGGTGTGGGTTCTTCACGTTGCTCATGTTTTTAGTGACAGTTCTTGGATGTTTGTTATTATAAGATGTAGTTATTTCTTCACTGCACTCTCCTTGTGTGGGTTCTTCACGTTGCTCATGTTTTTGGTGACAGTTCTTGGATGTTTGTTATTATAAGATGTAGTTCTTTCTTCACTGTACTCTCCTGGTGTGGGTTCTTCACATTGCTCATGTTTTAGTGACAGTTCTTGGATGTTTGTTATTATAAGATGTAGTTCTTTCTTCACTGTACTCTCCTGGTGTGGGTTCTTCACGTTGCTCATGTTTTTAGTGACAGTTCTTGGATGTTTGTTATTATAAGATGTAGTTCTTTCTTCACTGCACTCTCCTGGTGTGGGTTCTTCACGTTGCTCATGTTTTTAGTGACAGTTCTTGGATGTTTGTTATTATAAGATGTAGTTCTTTCTTCACTGTACTCTCCTGGTGTGGGTTCTTCACGTTGCTCATGTTTTTAGTGACAGTTCTTGGATGTTTGTTATTATAATATGTAGTTCTTTCTTCACTGCACTCTCCTGGTGTGGGTTCTTCACGTTGCTCATGTTTTAGTGACAGTTCTTGGATGTTTGTTATTATAAGATGTAGTTCTTTCACTGCACTCTCCTGGTGTGGGTTCTTCACGTTGCTCATGTTTTAGTGACAGTTCTTGGATGTGTGTTATTATAAGATGTAGTTCTTTCTTCACTGCACTCTCCTGGTGTGGGTTCTTCACGTTGCTCATGTTTTTAGTGACAGTTCTTGGATGTTTGTTATTATAAGATGTAGTTCTTTCCTCACTGCACTCTCCTGGTGGGGGTTCTTCACGTTGCTCATGTTTTTAGTGACAGTTCATGGATGTGTGTTATTATAAGATGTAGTTCTTTCTTCACTGCACTCTCCTGGTGTGGGTTCTTCACGTTGCTCATGTTTTTAGTGACAGTTCATGGATGTGTGTTATTATAAGATGTAGTTCTTTCTTCACTGCACTCTCCTGGTGGGGGTTCTTCACGTTGCTCATGTTTTTAGTGACAGTTCTTGGATGTTTGTTATTATAAGATGTAGTTATTTCTTCACTGCACTCTCCTGGTGTGGGTTCTTCACGTTGCTCATGTTTTTAGTGACAGTTCTTGGATGTTTGTTATTATAAGATGTAGTTCTTTCTTCACTGCACTCTCCTGGTGTGGGTTCTTCACGTTGCTCATGTTTTAGTGACAGTTCTTGGATGTTTGTTATTATAATTCTTCACTGCACTCTCCTGGTGTGCTCATGTTTTAGTGACAGTTCTTGGATGTTTGTTATTATAAGATGTAGTTCTTTCTTCACTGCACTCTCCTGGTGTGGGTTCTTCACGTTGCTCATGTTTTTAGTGACAGTTCTTGGATGTTTGTTATTATAAGATGTAGTTCTTTCTTCACTGCACTCTCCTGGTGTGGGTTCTTCACGTTGCTCATGTTGAGATCTCCTGTAGAAAACGTCTTGACAGGAATAATTAAAAAAATTCCCTTGACTATGTATTAATTTTTAGAAAATAATAAAGTGACTATGTTAAGCTATCTTTCAGTATATTTTTAGATAGATTTTTCTAAATATTAAACTATATTTCCTGTCAGGATATTAAAATCTAAGCAGAGCTATGGGTTTCTGCTGCTATCAGACTGGCATCTTGGTCACGCCCCATAAACTGCTTCTTGAATGTAATTCTGTGTCATATTCTTGCATCTGTAAATATGTATATTTTTAGCATAAATTTTTATCTGTGTATATGGTTTGCTCTTTTTTGATGTGATTCTATTCATCCAGGCTTTGCCTGAAAATAGTCTACTGAGATCAGTGCACTACATCTGTAAACAAATATGAATGAATAAATAAATAAATAATTAAAAAAGGGAACCTGACATTGTAACCTATCTAGTTTCTATAAAATGTATTACCTCTGTATAAGGTAGGAACTCTACCTATGGTTCATGTAACTAACCTAAGGCCATTCCCTTGATTCTGTATTATATTTGCCCACTCTTGTTCTGCTTCATATATCTCTGACTCCTCCTCCCAAAGAACCTACTGACTACCACCCTAAGGCAGAGAAAAAAGCACCCCCCCAGCACCACTAAGAAAATAGTATAGTATAATATAGCATGGTATAGTACAGTGTACGTTTTGCACTCATTGATCCTTCACTACCCTTTGAGAAATATTCTAAAGTAACTCCTCTATCTGCTTCTATTGACCCCTCCTAGTTGTATAAATTTACACCAGTCAAGAATTTTACTTTCCTACTTGTCCCATGGTGTCTCCAATATATCTTCTGGGAACTGTTCACCTCGACTTCAGAGAAATAAAAGCATGTTGTAAATACCCAATCAAGTCAGTTGTGTTACTGTACTTATATCTCATATCTGTATCTGTTTGGGGGATATAAGAGACACTTCCCAAGAAACAGAAGGAAAGAAAACATAAACAAACATGCACTAAAGTAACATTAATGCAAACATCATATTCCAGGATTCAGATATATACAATAAAATGATGGCTCATGCTAGATATAACTAATCAATTCATAAAGAGGGTTGTGCAGTATTTTTCCAAACTACACACCTGCTCTTACCTAACTAGTTTTCTGTATGACTGGGCTAGTAGTTGTTGATGCTAGTAGAATTCCATCCTCAAATCAGAATTAGAGAAATAAAAAAGATCTTCCACCAAGAAGTGCAAAAGAAAAAGACACCATCACGCAAGCTTTAAATAATTAATAAAATCACCCTGTTCAGAAATTTACATCATTATTGTAGAGAGATTGGCTATATTCTCTATGACTAATACAATTATCAAACAAGCTACACAGTGCATGCCCAGGATGGATTCCTGTGCATGCCTCTCTGGTCTTGCGCATGATGGCTTCTCATGGAACCTGTAGAAAGAAACCATATGAGTCATTTTCAAGCTTGATATACCAAGTCCCAATCCAATGAAAAAAATATTATATTCTTCTTGCAATCTTAACTTGAAACAAGATGCCTATATGACAATGAAATACAGTGTATACAGAATTTAAGTCAAATGATATTCCAAAATCATTTTGGCATATATGATGTGATACCAGACATGTCGTTCTACACCCAAATAAATTAATGTCTTCTGGAACTAGAGACTATTCAACCATCCTTTAGCCTTTTGTCAAGCTTTGTGAGTCCTCCTGGTGACAACCAGTGTTCATCTGCTTTATCCAAAGACCCATAGAAAATATTTGACCATGCTCTGCTACTTGGCCTGATGGATTTTTCTGGTAAAGTCCTGAATCCCCCCTGTTTTGAGTTTCCTCTGTAGCTGTTTCTGCTTCTCTCCCTGTATTTATTGTGTTTCTTCTCTTCCATCTCCATCCCATTGTTCCCTTTATTTGCCACTCCCTTCACTTCTCACTTGTGCATCTCCTTTGTTTTTCAAATTCATTTATCTTTGCCCCCTCTTTTCACTATAAGGCCATACCCCATCTGCCTTTTGTTTGCTACTGTTCTTATGTTTACAAAAATGGGGACATTTTATTTATTTATTTCAGTTTGATAACTGGGAAAGTCCAGCTGGGCCACGAGGAGCCTGTTTTCAGTGGATGCCCGGGGAGATAAGCTCCAGAAACAATCATAACATTAACAAGGATACAAAAGAGCTACACAGAAAAATATGAAACGAGCAATTGTTTTTACAAAGGAATACATCATACAATTATACAAAATATTAAGATTCATAGAGTAAGCAATAAAGTAGGTTCACAGGGAGATAGATATTACATATGCAACACATTTTAAATGAGAAACAGTTTAGAATACATATTAATTTTTTCCCCATTAGGTACTGTGGAGAGGTTGAAGGAATGGGTTTAAGCTGAAGGTGGAGAGGTAGATAGTGGGGGAGTGATGTGGACAGATCCACTTCATTGAGAGATAAGAGAATAAAAGAGATTTAAATGTGGTGGGGTCAGGGGTGTTGCAAAGGGTGGGTGGGGGTTTCATAATTTAGAGATGGAGTAGGAAAGTAGGAGGTGACCAGAGGGACGGGAAGTTTTGTAGGTCTGTAGGAGGTTTTGGCTTTCTGATCTGAGTGAGCGGTTGAGGATGTAGGGACATAGGGCAGATGAGAGAGAGAGAGAGGGGCAGCTAGTAGGTTTGTGTATGAATTTGTAGGGATTAGTGAGTTTAAGTAGGATCAGGTAGTTGGGAAATTCGAGCCACTATAGAGAATGGAGAGAGTGGCAGTGGTGACAGGAGCATTTTGAGTTAGTTGCAAATTTGCTTATTTTATTATAGCATGATTCGAGTTTGGATTGTAGGCCTATTTGGAGGTTATTTAAGAGGGAGGCACAGTATATGAGAGAGGGAAGAAGGTAAGCAGAAGCTAGGGTTTTCTAGTGGTGGGAGAGATGTAGTAGTTGTGCATGTAAAGGAGTCCTCATTTTTGGTGTTTTTTTTTTTAACGGAGGATAGAATATGTCAGTCACATTTTAGCTGGCTGTCAATGATGACACCAAGGAGCTTGGTGTTAGATACTACTTCCATTGGGATGTTATTGCTACTAAGCATTAAGATGGAGTTTTTGTCTGTTGGGGAGTTTCTGGGGGGGGATCATTAGTTTGGTTTTATTTGCATTAAGGGCAAGGTGGTTGTTTTTCATCCAGCATTCTGTTTTGGAGAAGGCTGACTGAGTCTTTAGAAGTAGGTCAGACAAGCTGTAAGCAGAGCAGATGATTGTTGAGTCATCTGCATATTGGATAATAGAAGAGTCTGGGATGGCTTGGTGGAAATTGTTAGTAAATATATTGAAGAGCAGAGGTCCTATATCTGAACCTTGAGGGACACCAGTGAGAGTGTGTTGAAAGGGGGAGGTTGAGGATTTCTATTGAATGGTTTGTTGATGTTCAGAAAGGTAGCCTGGAACCATGGTAAGGTAGAAGAGGAGATGTTAAAGGATGATAGTTGAGTTGATAGTAGAGTTTGAGAGATGGTATCGAAAGCTTTGGACAAGTCGAGAAACAGAGAGGATGCAAGCTTGCCAGATTCGCAAGCTTTATTTATAGTTTCGAGAAAGGATAGGAGGGCAGTTATGGTACTGTGGCCAGGGTGAAAACCATATTGAGTGGAGGTTAGACCGTTGTTTAGAGTAAGATGTGACATGAGTTGAGAATGGATACATTTCTCAAGGATTTTTGAAAGAGGGGAACGGATAGTATATGTCTGAAATTGGAGGTATCAGTGTTTTTTCCTACTTCGTGCAGTGGGATGATGTAAGCTTGGTGCCAGAGAGATGAGACATATGCTTCTTGCATGGATCTGTTGATTATGATGGAAATGGGAAAGGCTATGCTGTCTGCAGAAAGTTTTAAGAAGGTTGCTGAAAGATTGTCAGGTGTGTTTCGGCTGGGTTTGAGTTGGAGTAGAAGTATTTTTATAGTATGTGTGGGGATGGGTTGTAGGTTGAAAGGAGGGGAGGGAGGTAATTTGGTGGAGTGGGTGGAGGGGTTATTGGGGGAGGTGGAAAGAGGAGGACAGCTTGGCAATGGAGTCTATGAAGAATGAGTTAAATTGAGTGGCAGTGTCCAGGTCTGTATTGTTTGGGTTAGGGCAGGGACTATCTTTGTTGCCTGGTTGAGGAGTGATGTGATTGTGGACCAGAATGTTTTGGGGTTGGTTGAGTTGATGGTTTGAAGTTTGAGGTAGTATGATTTACGGTCTCTGGCTAAGAGTTTTTTTACAGAGGTGCAAAGTTGCTTGAATTTGAATAGGTGGTTGGGGTGTTTAGTTTTTTTATATAGTTTCCAGGTTTTGTCTCTTTGTAGCATACTTAGTTTGGTTGCCTTGGATAGCCAGCGGGAGATTTTAGCTCTGATATGTTTGGTTCTTATAGGGGCATGGTTGTTGAGAATAAAGGTAATCATGCTTCCACTGTCTACTAACACCTGGAATACTCTCTTTTGTAGAAATATAATACAGCTTAATAACTTAGGGGCAAGACAATGACAGAATAATTGCTCAGCAATCCAAACATTTGTTTTATCCCATTCCAAAGGAGTAAATTCATTTGTAGCATGCAGATTAATTTTCATACTTGTGCCTCTGGTATTGCACTCATTACTAGTAGAACTTAATCAGTCTATGGGACCGCTCCTTTCTTTTCTGAAACAACCTAATTTGTTACTTATTACTTTTTGTTAATCAGAGGATTGCACATTTCTTACTGCAACTTTAAATTTAGAAACAGACAATTCAGGTTTAAACAACTCAATATTAGGCCGGATTTCTACATGTCCACCATGTGTACACTTTCTGAATTCAAGAAGAGCCCTACCACAATGTTTATGCTGTCTATTCACTCAGAAAGATTACACTAGGCATACACATACCTTTTAGTAAACTTTACAAATCCTCACAATTAACTATTAAGCATTCAACTAACATTACTACTTTGTTAGAGTTTTTAGGATATACTTGCAGAAACCATTTTAATATACTACTAAGGAATTCCTTTTTAAATCTGTCCATGCCTAGAGTTTTAACACTATCATTTAACTGTTATGAGCAGGATTTAATGACAGTTTTATAAGATGTTTCAATTCAGGCAGATGAGCTCTTGGCAGCTTGTCAACACTTAAAGTCCAGCTTTATAGCTTGTACATTAGGAGTTCTTCCAGTACTAGCTAAATCTGACTTATCCCAGGCTTATTGTAAGACATACCTTTCAAATATAACAAATACGATGCAATATCATCTTCATACCTTAGTTTCTTTATGCTGTGTACAATTCTGGGAGCAGCAATGACATTAGCCAATTATGTTAATTGCTACTGCAATTGATTATTGAGCACATACCATGAAAAATGGTCACTTTTATAATGAAAGCTTGGGGTACTCAATTTTTTGCTCATCTGTCACTTTACTTCCATTTCGTTTATTTAACTGCATTCCACATAGTCCAGATATGGGCCACATAAACCACACAAGTATACATGCACTCACACACACATACACACACACACACACACACACACACACACACACACACACACGCACACATGCACACACGCACACACGCACACACACACACTCATGGCACCTCCAAATCAAGACTGAATTGGGAAAATGTGTTTTAAAAAGAGACATTTCTGGCTCTCAACTTCACTAGAAAAATATTCTCAAATAGTTTAAACACTTAGCATGAGAAAAATAGGAAAAGAGTACTGCTTTCAATTACTTATTAAAACTGCCTCCATTTTCTACCTCTGTCAACTCTTTCACCTCACTGGAGGCAGAAATACATAAAGAAACAGGTACGATCTAAGGAAGAAGGAAAACAGGCCATTCAGATTTTGCACAGTTAATTTTAGGTATCTTTACATTATTTCACAGTACCTCAGTTTGACGTTCTCAACCTCTGGAGCTACATCCACCATTTTTGTCCCATGCAGGTCTAGTCCCCTAAAGCCCTTCCAGAGATCAGGGTATAAACTGGGTCTATGTCACATTATCGAAATTACAAAAGATCGAACACCATAAGCTCGTCCTTGGAATCTCGAAATGTGATATACTCGAACGCTCAGAACAGTGAATTTTTACCAAGGGAAAAAATTTGCTGTTCAAAGAATACACACACAGCACAAGCACACCAAAATACATAATCCACACATACACACTTCACAGAACCCCACACTAAACCGTACGTACACTACTAGCTATCCACTTACCTTAACCCAACTCTAACCCTAAGGTCCCTAACTAATGCACACTCGCCTTACACACTCCCTAACCCTAAGGTCCCTAACTAATACACGCTCCCCTTACCCGGTCCCTAACCCTAAGGTCCCTAACTAATGCACACTCACCTTACCCGCTCCCTAACCCTAAGGTCCCTAACTAATGCACACTCACCTTACCTGTTGCCTAACCCTAAGGTCCCTAACTATCGCACACCCATCTTACCTGCTCCCTATCCCTAAGGTCCCTAACTATCACACACTCACCTTAATTCACCAGGGGAAATGATGTCATTAATTGTGTAATTACAAATTTAAATACTTGATTGTTATTGGTTGTATACATGTATATAAACCTTTAGTTCATTAATGAAAGTGTTCTGATGAAGTCAATTTTTTAGATGAAAGTGCTTAACCAATGTTTTAATAAATACAACTTTTAATTTTTGAGCCGTTATTTTGCAGTGTCGTTCGTGGTATCCACAGTAGTTATTGTGTGCTTGATAGTATCACACATTCACCTTACCTCGGTCCGTTCGCACACTTACCCTAACCCGATCAGTCACCTTTGCACCACAGTCGTGGAAAAAGCGAAGCTGCAGAAACGGCCCACTGAATACTTTCTCTAGGAAAATATTCGGTGTTCTGCAGCTTCGTTTTTCAAGCATTCGCTGAATAGGGGTAAGTTTTAAGACTTCGATGTTATAATATAGACCTGTATAAATTACAGTTTACAACTACAGACCTTGATTAGGCCTTCATTCCAGCTTTACACCAACTCTTCACCTGAACTACTTTTGTGCCACATGCAAAATAGACTTGGAACAGATTATCCAACAACTAGAATAATAAGTATTCAGTTAAGAGTCATTGTTGTAAACCCAGATAACACTTCCACATCAGAAACTATCCTCCTGATTTTCTGTATTTAGACTGTGGTACTTTATATAATACTAATGGACAATCAGTAGTCCTACTATACTACATGATTACTTATGTGTTAGAAAGTTTAAGACACTGGGCAGGATTCATGAAGCCTCCGTGTAAGAGATACATGGCTTACACGGAGGCTGCAGTTAAACGGTGTGATGTCAGCATGTCATGCATATGCATGAGGGCATGCTGAATCACACCGAAGGCTAACACGGTCTGTGGAAGACAATAGGGGGCATGTCCGTAGGCCGAGCCCTGCAAGCGGACACGCCCCCAGAAGAATAAAATTGCCCAAAGTAAACACCCACGACAGAGGCCATGGAAATGTGAATAAACACAACACAACACATGCCCCCACAGACTATGAACATAAAATATATAAATGAACATCTTATATATTTTTATTTAAATTGTAAAGATGTTTGCCCGTGAGTGCGCTCGTTTGCGCGGGCGTGCCCGTAGCTTAGCCACAGTTAGCAGTCAGTGGAAAAGGATATAAGAACTAAATATGCAAAGTAAGCCAAGAAGCAATAGCGTAGCGGTAGAGATGTTGGCTGAAAAGCAGGCATTCATGGTGCGAGCCCCCACAACACCAATTTTTATTTTTAGTAAAATAAGCACGAAACAAGTCCCTGACAAACATGTACACATATCAAATCATAGTTCATGTAAAATGTAATGAAATAGTCCATTTATTTTGAAGAAATGTGAGATAACAAAATAATAAAAAATGCCAGATGTGCCTATAGCTGAGCTACAGTTTAACAAGTTGAGTGCATCTGCCTGTAGGTGAGCAGTGGTTTAACAGGTGCAAAATGAGTGTCCGTAGGTGAGCAGTGGTTTAACATGCTGAAACTGTGTGCCCCTAGCTGAGCTGAGTGTAATATGTGTGCTGATAGCCATATGAGGCGTAAAACAGCGTACCCCGTTTGTGCGGAGCTGCGCACCAAGCCAACAAGCTAACCGACGGGCAACGTTGAGCAAGCCATATCAAAACTGCCTTTACACAGACACACCCCTCAGCCTGTCTAGACAGTCATAAAAAATAAAAAGCAGTGACCAGGTTCGAACCCAGGATACTATGCACCATAATCAAGGTACTGAACCACTAAGCCATGACAGCAGTACCTCTAAATGCAGTAATAGCAAATATATAGGAATGAATACAAAGTGGCGCATGACAAAGCAGGTTTTGTGAAGTTGATACAATTCCAAAATGGCCAATCACAGATATGTGTGGGAAAAACGGCATATATAAGCCCCATAGGTGGGAATACACAGCATAAACGATTGTAGAACTGACTTGCAGCCAGAATGACAGGAGTAGGTGAGGGTAGTTGCTTTCGAGCACAGAGGTGGGGCATTGAGGAGTCCAGATACATGGTCTGGCTCCTAGTCCACAATCATGAGGCCCAACTCATGCAGGGCCAGGTCCTGTGGGGAGCATATAGGGCTGAGGCATGGGACCGGTTGGCTCATGATCTCACCAGTGCCACAGGGATTCCAAGGACTGGTGAGCAGGTTCGTCACCACCATGTGGACCTGAAGAGACGCAAGCAGGACCAATTGAACCTTTGGATCCAGGAGGCCCGGCAAATGCCCAATGCCCCACTACTGAGTAAGTTACATGTAATTATGTATGTAAGAAATTAAACTAGCTGATATTATGGAGATGTGTATTCCAATATTACTTCATTTATATTACAGCTGCAGGTGTCCGTTCTGCGAACCGCAGAGCCTATGGCGATAGGCTGGTGCGGTTGCGCCACCAGCAGGTCAGTAATCCTCTCCCAGGAACTGTAAAGAAATATAAAAGTATGACAGTTAGCAAAAGAGTGCAGTGTAGTCACTAAGTAATAGAATGTGCAAGTAACAAGTGTAAGAGTGTTTGCAAGTATTGCTTGATTACAAAAGTGTGTTGCAGTCTGTAATCCAAACATAAAAATTAAAATGTCTGAAATAAAGTCTGAAATAAAGATGCCCCACCTGTAATATAATAGTATACAACCTGCAGCAGGCTGAAAAGTACAGCTGCAGAAGATGAGCAAATCACATGTGTGAAATATACCCCTGTTGAAATACTGAAACATGACAGAAGTCAGACTGCTGGAAAGGATTGTAATAACTACAGGTAAAACATGTCAATAAAGCCTAGAAGTAAGTACCATCCTGAATAGTAAAATGAAAACAAGTGAGAGAGTGTGAGAAAGTGTTATGAATCCACCAATAAAGTAGTAATAACCCCTGAATAAAGAATACTGCAGTCAGTACAGAATGAAATGCATGTGAGAAGCAAAACCAAACAGGGAAATCTGTCCAAAGTGTTGCTGCAGCTGGAATGTGTATCCGGAAATCTGGATATGTTGCTCTCAGTCTGCAATATGCAGATAGTATGATTGTCTGACATACCAAACATCCACAGTTGTCTATAGATATATAAAGCAAATGTAGCAGGATGATGTAGCTGAACAAAGCCAGATATGAATGTGTATGAAGAACAATAAAATGTATATTGATGTAGCAGTAACAGTCCTATCAACAAATTGAAGTAGTTATCATATAGGAAACTGTAGTTAGAACAGTAGTGTGTATATATGTGCAGCTATTAGAAATGTACAGCATATGTTTTGGTATTCAAAGGTGTTAATATTATTTTCTTCACCACACCCTATAACCACATATAACCAATTCCACATGAAAATGGTATGTGCAATCACAATTAACACCCCTGGACATTTGTCCTGTTGGGTCATAAATATTTGCATGTCCGTTGATGCATCTGCCCTGTTCATACATCCAAACCTGATGGTCTGTTGCCATCAATCAACCCTGCATGTTGTTGGACTGTGTATTGCTGTTCAAATTATGCATGTGTTATGCTCGCTGTTCAATGGTGTGAATATCTGGGTGTTTGGTTAATGGGAATACTAATGCATGCTGTTATAACTAATTGTGAATGGTATTATATGTTACTAACCCAAACTGTCATGACATAATGCAAAACATAGGACGGCAGGGAAGGTGGGTTCCAGCGGACCCAGCTCTCCCACCTCAGCTGGCGAGTGCAGATGGCACTAGTACCCAGTCTGGACCCTCCTCTGGTGGCCCTGTGCCACCTGTGGGTGGAAGCGCTGCAGGGGATGGGGCTCGTCCCCCCTCTGCAAGTGCGGCCGGAGGAGAGCCACCACTCACCCTCCGTAGCGTCCGGACTGTGGTGCGTAGGGAGATCCAGGACGCTGTTCTTGGGCCCCTACGCCAGCTTGAGGCACAGGTGGCACAACTTACGGGCATGCCTGTTGCCCGGCCTACACAGCCCCCAGCACAGCCCTTCCTGGGCAGTGAAGGAACAGTGGCAACTGCCCATGGGTGGGGATATCAGTTCCACTGTTGCCATCTGTGGGCTCATGGGCTCTGGATATCCAAACCTCCGCCCCGCCAATTTTGTAACCCCCCCACACGTGTCATACAGCGCCCCTGTATGCATCTTGCTTGTCTTGTCTGTTGACCTACCCAACCTACCTCCCCAGCTATACTGACTTCCTTCACCTGACATATCACTCGAACCTGAAAAAAAAAAAGGGGGCACTCTGTACCCACATAAAAATTACGCCCCATACATAGCTGCCCATTCTGTACACATGTCTGCTGGACATGGAAACTATCAATTACAATTGGCTGTACAACAAGTATTATTGTTGTCCTGACACCTCTCTCAGGGGTGGAAGGTTTCAAATGTCACACCAAATTAGATACATATGCACAGCTGTTGCTGATGAAGAAATGGGCAGCTATGGCCTTACCTACATCCCTCCTGCAAATCCCAAGCTTGTTTCCCTACTGTCTTACCCTCTTTGTGACCCCTTTTTCACCACTGTCCTGTCTCCCCATTTTCATTTCTTTCAAAGAAAATAGCGCGGGTGTGCGCCAGAGTAAGCACTGTTAAGCGGTTATAAGTGGGTGTGCGCGGAGCTGAACGCCAGTGCGCATGCGTGAGCTCTGCGCAAACCAGTGCTAACCCAGTTACAACTGCTTAAAAGTGCCTTAGTCACTCTGATTGACAGGTCCTGTAGTCAGTTCAAAAGCAAAAATAAAATCCCACTGTCAGTCCCGAAACCAGGACCTTGGAAACAGTAGTCTGCATGACCTACCACTAAGCCATGACTCTTACACAAGAACATTGTGCTAAAATAAATATATCATGTAATAGTAGGAATGAATGTAAAGGGAATATAGGATGTGTAGTACACAAAGCATGTAATTTAGAATTACTGTCAAAACTAGTGGATTTCCATAATAGTAGTGTGTGAACAGAAACAGCCATGTTAGTTGGTAGCTAGTAGGTAATAATGTCAGTTAATGTACATATATAAATGTATGTATATTTACACACACATATATATATATATATATATATATATATATATATATATATATATATATATAGTTGAAGGTGTCATTGTGCATGCACACTTACTACAGGGAACAGGAGAGAGGAATGGAGAAATGTGAATCTACAACACAGCCTGAATCATGAGAAAGATACTAACCTTTACACTCACAGAACAGTGTCCACAGCATACCAGCATGGTCCCCGCCCTTACAATCTGAAAGGGCAATGCCTATCTCACATACCCTTTTGTAGCACTGTCCTGAAATCACAGTGAGAACTGCAATCGGTACACAACTGGCTGCATGCGATTAGCAAATGCTGGCTTACAATTGGTGCAGAGGCCATCACATGGACCTATGCAGATACCTACAAAAGCATCCTGTACTAACACTCCAAACATGCAATACATTCATTGCACTGTCTGGAAGCAGACAGAGGGAGAGAGGCAGACAGAAACAGAGAGTGAGACAAAAAAAAAAAAACACACGCTACACACTGAGTCTAAGCTGTCAGCAGTGACAGTAGCAAGCCGTGCCAGCAGCAGCAGGAAGCAGAAGTAGTGGTAACGTAACCAGCTGTGACAAACACAGGTAATGTAAAGTAGCAGGTTAATAGACTGCATACTGTGAACCCTCCAAATGTGTCATAGGTCTGTATCTATAGGTATGTCCATGTGATTTTAAATTGTGTTTTTTAGTAGTGTTCCTGTTAGTTTTTCTCATCAAGGGAGTGACTGTTTAATCACCCTTGGGGGATCCAAAAAAGGTTGAGGATGTAGGGACATAGGGCAGATGAGAGAGAGAGGGCAGCTAGTAGGTTTGTGTATGAATTTGTAGGGATTAGTGAGTTTAAGTAGGATCAGGTAGTTGGGAAATTCGAGCCACTATAGAGAATGGAGAGAGTGGCAGTGGTGACAGGAGCATTTTGAGTTAGTTGCAAATTTGCTTATTTTATTATAGCATGATTGAGTTTGGATTGTAGGCCTATTTGGAGGTTATTTAAGAGGGAGGCACAGTATATGAGAGAGGGAAGAAGGTAAGCAGAAGCTAGGGTTTTCTAGTGGTGGGAGAGATGTAGTAGTTGTGCATGTAAAGGAGTCCTCATTTTTGGTGTTTTTTTTTTTAACGGAGGATAGAATATGTCAGTCACATTTTAGCTGGCTGTCAATGATGACACCAAGGAGCTTGGTGTTAGATACTACTTCCATTGGGATGTTATTGCTACTAAGCATTAAGATGGAGTTTTTGTCTGTTGGGGAGTTTCTGGGGGGGGATCATTAGTTTGGTTTTATTTGCATTAAGGGCAAGGTGGTTGTTTTTCATCCAGCATTCTGTTTTGGAGAAGGCTGACTGAGTCTTTAGAAGTAGGTCAGACAAGCTGTAAGCAGAGCAGATGATTGTTGAGTCATCTGCATATTGGATAATAGAAGAGTCTGGGATGGCTTGGTGGAAATTGTTAGTAAATATATTGAAGAGCAGAGGTCCTATATCTGAACCTTGAGGGACACCAGTGAGAGTGTGTTGAAAGGGGGAGGTTGAGGATTTCTATTGAATGGTTTGTTGATGTTCAGAAAGGTAGCCTGGAACCATGGTAAGGTAGAAGAGGAGATGTTAAAGGATGATAGTTGAGTTGATAGTAGAGTTTGAGAGATGGTATCGAAAGCTTTGGACAAGTCGAGAAACAGAGAGGATGCAAGCTTGCCAGACTTAAGCTTTATTTATAGTTTCGAGAAAGGATAGGAGGGCAGTTATGGTACTGTGGCCAGGGTGAAAACCATATTGAGTGGAGGTTAGACCGTTGTTTAGAGTAAGATGTGACATGAGTTGAGAATGGATACATTTCTCAAGGATTTTGAAAGAGGGAACGGATAGTATATGTCTGAAATTGGAGGTATCAGTGTTTTTTCCTACGCCGTGCAGTGGGATGATGTAAGCTTGGTGCCAGAGAGATGAGACATATGCTTCTTGCATGGATCTGTTGATTATGATGGAAATGGGAAAGGCTATGCTGTCTGCAGAAAGTTTTAAGAAGGTTGCTGAAAGATTGTCAGGTGTGTTTCGCTGGGTTTGAGTTGGAGTAGAAGTATTTTTATAGTATGTGTGGAGATGGGTTGTAGGTTGAAAGGAGGGGAGGGAGGTAATTTGGTGGAGTGGGTGGAGGGGTTATTGGGGGAGGTGGAAAGAGGAGGACAGCTTGGCAATGGAGTCTATGAAGAATGAGTTAAATTGAGTGGCAGTGTCCAGGTCTGTATTGTTTGGGTTAGGGCAGGGACTATCTTTGTTGCCTGGTTGAGGAGTGATGTGATTGTGGACCAGAATGTTTTGGGGTTGGTTGAGTTGATGGTTTGAAGTTTGAGGTAGTATCATTTACGGTCTCTGGCTAAGAGTTTTTTTACAGAGGTGCAAAGTTGCTTGAATTTGAATAGGTGGTTGGGGTGTTTAGTTTTTTTATATAGTTTCCAGGTTTTGTCTCTTTGTAGCATACTTAGTTTGGTTGCCTTGGATAGCCAGCGGGAGATTTTAGCTCTGATATGTTTGGTTCTTATAGGGGCATGGTTGTTGAGAATAAAGGTAATCATGCTTCCACTGTCTACTAACACCTGGAATACTCTCTTTTGTAGAAATATAATACAGCTTAATAACTTAGGGGCAAGACAATGACAGAATAATTGCTCAGCAATCCAAACATTTGTTTTATCCCATTCCAAAGGAGTAAATTCATTTGTAGCATGCAGATTAATTTTCATACTTGTGCCTCTGGTATTGCACTCATTACTAGTAGAACTTAATCAGTCTATGGGACCGCTCCTTTCTTTTCTGAAACAACCTAATTTGTTACTTATTACTTTTTGTTAATCAGAGGATTGCACATTTCTTACTGCAACTTTAAATTTAGAAACAGACAATTCAGGTTTAAACAACTCAATATTAGGCCGGATTTCTACATGTCCACCATGTGTACACTTTCTGAATTCAAGAAGAGCCCTACCACAATGTTTATGCTGTCTATTCACTCAGAAAGATTACACTAGGCATACACATACCTTTTAGTAAACTTTACAAATCCTCACAATTAACTATTAAGCATTCAACTAACATTACTACTTTGTTAGAGTTTTTAGGATATACTTGCAGAAACCATTTTAATATACTACTAAGGAATTCCTTTTTAAATCTGTCCATGCCTAGAGTTTTAACACTATCATTTAACTGTTATGAGCAGGATTTAATGACAGTTTTATAAGATGTTTCAATTCAGGCAGATGAGCTCTTGGCAGCTTGTCAACACTTAAAGTCCAGCTTTATAGCTTGTACATTAGGAGTTCTTCCAGTACTAGCTAAATCTGACTTATCCCAGGCTTATTGTAAGACATACCTTTCAAATATAACAAATACGATGCAATATCATCTTCATACCTTAGTTTCTTTATGCTGTGTACAATTCTGGGAGCAGCAATGACATTAGCCAATTATGTTAATTGCTACTGCAATTGATTATTGAGCACATACCATGAAAAATGGTCACTTTTATAATGAAAGCTTGGGGTACTCAATTTTTTGCTCATCTGTCACTTTACTTCCATTTCGTTTATTTAACTGCATTCCACATAGTCCAGATATGGGCCACATAAACCACACAAGTATACATGCACTCACACACACATACACACACACACACACACACACACACACACACACGCACACATGCACACACGCACACACGCACACACACACACTCATGGCACCTCCAAATCAAGACTGAATTGGGAAAATGTGTTTTAAAAAGAGACATTTCTGGCTCTCAACTTCACTAGAAAAATATTCTCAAATAGTTTAAACACTTAGCATGAGAAAAATAGGAAAAGAGTACTGCTTTCAATTACTTATTAAAACTGCCTCCATTTTCTACCTCTGTCAACTCTTTCACCCTCACTGGAGGCAGAAATACATAAAGAAACAGGTACGATCTAAGGAAGAAGGAAAACAGGCCATTCAGATTTTGCACAGTTAATTTTAGGTATCTTTACATTATTTCACAGTACCTCAGTTTGACGTTCTCAACCTCTGGAGCTACATCCACCATTTTTGTCCCATGCAGGTCTAGTCCTAAAGCCCTTCCAGAGATCAGGGTATAAACTGGGTCTATGTCACATTATCGAAATTACAAAAGATCGAACACCATAAGCTCGTCCTTGGAATCTCGAAATGTGATATACTCGAACGCTCAGAACAGTGAATTTTTACCAAGGGAAAAAATTTGCTGTTCAAAGAATACACACACAGCACAAGCACACCAAAATACATAATCCACACATACACACTTCACAGAACCCCACACTAAACCGTACGTACACTACTAGCTATCCACTTACCTTAACCCAACTCTAACCCTAAGGTCCCTAACTAATGCACACTCGCCTTACACACTCCCTAACCCTAAGGTCCCTAACTAATACGCTCCCTTACCCGGTCCCTAACCCTAAGGTCCCTAACTAACGCACACTCACCTTACCCGCTCCCTAACCCTAAGGTCCCTAACTAATGCACACTCACCTTACCTGTTGCCTAACCCTAAGGTCCCTAACTATCGCACCCATCTTACCTGCTCCCTATCCCTAAGGTCCCTAACTATCACACACTCACCTTAATTCACCAGGGGAAATGATGTCATTAATTGTGTAATTACAAATTTAAATACTTGATTGTTATTGGTTGTATACATGTATATAAACCTTTAGTTCATTAATGAAAGTGTTCTGATGAAGTCAATTTTTTAGATGAAAGTGCTTAACCAATGTTTTAATAAATACAACTTTTAATTTTTGAGCCGTTATTTTGCAGTGTCGTTCGTGGTATCCACAGTAGTTATTGTGTGCTTGATAGTATCACACATTCACCTTACCTCGGTCCGTTCGCACACTTACCCTAACCCGATCAGTCACCTTTGCACCACAGTCGTGGAAAAAGCGAAGCTGCAGAACGGCCCACTGAATACTTTCTCTAGGAAAATATTCGGTGTTCTGCAACCGTTTTCAAGCATTCGCTGAATAGGGTAAGTTTTAAGACTTGATGTTATAATATAGACCTGTATAAATTACAGTTTACAACTACAGACCTTGATTAGGCCTTCATTCCAGCTTTACACCAACTCTTCACCTGAACTACTTTTGTGCCACATGCAAAATAGACTTGGAACAGATTATCCAACAACTAGAATAATAAGTATTCAGTTAAGAGTCATTGTTGTAAGCCAGATAACACTTCCACATCAGAAACTATCCTCCTGATTTTCTGTATTTAGACTGTGGTACTTTATATAATACTAATGGACAATCAGTAGTCCTACTATACTACATGATTACTTATGTGTTAGAAAGTTTAAGACACTGGGCAGGATTCATGAAGCCTCCGTGTAAGAGATACATGGCTTACACGGAGGCTGCAGTTAAACGGTGTGATGTCAGCATGTCATGCATATGCATGAGGGCATGCTGAATCACACCGAAGGCTAACACGGTCTGTGGAAGACAATAGGGGGCATGTCCGTAGGCCGAGCCCTGCAAGCGGACACGCCCCCAGAAGAATAAAATTGCCCAAAGTAAACACCCACGACAGAGGCCATGGAAATGTGAATAAACACAACACAACACATGCCCCCACAGACTATGAACATAAAATATATAAATGAACATCTTATATATTTTTTTAAATTGTAAAGATGTTTGCCCGTGAGTGCGCTTTGCTGGCGTGCGTAACTTAGCCACAGTTAGCAGTCAGTGGAAAAGGATATAAGAACTAAATATGCAAAGTAAGCCAAGAAGCAATAGCGTAGCGGTAGAGATGTTGGCTGAAAAGCAGGCATTCATGGTGCGAGCCCCCACAACACCAATTTTTATTTTTAGTAAAATAAGCACGAAACAAGTCCCTGACAAACATGTACACATATCAAATCATAGTTCATGTAAAATGTAATGAAATAGTCCATTTATTTTGAAGAAATGTGAGATAACAAAATAATAAAAAATGCCAGATGTGCCTATAGCTGAGCTACAGTTTAACAAGTTGAGTGCATCTGCCTGTAGGTGAGCAGTGGTTTAACAGGTGCAAAATGAGTGTCCGTAGGTGAGCAGTGGTTTAACATGCTGAAACTGTGTGCCCCTAGCTGAGCTGAGTGTAATATGCGTGCTGATAGCCATATGAGGCGTAAAACAGCGTACCCCGTTTGTGCGGAGCTGCGCACCAAGCCAACAAGCTAACCGACGGGCAACAGCGTTGAGCAAGCCATATCAAAACTGCCTTTACACAGACACACCCCTCAGCCTGTCTAGACAGTCATAAAAAATAAAAAGCAGTGACCAGGTTCGAACCCAGGATACTATGCACCATAATCAAGGTACTGAACCACTAAGCCATGACAGCAGTACCTCTAAATGCAGTAATAGCAAATATATAGGAATGAATACAAAGTGGCGCATGACAAAGCAGGTTTTGTGAAGTTGATACAATTCCAAAATGGCCAATCACAGATATGTGTGGCAAAACGGCATATATAAGCCCCATAGGTGGGAATACACAGCATAAACGATTGTAGAACTGACTTGCAGCCAGAATGACAGGAGTAGGTGAGGGTAGTTGCTTTCGAGCACAGAGGTGGGGCATTGAGGAGTCCAGATACATGGTCTGGCTCCTAGTCCACAATCATGAGGCCCAACTCATGCAGGGCCAGGTCCTGTGGGGAGCATATAGGGCTGAGGCATGGGACGGTTGGCTCATGATCTCACCAGTGCCACAGGGATTCCAAGGACTGGTGAGCAGGTTCGTCACCACCATGTGGACCTGAAGAGGCGCAAGCAGGACCAATTGAACCTTTGGATCCAGGAGGCCCGGCAAATGCCCAATGCCCCACTACTGAGTAAGTTACATGTAATTATGTATGTAAGAAATTAAACTAGCTGATATTATGGAGATGTGTATTCCAATATTACTTCATTTATATTACAGCTGCAGGTGTCCGTTCTGCGAACCGCAGAGCCTATGGCGATAGGCTGGTGCGGTTGCGCCACCAGCAGGTCAGTAATCCTCTCCCAGGAACTGTAAAGAAATATAAAAGTATGACAGTTAGCAAAAGAGTGCAGTGTAGTCACTAAGTAATAGAATGTGCAAGTAACAAGTGTAAGAGTGTTTGCAAGTATTGCTTGATTACAAAGTGTGTTGCAGTCTGTAATCCAAACATAAAAATTAAAATGTCTGAAATAAAGTCTGAAATAAAGATGCCCCACCTGTAATATAATAGTATATAACCTGCAGCAGGCTGAAAAGTACAGCTGCAGAAGATGAGCAAATCACATGTGTGAAATATACCCTGTTGAAATACTGCAACATGACAGAAGTCAGACTGCTGGAAAGGATTGTAATAACTACAGGTAAAACATGTCAATAAAGCCTAGAAGTAAGTACCATCCTGAATAGTAAAATGAAAACAAGTGAGAGAGTGTGAGAAAGTGTTATGAATCCACCAATAAAGTAGTAATAACCCTGAATAAAGAATACTGCAGTCAGTACAGAATGAAATGCATGTGAGAAGCAAAACCAAACAGGGAAATCTGTCCAAAGTGTTGCTGCAGCTGGAATGTGTATCCGGAAATCTGGATATGTTGCTCTCAGTCTGCAATATGCAGATAGTATGATTGTCTGACATACCAAACATCCACAGTTGTCTATAGATATATAAAGCAAATGTAGCAGGATGATGTAGCTGAACAAAGCCAGATATGAATGTGTATGAAGAACAATAAAATGTATATTGATGTAGCAGTAACAGTCCTATCAACAAATTGAAGTAGTTATCATATAGGAAACTGTAGTTAGAACAGTAGTGTGTATATATGTGCAGCTATTAGAAATGTACAGCATATGTTTTGGTATTCAAAGGTGTTAATATTATTTTCTTCACCACACCCTATAACCACATATAACCAATTCCACATGAAAATGGTATGTGCAATCACAATTAACACCCCTGGACATTTGTCCTGTTGGGTCATAAATATTTGCATGTCCGTTGATGCATCTGCCCTGTTCATACATCCAAACCTGATGGTCTGTTGCCATCAATCAACCCTGCATGTTGTTGGACTGTGTATTGCTGTTCAAATTATGCATGTGTTATGCTCGCTGTTCAATGGTGTGAATATCTGGGTGTTTGGTTAATGGGAATACTAATGCATGCTGTTACAACTAATTGTGAATGGTATTATATGTTACTAACCCAAACTGTCATGACATAATGCAAAACATAGGACGGCAGGGAAGGTGGGTTCCAGCGGACCCAGCTCTCCCACCTCAGCTGGCGAGTGCAGATGGCACTAGTGCCCAGTCTGGACCCTCCTCTGGTGGCCCTGTGCCACCTGTGGGTGGAAGCGCTGCAGGGGATGGGGCTCGTCCCCCCTCTGCAAGTGCGGCCGGAGGAGAGCCACCACTCACCCTCCGTAGCGTCCGGACTGTGGTGCGTAGGGAGATCCAGGACGCTGTTCTTGGGCCCCTACGCCAGCTTGAGGCACAGGTGGCACAACTTACGGGCATGCCTGTTGCCCGGCCTACACAGCCCCCAGCACAGCCCTTCCTGGGCAGTGAAGGAACAGTGGCAACTGCCCATGGGTGGGGATATCAGTTCCACTGTTGCCATCTGTGGGCTCATGGGTTCTGGATATCCAAACCTCCGTCCCCGTCAATTTTGTAACCCCCCCACACGTGTCATACAGCGCCCCTGTATGCATCTTGCTTGTCTTGTCTGTTGACCTACCCAACCTACCTCCCCAGCTATACTGACTTCCTTCACCTGACATATCACTCGAACCTGAAAAAAAAAAAGGGGGCACTCTGTACCCACATAAAAATTACGCCCCATACATAGCTGCCCATTCTGTACACATGTCTGCTGGACATGGAAACTATCAATTACAATTGGCTGTACAACAAGTATTATTGTTGTCCTGACACCTCTCTCAGGGGTGGAAGGTTTCAAATGTCACACCAAATTAGATACATATGCACAGCTGTTGCTGATGAAGAAATGGGCAGCTATGGCCTTACCTACATCCCTCCTGCAAATCCCAAGCTTGTTTCCCTACTGTCTTACCCTCTTTGTGACCCCTTTTTCACCACTGTCCTGTCTCCCCATTTTCATTTCTTTCAAAGAAAATAGCGGTGTGTCGCCAGAGTAAGCACTGTTAAGCGGTTATAAGTGGGTGTGCGTGGAGCTGAACGCCAGTGCGCATGCGTGAGCTCTGCGCAAACCAGTGCTAACCCAGTTACAACTGCTTAAAAGTGCCTTAGTCACTCTGATTGACAGGTCCTGTAGTCAGTTCAAAAGCAAAATAAAATCCCACTGTCAGTCCCAAACCAGGACCTTGGAAACAGTAGTCTGCATGACCTACCACTAAGCCATGACTCTTACACAAGAACATTGTGCTAAAATAAATATATCATGTAATAGTAGGAATGAATGTAAAGGGAATATAGGATGTGTAGTACACAAAGCATGTAATTTAGAATTACTGTCAAAACTAGTGGATTTCCATAATAGTAGTGTGTGAACAGAAACAGCCATGTTAGTTGGTAGCTAGTAGGTAATAATGTCAGTTAATGTACATATATAAATGTATGTATATTTACACACACACATATATATATATATATATATATATATATATATATATATATATAGTTGAAGGTGTCATTGTGCATGCACACTTACTACAGGGAACAGGAGAGAGGAATGGAGAAATGTGAATCTACAACACAGCCTGAATCATGAGAAAGATACTAACCTTTACACTCACAGAACAGTGTCCACAGCATACCAGCATGGTCCCCGCCCTTACAATCTGAAAGGGCAATGCCTATCTCACATACCCTTTTAGCACTGTCCTGAAATCACAGTGAGAACTGCAATCGGTACACAACTGGCTGCATGCGATTAGCAAATGCTGGCTTACAATTGGTGCAGAGGCCATCACATGGACCTATGCAGATACCTACAAAAGCATCCTGTACTAACACTCCAAACATGCAATACATTCATTGCACTGTCTGGAAGCAGACAGAGGGAGAGAGGCAGACAGAAACAGAGAGTGAGACAAAAAAAAAAAAACACACGCTACACACTGAGTCTAAGCTGTCAGCAGTGACAGTAGCAAGCCGTGCCAGCAGCAGCAGGAAGCAGAAGTAGTGGTAACGTAACCAGCTGTGACAAACACAGGTAATGTAAAGTAGCAGGTTAATAGACTGCATACTGTGAACCCTCCAAATGTGTCATAGGTCTGTATCTATAGGTATGTCCATGTGATATGTTGTGTGTACGTAGTTCCACCAAAAGGGGATGACTATACATTACATGTTAGTCAGTGTTAGGCCATGATCCTGGCAGCAGTTGTCTGTGCGTTGCCCTCATCAATGGCTGTAGTGACTGTTTTGAAAGGTCAACCAGGTTCAAAAGGCAGGATCAGCCCATCACAAAGGCAAACTGGCCGGGAACAAGTGTCTGCAGGTACCCAATATCTCTGTTTATGCATCCCATACTGAATAATTCCATAGCTTAGCAGACCAGGGCAGTTATGCTTATGATGCGGTAGTTCCCAGGGTCAGTAGAGGTGCCTCCTTAGTGGTGTGGGACCACTGTTGCTGTATGCCAGTGTTCAGGTACATATCCTGTAGTACGGCCAAGGTTAAATATCAGTCTTATATGTGGTTGTATGTCCTCTTGGAGTGCACGTAGCACACATCCAGGGATACCATCAGGTCACAGTGATGCTGTGTGTTCTGCTTTGCTGAGGGCGGCCCTCACCTGGACATGTGAGATGATAGGGAGGTTACATTCAGCTGTGATAAGTATTTCTACTTGTGGGGGAGAAGGAGGGGGAATACATGCACCGAACCTGTCTGCAAGAATGTTGTCAATATCTGTGTGTTCGGTGAATTTTAAGTAGGTGTGTATTAACTCAGAGCATATCTGAGGCATTTGGTCCATATGTGTAACATAACTGAAGAAGGCCTTGTGGTTATCTATAGTGTTTGTGGCCGTTTCCTTCCCAGAGTAGGCCGTGGCTGTTGTTATGACAGACCGTAGCATATTACCAGTGCTGACCACAGATGCCTTCCCTTAATGTGAATCTGCTCTGTCCTGCAGTAGCCTCCTGCTATTGTTATACAATTTGCCTCTGGCTGGGGTCCACCGGACAGGATGCCTAACCTTTGTGCATAGGGTCTCGGTTAGAAATGTGTGTGCAAGTTCCATGCAATCTGTGGGATGTCCGTGGTAAGCATTCGCAAAGGGGTCAGCAGTGTGGGATGTGGCTTCCACTGGCCCAGTGGGCTGCATGGATACCATCTCAGTCCTAACAAGTGAATAACCTGTCTAATCACATACATATCAAAGTAGTCTACTGTGCTGGTGGTGGTGGTGGGATATGTATATCCAGGCCGAGTAACTTGTGCCCAGATCACACTAGTGGATGGCATTTCACATACAGTACCTTGGTATGAACCCCCAGAGTGAGGTTGTGCATTGGACCTGTCGCAGTGTGCTGACCGATGGGGCATGCTACTATGTTGTATGGAATGTGGTAGGTATTGTTGCACAGGTGTTGGCTGAGCACTGATATCTGGCCATGTACTCGTGTATCCACCATGAGACACACACATGCAACATATGGGAGTAGTAGTATATCACTACACTTGAGTATCATGTATAGTATGTGTGCCATATATTGCTGACGTAGTCTGCTGATATCCTGTTTGTGTTCTCTTCCAGGGAGATGGCGCATCAGTGTAATCCCACCTACTCTGCAGCGGAAGATGAGGAGATACACCAGAGCCTGGTGCGGGATTATGACATACTGTTTTCCCGCACCAGCCAGAATCAGCAGGAGAGGGCTGCACTGTGGCAAGACCTTGTCCGTAGGGTAAATGACATTGGCACGCATAATAGGACATATGAGCAGGTACGACATCACTGCAGTGATTTAATCAGAAATGTCCATCAGCGTGCATCGGATATCCACAGGCAACAGGTTGCCACAGGAGGTGAGGTGGCCACACATCCCCCCCTCACCAGACTGGAGGGGCTACTCCTAAGTGTTGTGGCTCCAGCCCCGGAACAGCAACAGCAATACACCTGCATCATGATGGAGGCTGGATCCACACAGCTTCATGACATGGAGCATGCAGGTAATATGCCATATGTACACTTGACTGTTCTGTACACTGTTAGTTTATGCATGTGTAAGGTGTGTCCATGGTATGTAGCTGTCAACATAGTATGTAATTGTGCATGTGTGATATTGGCAATATCAGCAGCTGACGTGTGAAAGGCAACTGGTGTACTACTGCACTGTATCATATGCAGTATCAATGGCACAGTTGTGCCCACTGACATTAATCTCCTCATTTTGCAGGTCCCTCCGGTGTTACAGCAAAGCAGGCCATCCATGCTGGTGAGTGTGTTTAACAATACCTATAATAGTCCTGATAGTGCTAGTAATACTAGTGTAACTCAGTAGTGCTCTGTGTGTATACTGCAGGATGTGCATGTGTGCAGGTGTGCCTGTGTCCATGTGTGCATGTGTGCATGTGTGCATGTGTGCCTATGTCCATGTGTGCATGTGTGCATGTGTGCATGTGTGCATGTGTCCACGTGTGCATGTGTGCATGTTTGCATAAGTGCATCACTGGTAACATTGTGTGGACACTGTAAACTGTGTTTCCTGTCTTCCTCCCACAGGTTCAGGTGCTGCTCTGGTGTCCTGCAGCAGGGAACCTGAATCTGGTGCCACAGGTACTGGTAATGATGATATCTGTGTTATGGTACAGGAAGGTGTGTCAGGGTCCGCTATCGGTCAGCCAATTGACAGTACACAGCTGTCAACCCCATCATTGCGCACAGTCATCCTGCCAGTACATCCTTTGTCACCATTGTCCCTAGGTGATGGACAGGATACAGTGGGCATTGACCAGGGTAATGTAGTATCTGTGGCACATGCTTCCCCATACAGCAACCATGGGCAGGGTCCTGTGATGGTACCACACAGACAGTTGCCCATGGGTTCTCATGGGAGCATCCGTGGGCGTACTGCCTCTGGCAGACTTGCCCAAAGAGGTCTATCAACCTCAGCTATGTTTTCGGCTGTCATGCAGGAACAGTCGCGTATGGAAAGATACACCAGACAGGGTCTGAGGGAGCTGAGAGCATGTCACACAGCCATGACTGACAGTATGCGTGACATCGCGGATGCTATCCGTAATTTCACCGATGTCATAGACAGATGTTGTGGGGACATATTACAGCAGTTCCACAACCAAATGTCCATGAGCCAGGGCAATGGTGGGCAGTTGCGGCATCAACGTGGATGTATGCCAGCAACAGCAGCAGCTGGCAGTCGGCGCGGATGACAACAGGCCTGCGCACACCCCCATAGTACCAGCAGCAGCCCCAGCAATGCTGGGTCTGTGCTGTCATCGGAACACCCCGGGAGACCACGTGCACGTGGCACTGGACAGTCCCAACAGGGACCTGTGTCTAGTCAACACACTCCCGCTTCTGTCCCAGTCTGGCTTAGTACCGGATACGGTCCATAGCACCCCTGCCAGGCACAGGTACTGTGTCCGTGCCCACAGACTCTGATCTGTATGACCTGCCAGGTGCAGTCTGTGGCTGTCCACAAACCCTCTGTATATGGCAGCCATGAGGTGGAATTGTATGCGTGCATACACACATGCGAAATGTTAACACCTAGGGCTACCACATACATGCACACACTGCACCAACAGTGCCCCACCCTGTACTGCTGTCCCTCACCAACACACATACACACACATGTCAATTGGTGGTATCAGTGGCAGACTCAGGCATACCTAATTCACACCCTGTGCATATGATGAAACTGTGCCACCTCCTGCAATCTCCAACATCAGTGCAGGAACAGGTAAACACATTGCTGATGCACAGGGTGACTACATAGAAGTGTATTAGTAGTATCATGTTGGTAACAGTACAGTGTGCTGATATGACTGTGTGTATATCCCAGCATGCCTGATGCAGTAACCGTAGGACTGTCCTGAATTTTTATCTGCACCCATAGTGCGCACCAAAGTGTAACAGCTGCACATTATTGCATACCGGTGGTAAGGATGTCAACAGATAGCCACATATAGTGGTAGCACAGGGGGGGAAGCTAATGCAAGTAGTGATATGCAGTGATGGACATGTACAGTAATGGTGGCAAGTTGCTCACAACGACTATGCAATGTGGATGTTTGTGCATGTTGATATGTGTGCAGTACCAATGTAATTCAAATCACAATTAACTATGACATAATATCAGTTCTACCATGGGCATCTGCGCTGTGCATTCCTGGGTACATGTTGATAGTGCCTACATATTTGCACTGTTACCTACTGTTAGTGTTACCCCTTCTTTGTTGTACAATGGGCTACTTCCAGCCCTGCTTACTGTAGCTTTGTTTGCATGCATGTTCGCTTGGGGTTCCCTGGAACACTGCTTCCACCTGCAATGCAGAGTTACAGTGCTTCTGTGGACTCTAGTGACATCTGCATAGCACGATATGTATGTCAAGTTTACACATGACAGAACGTCACTGTCTGTCCTGTTCGCATGTACGTTGCCTGTGACACATTGCACATGTCTTACCTGGCATTTACCCATGTGTGCAGTCATATATGCCAGTGCTATGAAACAGTAGCAGTACACCCACACATACACACCTTCAGTATGGTGTTCCCCATTGGCCCTATGTGTTGGTACTCACCATGGCAATCACACTACTAGGGTAGCATGTGCAAAGGTAACCTGTGAATCACCTCTATGATCCAGTTGTGGTTTATGTGAGTCATGTGGCAATGTCACAGCTGCCACGTGTATGCAGTCAACCATTACCCTTGGCCAGGAATGTACGACACATGTGTGGGATGCCACCACATAGACAATCTGGGGACTGAGCACTCTGAACCCAGTAATGCCATACCCTGTCAGGTGGCATGTCATACTACAGTGACTACAATACCAGTCAGACATAGACACTCACTGACAGCAAGCTGAACACACTGGGGCATACGTGGGGACTCAGAATAGCATCCTGCCTGAGCATCAAACACCTCCATAGCTGGCACACAGGCATATGTTACGTCGGAACAGAGCACATGCCACACATGGCACACACATCCCATGTGCCACACACTCACAGCCTGTAGGGCTACACAACACACCTGCTACAGATGTGTCAGGTACCTCTCTTGGCCGCTGCAGTGGGGTCCCGCTCAACAGGCTGTACATGGTGAAGGTCACAGTGATATGCCTCTGGGGAACTATGGTCCACCATAAAACACATGCATACAGGTCAGTCAGAGGCATGGACACATATGACTCAGTCATTGACCATGTCACTAAGGATGACCTGAGACATACCTCCCTGGACTACATGATAGGGAACATAGAAGGGATCTCTCAGCATGTGGCACGGGCCAGTATGAGCCTGATCTTGGTTGCCATCATACCCTCACCAGGTATGCTACCACTATATGTAGGAAGGGTGTTCTATGTCTACATTCTGCTCAGTCTCCAATGTCATTCATAGGGTATCCACTGGCTGTCAATGTGTGCTTACATGCTAGGGAAGACACAATGATGTGCGAGGGGCAGCTTGCACATGAGACCCATGGCCCAATGTATATTGGCGAAGCCCCTTGATACACACATACTGCCTTATGCTGTAGGACATGGATTACATAGCCACCTCCGCTGGTATCACACAGGATAGGACACTAACAGTGATGCTACACAACACCAGCAGTGTACACCGCATGCATCTTGCAGTGTACACCAGCAGTGTACACAGCAAGATGCATGCACTGGACACTGTCCTCAGCACGGTGAACTGCAATGTCTGTGCAGTACCAGAGTCCTGATTCATGGATCACACGTGCAACCAATCACTGCCAGGTTATACCTCATACCATGCCTGTCATCCCCTACACATGTAATACTGGACAGGGGGGGGTGGTATCCCAAGGCACCACAGATACACACACCTCCAGGTTGTTGGCACAGCACAAAGCATCAGGGCCTATTCATGTGCAGCTAACAGTGTGTCGGACTGCCGTCTGGTTCATAGCCTGGCACACAAAACCCTCCCATACACAGGAAACCCAACTATCCTCCATAACAACACTGGCAATATGCAAGTCTCAAGAACTGTCTTTATATGGCTGGACTGCATCCAGCCAAACACTGTGCGAGAGCATTACTGTAGCTACAACACACTAGTTGAAGGGTTTCCAGCATGTGGTCACTGAATTGCAGTGGAATGACATGTTACCACTCCCACAACAGGTGGGAACATGCAGCACCTGTACATCGACTACATGTAGACTATATGGCCCAGACCAGATGTGTATCCCCTGCT
Organism: Protopterus annectens; assembly: GCF_019279795.1. Classification (NCBI taxonomy): domain Eukaryota; kingdom Metazoa; phylum Chordata; order Ceratodontiformes; family Protopteridae; genus Protopterus; species Protopterus annectens. The sequence goes on along the minus strand of NC_056731.1, from coordinate 1,012,385,638 downwards.
GTAGGTATTTTACCATATACACCCACACTGTATAGACACATACCACGTGCGGCCCCTGCACAGTAAGACACAGTCATATTGTTATGAATTGCAAATGCCATTTATCCACTCGAGGCATGTGTCAGACATGGTAACTACTGCAGGTCACAGGTATTTATGTGTATGTGTCACACACATACATCATGTGCATTGCCATTGCTGGTTTAGGCAATGGCATGCATTGTTATGCACAAAGACCCACACAAGGTCATAATGTGTGACACAACCACACGTGGCAGTTGTGGGTTACCAAAACATACCTATCTGTACTCTGACAATGGTAATAGACCAAGTAGCAGAGCGCACTATTGGCATTACTGGCCAACTAGCCCTGTTTGGCTGTGCTGATAGTGTGGTGACATCCCTTGTGTTTACTGGGGGAATATGCAGCATCTGGTGTATTGTAGTATTTGCCAAAAGGATCTGTTCTTTCACACTTGCATTTACACACACCCTACTACCCCCACACACACTTGCCATTTGTAGGATTCATACCCCTATCTAACTAAGTCACGACACATGAGAAAGATGCATTAGTGAAGCACACTATTTGGATTACTAGGAGGTTCCTCTTCTCTGGCTTTACTTATAGGGTGCTGACATCATCAGTGTTTTGAAAGGGTAATGTGCATCAGGTAGTGTGATCTCCTGATTGCCAAAACTAACATGCTTTTCATACAGAATTGCACACACGCAAACTCCTCACTTCCAAGCACACACACACTTGCCATTTGCAGGTTTCAAACCCCTACCTATGTTATGACATTTGAGAGTGACGCTGTAGCAGACTGTGCTATTTGGATTACTGGTAGGTGTCTTTTCTCCAGCTGTATGTATAGGGTGCTGACATCATCACTGTTTGGAAAGGGTAATGTGCATCATGTAGTGTGATCTCCTGATTGCAAAAAAGCACATGTTTTTCATACAGAATTGCACACACACAAACTCCCCACATCCAAACATACCCACTTGCAAGTTTCAAACTCCTACCTAACTATATTATGACACTTGAGAGAGATGCATTAGCAGAGTGCGCTATTCGAATTACTGTGAGGTTTTCCTTCTCCTGCTGTACATATAGGGTGCTGACATCATCCGTGCTGAGACAGGGAAATTTGCATCCTGTAGAGTGCTTTCACAGTTGCCAAAAGGGACATCTCCCTCACACAGACTTGCACACACACTAACCCCCCTCCACACACATCGAGCAGTTGCAGGATTCAAACCCCTACCTAACTATGTTATGACACTTATGATAGTCACATTAGCAGAGCGCGCTATTCAAATTACTGGGAGGTTTCCCTTCTCCTGCTGTACTTATAGGGTGCTGACATCATCCGTGCTGAGATAGGGGAATGTGCATCCTGTAGAGTGCTTTCACAGTTGCCAAAAGGGACAGCTCCTTCACACAGACTTGCACACACACTAATCCCCCTCCACACACACTGGGCAGTTGCAGGAATCAAACCCCTAACTAACTATGTTATGACACTCATGACAGATGCATTAGCAGAGCACGCTATTCAAATTACTGGGAGGTTTCCCTTCTCCTGCTGTACTTATAGGGTGCTGACATCATCCGTGCTGAGATAGGGAAATGTGCATCCTGTAGAGTGCTTTCACAGTCGACAAAAGGGACATCTTCCTCACACAGACTTGCACACACATCAACCCCGTTCACCCACACACACACTGAGCAATTGCATGGTTCGAACTCCTACCTACCTATATTATGACACTTGAGGGAGATGCATTAGCAGAGCACGCTAACCGAATTACTGGGCATCTTGTCTGCACCTGCAGTATTTATAGGGTGCTGACATCTTTATTTCTACAGAGTTATGTACATCTAGTACTACCTGTCAGGTGGGGGATAGCATATATATGCATTTGCAGCCACCTACGTCAGGGTCAGATATGCACATCGCACTGGCAGGTTATGTTCTATACCATGCTTCGTGACCACAGGACCTGTAACACACAACACAACCAGTTCAGACCACCACACCCACATCCAGACACACACTTAGCTTCCCTGGGAACAGTGCCGGGATATGCAGGTGTTCACATACACCATTCCAGTTGTTAACATCAGGTACAGGCATATTGTTTGTGAGAACTACTCAGGCCTCTACCACTTTACCCTACAGCCACTACAATTTGTGGGTCCATGTGCTATGGCAGAACCACACACCACAGCCACATGGGGGAATACATATTGCACCTGTCCTTCTGCAACATGGGTACTCACTGTTATACACCAGAGGTAGACCACCATTGTTGATATCTGACAATACCCACCTTTCCCTGGACATCCATATCCCATACCCACCCCCAGGCAAGGTTGTCACTGCACACAAACTGTATTTAGCACAAGCAGACTCTGCACTTGTGAAGACTGGGGTGGACGACTTCAAAGGACCCATGCTGGGGGACTATACTGGCCACTCAGCATAATCCTTGACAATTGCATTCTATGAGCATGTGTACGGTTTGCATTGATCATGCTATCCCACATATACCCATGACTGCTCCACAACATGACACCTGTCAGGTGTACTCCAGCCATATATGAGCCGTCCAAAAGACAGAATGAGCTAATACATTGCAGAGCTGTAGCCCACAGAGGGAGGACATCTGTGAACAGTTCTGGCATGACACTTCATTCCCACATAATCATCACAACACAGTGTTCACAGTGGAATTGTCCAGACAATGCAGATAGGGCTCCCCTCAGTCTGTTATTGATGGCCACTTACTGTTAGGGATCCTCAGCAACCCTCTTCCAGCACACACCAACAACATGGCTGTGGCTTAGCACATTCAAACCCTGGGATCTCCACTGTGCCCCTGCTTGACAGAGGCACAGCTCACTAGCCTCACACGTTGCCTTATGTGACCTACTTTACAGGGGCACAGTAGCCTACTGTACTGGGGATGCAGATGCCAAGCACACTCTGGCTGAGCTGTCATTCCCTAGGGCAACAAGCCTAGTATTGACCTCTACACCCATATGTTCAATTGTCAGATGCACAATATTTGTTGTGCTGTTCTACTGTTTGCAGGTCTTTTTTGCCATAGCATTCCCTGTTCCTATGACCAACTTGTGTATCTGTGGAAGATGTTTGCATATGATGGCGATCTACTATGTCACTTATGTCTCTGCAGTCATTTACTGTGTGCACTGGGAAGATTGTTGTGTTGTGGTTGGTTCCTGGACTGACACATACAAATACCAGATATGTGTGGCCAACTGCTAAACGGAGATATTAAGTGTGTGAGCATGCCCAGTTCAGCCTTTCCATGGCATGTTGTCTGACATATGCCTCATTTATCAAAGTGTGCGAGCATGCCCAGTGTGAGCTTTCCATATGTTGCACTCTGAAGTCCACCACATATTTGGGTGTGTGTGAACTTCAACAATATCTCACGTTTATGGTTGTGTGTTGGATGTCATGTTGTGTACTAACTGGCCATCTGCTTCGTGTCTGCCACAACAGGGATTATACTGTGCCTGCAGGGATTGCATGGGATACTTTGCAGACAGTTGTCAACATAATTTCATAATGACCTAACACTGTAGTACCGTATAGTGTACTGGTTCAGTACTTTCACTGTGGTGGACAGTATCCTGGGCTTTATTTCTATCACTGCTTGACATCTTCATAGTGTGCGCAACAGACTGTGTAGGGGCCAGCTGTGCACATATGACCATGTTGCATTATGTTCAGATATGGACTACCTACACCAGGCTCATCCAACATTGGTAGTGTATTCCACAACATAGGTGGACATTGGCAAACACTAGCAAAGTTCCCTAGGCCATTTCTGATGCTAGTCACAGGGTGTGTTTGTCCTTCGACACACATTGTAACTGGAGTTTGCCATGACATATGTCATTGTTGGTATACTGTGCCTCCTTCTACCTCTGACATAACAGTGATAACCAGGGTTAACCTACCATCTCCCATCCACTCATCAGGATTCCTCTTGAGGGGTGTCAATAGGTGACTCTCTGGCTAACATGTACCGGGAGTCTACTCAAGAGTGGGGATGCCTTCTGTGTTATGGATCATTCTGTACAGCTTGTCCTATGTATGTCAGTGCTGGGGTTCAGGTCTCTCATGTGCATAGCTCACTGTCATTCAGATTGTACAAGGTTCATTGATTCCAGGTTGGACATGGCTTCATACATCAGGCACAGCTTGCCTGTAGCTGAGCAGTATGGCAGTGTGTGGGGCTGCAGTTTGTTTACTCAGGCAACACATGGCATCTGTTCATGCTCTTTGCTACTCCTGGTGGGGTACTGTTGTGGACTTTACAGTTGATGGAGGTGTCTGCTGAGGTATATCCCACAGGGGCTATTGTAGTCAATTGTGACGCTGATGAAGGATGACTGCAGAGCCATAGTGACCTCCCCTTATCTACATCTGACAACTTTCATGATTGGGTGGGTATATGGTATGTTTCTGCGAACACTACAGCCACATGTTTGTCCAGTGCAGGATATCTATCACCTTGTGTCCCCAGGTCTCTCATTACATGTTAGGTACATAATGGGTTAACACCTGTGTGGTAATTTGTGGGCACTTACTGTATATCCACGGTGGTTGTCTTTCCACAGTTCTGCAATTAGCTTGCTGACATGGCTATGGCTCCAGTTGTCTGTTTGTAGGTGGCCCTTTTGTGGGTTGCTTGTGTCAGCTGGGGGTCGGATATGGTGGGCTGTTTGTACTCCTCTGCATACATGTTCAGTCACAGTCCTTCCATGTTGGCCTATACCTATGGGACATATATACAGAATGGGGGGGGGGCCCAGGACCAAGTCTTGTGGGATGCCACTCATATCTGCTTTGTAGTCTGACATGGATGCAGCATGTCTGACCATGTCAGTTTTGTCCTCGGTCTGGTTTGCAACCCCTCTACTGACATAGGGGTATATATTTAAGCTGGTGAACATATCCATACTGAACTCGTAGGGTATTGTCTAGAAGCATATGCACGGTCCAGCTACACTGTGTGGACCACATTGCCCTCATCAATGACCTTAATGACTGCTTCAAATGGGTCAAACATGTTTAGGGGCAGGATCTGCAGTTACGACAGCCACACTGTGTAGGGTCCAGTATCAGTAGGTCCACGATAGCTTTATGTCTGCGGTACATACTGATCCTTTCCATCGCTGTGCAGACCAAGCTTGTCAGGATCCTGGGGTGGTAGTGTGCAGTATCCATTCAGGCAACACATTTGTTGTGAAGGACCACTGTTGTTGTACACTGCTCTTTGGGTACATATCCTGTGGTAAGGCTGACATTGGGCAGTAGTGTGATTTGGCATTCCATTATTCTTGGAGTCCATGTTGGCCTCAGCCCAGGACACCATCACATACCTTTGCTGCTGTGTGTTTTGCTTTGCAGATGATGGCTATTACCTCAGCATCTGCAATGTCAGGTGACCAGCAGTCTGCTGGGATAGATATTTTGCATTTTTTTTTGGGGGGGGGGTTTGCACTGCACCTGTCAGGTTGTATGTTAGCAATATGTGTGTGTGTTTGGTATGTTGTTTGTAATATCTGTGTGATTCAGAGCATATCTGTGGATTTCCAACATGGTTCCTACCATCAGTTAAGTAAGCCTTGTGATTATCCTTAGTGTCCTGTACAATTTGTATCTTCATAGGTTCATGGGTTCATACTAGGCTATCCACCCTAGGGCATTGGTAAGCCAAGCCAGAGTGTGTGTGTCTTTCACCGCCCCTTGCTATGTGACTATTATGGCCATTTATGATTTTCTTTACTGTGCCTCTGTATGGTCGTGACACAGTGAAGAACCCCAGTATACATGTACGATCATCCATCCACTTGGCAATATTCCTGTTGAGGGGTGTCAGTGAGGGGCTCTGCCTAACATGGATTGGGATCCTGTTTCTGGGTGTGGGGAGCCTCTGGGTTATGTATCTGTCCCTCCAGCACATCCTATTTCATTATGTGTTGAGGCTGACATTTGTCACTGTCACAGCTCCAATGGCTTTGATTTCCTGTGGCGGAGCATGTCCATTACTCCTGTGTTGGACATGGCATTGTACAACAGACATACAATGACTTCTGTGTAGGCAGTCTGTGACTGCATTCAGCTGGGGTGTCTACAGCCAGGCAGCATATGACATATATTTGACACCCTTTATCCTCTTGGTGGGGTACCTTTGAGGTCTTCCGAACTGCTGCAGTTGTCACATACGGTACATCCCATATGAGTCATTGTACTAGATTATGGGTGTAATAAGGGAACAGTACAGGGTCACAGTGACCTCTGTTGATGTAGATGTGAATCCTTTCATGATACGGTGTCCAATATCGACAGTCTTCCTAGCCACATTGGCATTGTGAGTGTCACATGACAGGTTACTGTTGACTTGTGCCCCTAGGTCCCTGATTACTCCTTGCATACATAATGGGTTACCACCTATGTGTTGATTTGTGAGTACCTTGTCTGGTATTTGGTGGGACATTCATACTGTCCAGTGTCTTCAGGATGTCTGGGTGGGGTTCTTCTGTGAGAGAGTGTGGTCTGTCGCATGCTACAGACTGTATAGCAGTTTTGACTACACTTAGGTGCACATGGGTGGTCTCCGCTGCTTCGTGCATTGTCAGTTACCTGGCCGTATGGCTGTCTGTGCTGCATATGGATACTCCCCCTCCTTTGATGTTTTGGTCCAGATGTTGGGGCCATAACGCATGATATGTGGTATAACCTGGCAGTGCTGGCGTGCTATCAGTAGGCTTGCAGCAGGCTTCTGTCACTGCACATGATATCAATGTTCTCCATACTGGGAAGTGCCTCAGGGGCATGCATATTGCAGTTTACACATCTGGCATTGGTCAGCATTACCCTTATGTTTCTTACCACTTATGTTTTCTAGGGTGGTGGGTTAGTCTTTTTGGCCTTGCCTACGTACGGCTCTATGGAGGTGGCAAAGGCCTTATCCAGTATCCAGACGTCCAGGGGTAACAGCTGCAAGCCATCCCTGGAACAGCAGCATGGCTTGTCATGCATGACATCTCAAGCAGACAGACATTAGACCCTCTTGGACTGACAGCTGTAACTGTGCCACCTGTTAAAGCTGATCATTCTGTGTTTGTACTGTGGCATCATTCTTGGTGAGGGTTGGATGCTGCAAACGGCCAGTGTCATACCGGCCTGGGGTACATACTCAGAGAGCTCATCCATGTCTCTTTTCATGTAGTCCAGGGAGGTACATCTCAGGTCATTCACACCAGCATGGATAATGAGTGCATCATATTTCTGCTTGCTTTGGGGTGACCTGCATACTTGTGTTATGTGGCATATTGTGGCAGCCTACAGGCAGCTTACTGTACCCTTTCCCTTGTTCAGTCTGGTGAGTGGGACAGCAGTGTGTCTGCCTATACAGACACCTATTACAACCGTATCAGGCATGTTGTTTCTCCTTCTGGCCTGTAACTGTTTGGCACACCAGCTGTGTGTACTATGTGTTGCATGTGCTATGTTTGGAGGTTGTGGTTGCTTGGGATCTGCTTTGGAGGCTTCTGTTGGTGTGGTGTGTTTGTAATTAGCTCCTTAGTGACCATCTCATCACCTATATTATGAAAAAGAAGGTAATAGGCTCTACTCCACCTATGTACAGGTCAGTCAGAAATTGGAAGCATTTTGACCTCAATAAATTCCTGATGGAACTTCAATCCTTTAACTGGGCATCCCTTAAGCATCTCCCCCTAGAGGAGGCTGTACTTCATTTTAACAACACAATCCTAGCCATACTTAAGTCTCATGCCCCTATAAGATCAATTAGAGTAAAAACAATGATTGCACCCTGGTTAACAAAAAATACCATATCACTAATCAAACTTAGAAACAAAGCATGGAATACATGGCGGTCAACCAAGTCAACCTCGGACCGCATAAAATTCCAACAACTAAGAAATGAAACCAAAAAAGCAACACTATCTGACAAGAAAAATTATTATTGCCAACTCCAAAATAAACATCAAAACAACCCTCAAAAATTCTGGACTGGATTAAACAATCTTCTCCACCCAGGTAAATCCTCCACTCCTACGCCAAAGCAACTAAGTGACAAAACCCCTGAAGACGTAGCGAATTCCTTTAACAACTTCTTCACAAACACTATACAATCCCTAGCTAATCAATTACCATCCAGCAACTCCATTAAAACAGAAAACTTCCAACATTCACAATCTACCTTCAAATTTCAGCCTGTCTCTACTACCTATATAAGATCCTTACTAAGGAAACTAAAACCTACTACTCTCTCTGCAGACCTTCTTCCAGCTGAATACCTACAGATAGCAGCAGATGCCATCGCATACCCTATCTCGATACTTATCAATAGAACCATAGCAGAATCCACAATCCCATCAATATGGAAAATATCCCATGTCATACCTCTCCACAAAGGTGGCTTATCTACAGAACTATCAAATTATAGGCCCATAGCAATACTGTCACCATTGGCCAAAATCATGGAGAAGTGCATACATAAACAATTTCTTTACTATCTTACCCACAACAATTTATTAACTAACTCACAACATGGTTTCAGACCCCACCATAGTACTACCACTGCTCTTCTCTCTTTTACTGATACTATCAATCACAACCAAAATGACAAAAAAATATCTTCAGCACTGTTTCTTGACCTATCAAAGGCCTTCGATATGGTGAACCACCAGCTACTACATCATACACTAGAAAATCTCCAGCTAGATAAACAAGCTCTGGACTGGTTTCTTGGCTATCTCTCTGATAGGAAACAAGCCGTCCTCTGGCAATCTAAGCTCTCTAACCTCTTACCAAATACCATAGGTGTACCCCAAGGATCCATACTGGGGCCTCTTCTTTTTACTATCTTCACAAATGACCTGTATAAGGCCATCCCTGACGCCACCTGCATTCAGTATGCAGATGACTCGATATTAGTCTGTGCTGATACATCTCCTGTCAACCTATTATCCAAAACTCAATTTTGCTTTATATCAGTAGAGAATTGGCTTTTAGCATGTAAATTGATCCTGAATCCAAACAAAACAAAATTACTACTTTTCCATCCCACGCAAAAGACCACACCCCTATCCTTTTCTATCTACTCCAAAAATGGGACAATCATCTCCCCAGACTCCTATACCAAACTATTAGGAGTTTCCATAGATAACAAACTCAGATTTGATATCCATATCAATCAGACCATTAAGACCATTAACAAAAAACTCGGGTCACTATACCGGATCAAATCTTTTCTAACTCCAATAGCAAAAGTGACATTGGCCCGCTCACATCTTCTCTCTACCATCCTGTATGCCTCTCCTATACTCACTAACCTCAATACATCTGAACTAAACATACTATCGCGCTGCTATAATCAGATTACTAGATTTGCTACAGGAATGCCTTACAGAACACACCACTGTATTAACCTAAGAAACCTAGATTGGATCGAATACCCCAACCTTCTACAACAGACCCAACTTATCGAAGCATTTAAAATCCTGAACCAACCGGACAAAACTCCAGCTCTGAAAAACTTAATCAGACCCTACAATAATCCCAGTAGCTTGCGTTCCTCCAATAAACTACTAGTTCAAACAGTCAAAGCCAACAATGTAGGGGGCGACTCACTCTTTACCAATGCCATTGGTAAAATATGGAATTCCCTCCCTCCCGGCCTCTCCCACATTTCCTCTCTATATCTGTTCAAAAAAAAGTTACATCACCATCTAAAGTCAAATTGGCTCTGTCATTGCTCTAATCCTGACTAATCCTTTCTCCAACATGTATAGATCTTTTCCTATATGCATCCCCTCTTTATTACTTTCTCCCCTCTCCTCTTAACTAAAGTATTGTGCCTAGTGGGAGAATTAGTATGCTGGAATTTGTGTTAATATTTTGTAAACTCAATATTGTACATGTTTAGAATATTTTACACTTTACTGTATCTCCTCTGTTGCAGGAGAGAAATTTGTTTTTTTTGTTTTTTGCTGTTTCTTTCTTTGTATTATCTCAATGTATTAATTTCTGTCACTGTGGAGCTTTTCTCCCCGGGCCTCCGATGAAAATGGACATGTATCCAGTTGGACTATCCCGGTCAACAAATGTAAAATAAAACAAATAAAATAAAAATAAATAAAATAATTAGGGCCTCCGGAAATGTTTTTCTGTGTTTATGTGTTTGGTTTACAGTTGTGATAGGTCTATGTGGGACTGGGTTTGTGGTGTATGTGGTTACCTTCTCCTCCTGACTAGTTTTGACAGTACTGAGTTGAGGGAGCTCAGCCTCCGGTTTGGATAAATCGTTGCATCTCTCACATATATTTGTATTTATTGGGGGGAATTGTAGGTTGTCTGTGTACTTGGGGCAGGTGTCACATTGCCTCTGGATTCACAGATTCTACTTGTTGTGGCTGGCCTTGAAGATTCCAAGATGGCCGCCGACTAGTCTAGTCCTTACTCTCTGAGCTCCTCACAGCTATTTAACTTTTGTTTTTTTTTACAACTTTACATCAACCTTTTTCCTCAAATTTTTATACTAAAAGATTTTATAAATCTTTATCTACGCATTTGGATTATTTTTTCTTCTGGAATTATTATCCTGGGATTTATTTTACCTCAGAACATTATTGGTCTCTCTGCTGCTGGGACTCCTACTGCTCCAGTCTGTTCCTGGTTCCTGGTATCCTGTTAACTGCATTCCATTTCTGGGCATGGCTACAAAATCTGACTCCATGGAGACTCAGCCTACAAAGGCCAAATATACTTCAATGCTCTCTCCTGAAAAAGATTCAGGTTCAAAAAGACTGAAATCATCTAGATGACCTACAGAAACTTTTAATGTAAGTAATAAAGATTTAAATGGCTCAAATTTCCTTTTAGAAGAACTAAAAATATCATTAAAACCAATCCAAAGTGCTATACTTGTTGTGGCTGGCCTTAGTGGATTCTATGTGTGGACATATTTTATTGCCATACTACTGATCAGTGATTACTTCCCTTTTTATGTTTGCTCTATCATGTAGTAGCTTCCTCATTCTCTTGCATGGTTTGGTAATGGCTGGAGTCCAGCATGCCAGATGCCTGCATGTATGGCATTGTGTCTTTTTGTTATTTGTGATTGCATACTCCAAGCATTCCTGGCTGTGTTCATGGAATGCCTGTATAACATGTTCTGCGGTGTGTCCCATATTCTGCACTTGCACAGGGCCTTTTGTGGATTCCACATTGGTTTGGAGGGGTGCAATCTATGCTTTACACATGTTTTTCACCGTGGTTTTCTGGCCAGGGACTGTGGTCAGGATGTGTATATCCAGTGTGATTACTCTATGGTCTGGTCTTACCAGTGAGGGATACACTTCTCATCTTGCCATCCAGTACACATGTTGCTGATAATCACATCCAGTATGCTTACCCCTCTTGTGGGAGTGGTACGTTGTTCCTAGGCATTTTGGTTTATGGATTCTGGGAACTTTTCTCCTACTGTGTTGGTGCTAGTATAATGCTCCCAGTGTATGTCTGGGTATTTTCAGTCAAGCAATATAATGTGGTTTGGGGGGGGGCTTGATATATTCATGTATTCCAACATAGGCCAGGTGCAGTTCCTGGTATTAGGACAGTAGTCTGCAGCAGGCTATACACTGGAAGGCGGTTTTAGCCATTGGTATTTGACCATGGCTAATCCATGCTGCTTCTTGTTGTGGTACCAACATGGGGGTGTGGTTATCCTTGACATTTATTGCTAGTCACCCTCCTTTTGTAGCTTGTTCCATGTTTTGTGGCTGTACAGCACAGTATGAGGTGTAACCTGGTAGTGTTAGGGTGCTGATGTGAGCCTTGACCCAGTTTTCTATTACAGGACTGATATCAACATTCTCCATACTGTGTGCATTTACACTGCACGCATCTTGCTGTTTAGACTTCTGGCATTGGGTAGCGTTACATCTAGGTTCCTAACCCTTGTGGTACCTATGAAGGTGGGTTTGTGTTTTGAGACTTACCTGTTCAGGGCATGCTGTGGGTACTGACAGCCTTTGCCAGTATCCACGGGGCCTGGACTGATAGGTGCACTCCACCCCTAGCAGGTGGTGCATCATGTCATTCTCCGCATGTCTTCCCAGGCTGAAACACATTGGCTCCCCTTTGACTAACTGCATTACTTCAGCCAGTTATTGCAATTGATCATCCCATCATCATTTTGTGGCTTCATGCTTGGTGAGGGTGGATGTTAGTCAGGGTCCTCAGGTGTGCATATAGTACATGGTGTTACATTACTTAACACATGGCATTCATGCCTCAGGTGGTGCTGCAGGGCTGCCTCTGTCGGATGCGCATATTACACTCCCTGTACATGTTTGTGAGCAGGTCATGTCATTTTAGGCATCCCTGTTATTATTTGAGTGAGTCAGAGGGGGTATCATTCCCAGGGTTCCTACTGAGCCAGTGTATGTGCTATGTGTTGCCTCTTTGCCAAGGCCATGGCATACTGGGCACGCCTCCTTCTGCCTACTGGGGCAGGCTCAGGTTGTTCCTCCTCCGAGTCACGCTCTGCCTGTGATGGCCTTGGCAATGGTGGGGGGCTGTTTGGCCCAGCCCTATGCTGGTCCTGCTGCAATTGTTTTCTCAAGATCATATTATGTAGCATAGCACATACCATGACAATTTGGGTACATGTAGTTGGTGTGTACTGCAAGGCTCCACCAGATGTGTCCAGACACTGGAACCATGACTTGAGCAGCCCAAACACACACACTCTATTACATTACGTGTTTGTGCATGTGCCTCATTATGGCGTTCCTGTTCAGGTGTGTGTGCATTTCTGATGGGTGTCATCAGCCACGGCTCCAGTGCATAACCTGCATCCCCCACTAGGTGTCCATGTGGGATGTCCCCATTGGGAAATGTCTGGTACAGCTGCGTCAAATGCCAGATGTGGGAATCATGGTAACTCCCAGGGCAGCTAGCACACACATTCATTATTATGCCCTGGGCATCACACATGACCTGTCAGTTGATGGAGGGGAAGCCCTTGCGGTTAATGTAGGCCCTACCCCGCTCACCGGCTGGTGCTTTGTTGCATATGTGCATGCAGTCTATTGCACCCACTACCTCAGGGTATTCTGCTATTTTCTGAAAGAGACGCATATTGCTGGCCAATACCTCACGGGCATTGGGGAAATATACATGATCACCGACATGTGCTGACATGGAATCCAGGAACTGGTGCAGTACCCTGGAGGCTGTTGCCTGTGATATCCCCATCATATCACCAGTTGGTCTCTGGAAGGTACCTGTTGCTAGTATTCTTAGGCCAACACATACCTTGGTTTCCACTGGGATGGGTTCCCCTCTGTTGGTTCTGTGTGTGAGGCGTGACCTGCACAGCTCAACTATTTGCTGCAGGAGCTCTCTGTCCACTCTATAGTGCTCTACTATCTCCAGCTCATGTAACCCGTGGTAGGTGACCCTGGGCCTGTACACTCTTCTCCGTCTCCTCACTGTGGGTTGTCTGGCACCATCTGCATTGTCACCACACTCAGCAAGTCGCCTATGTCTCATTATGACAGCTATGGCAGCCCCTAACATTTCTGCTCTGAGTGAAGCTTTTTCAGTTTTCACTTCTATTAGCTTACTCCTGTCTTGCAGTGTCTCTTGAGAGAAACATCCTGCACTGCTGTTTGCTGAGATTTAAGTGCTGGGCTGGGCTACTATTCTGCCTGTGTAATTGCCTGCTTCTAATTGTTTTCACCTGCTAGCTCCAGCAGTATTCCCTGCTAGCTTCCTACTAATTCTGTTGCTTCCTTTTTCCTTTCTGTTTCCTCAGGGGGGAGCAACGTGCATACCAGCAGAAACACGCTCACAGTGGCTTACACATGCGCACACATGCTTACACGGTTCAGAATCTACTTATTTGGGTTAAAACTCGCGCACACCAGAGCAAACAGTCTTACAAGTCTGCCAACAGGCTCCCACATGCTCAGTCTGCCTTTCACACGCGCACACTGCCCTACTCGCGCTTCATGGCGCACACACATGCGCATGCACGCCCAGCAAGAAACTTTAGTGTAAGTAACAGTGTACACCTTCCATTTCTTGACTTCCCACACTTATCTTGTGGCACTCCTCTTTCCCTGATCTGTGTCTGTCATCTGTCATGTTACACTGACCTCCAATGAACTGCATTTCTTTCTACCATTCCCCCCTGTGATGTCACCTATCTCCTACTCTATTCCTCCCCCTTATGTATCTCTTACACTACTCAGACAGTGCTCATTTGCTATGTGACTGTGAGATTCAGTATCCTAACCCTCATTTACATGAGATTGCCTACTAATGCTTAGTTACATGTCTTACACTCAGCTTCCCCCCTTAGCAACCACTACACGGTGGCCATGTTGTTTTTGGTCTGCTAGTCCCTGCATTGTCATTCCATGTATTGCATAAAACCCACATTTGTGGGTTTATAACCTTCATTTTTATGTTTCATACAGCGCAGCTCGTTTGCGCTGGGCTGTGCTGGGTATAAACATTATATTTTTATTATTTTTGCATTGGGTTACCTTGCCAATGGCCACATATTTGGCCATTGGCATGCTGCCTTACACATATGCACCCTTTATTTGGAGCTGACATGGCTCCATTGTGAATTTTGCAGAAACGTACTCAGTTGTCAACTGAGTACATTTCTGCAGCTAAAACGTCTCTTACACGGGCTGGTTTCTGCTTCGTGGATCGCTAATATACCTAATTTGCATATCTTTCAGCTGCAAGTGAGGTATTTAGCATGTCCACGCCCAGTCCGTGTAAGAGACGTTTTAGCTGGTCTCTTACACGGAGTTAAGGGCTGTTCCTGGATCGCGAGGCTTGCATGGAGTGTTACACGTCTCTTACACTCCGTGCCAGCCTTCGTGAATCCTGCCCACTATTTAAATATACACTCTGACACATGTAAATCTATATGTATGTATAAATAAATATATATATATAAATATATATGTAAATATATATGTGTGTGTGTGTGTGTGTGTGTGTGTATGTATATATATATATATATATATATATATATATATATATATATATATATATATATATATTTATATATGCATGTGTGTGTCTCACTCTCTCTCTCTCTCTCTCTATATATATATATATATATATTTATATATATACACATATATATATATATCTGTGTGTGTGTGTGTGTGTGTGTGTGTGTGTGTGTGTGTGTGTGTGTCTGTTTGTGTGTGTGTGCATGTGTGTGTGTTTGTATATGTGAGTGTGTCTGTATGTGTATATTTATATATATATATATATATATATATATATATATATATATATATATATATATATATATATATATATATATATATATATATATATATATATGTATAAATATTTATATATATATATATATGAAGGTATATATATATATATATATATATATATATACACACACACACGTGTGTGTTTGTGTGTGTGTGTCTCTCTCTCTCTCTCTCTGTATATATATATATATATATATATATATATATATATATATATATATATATATATATATATATATATATACATATATATATATGGGTCCCCTTCACTACCCCGACATGCCACAAAGCCGACACCCAAAACACCGAGAACAAAAGACCGACGACGCAGATGATCGACAAGATAAAATCCGACAGCACCGACATGGGCAACTAGTGAGCGTGACTCGGTAAGTGTACGATAGTGAGGGATTTAGGGTTAGGGAGTGGACAGGTAATTGTGCGATAGTCAGGGATTTTGGGTTAGGGTGCAGGAAAGGTGAGTGTGCGGTATTGTCGGACTTAGGGTTAGGGTGCAGGTAAGGTAAGTGTGTGATAGTGACAGACTGTAGTTTTAGCGGCGGGTTAAGTGAGTTAGGGTTAGGGTGTGGGTAGGGTGAGTGTGCGATAGTGACGGACTTTATGTTTAAGGGTGGGTTAAGTGAGTTAGGGTTAGGGTGCAGGTAGGGTAAGTGTGCGATAGAGATGGACTTTAGGTTTAGGGGTGGGTTAAGTGAGTTAGGGTTAGGGTGCGGGTAGGGTAAGTGTGCGGTAATGTCGGACCTTAGGATTAGGGTTTGGGTTAAGGTTAGTGCATATATAGTTGTGTGTAATGTGTAGTTTGTGTTTTGGGTGTCGGTGTTATGGTGTTTGGTTTTGTGAGTTGTCGGTATTGTGTGTTTTCGGTCTTTTGGTCTCTGTGTTTTGGGTGTCGGCTTTGTGGCGTGTCGGTGTCGTGAAGGGGACCCATATATATATATATATATATATATATATATATGTATATATATATATATATATGTATACGTATGTGTGTGTGTGTGTGTGTGTGTGTGTATATGTGTGTTAATTCACTTTAGAATCTCAGAATACTGAAATATCAAAACTGAGTATTTCGAGCCCATAAAGTGGAATCCTGAAAACAACGAAAACTCAGAAGCGCGAAATTCAAAATCTCGCATACCTGAGATTTTGAATTAACGCTTCTGCTGTACACACACACACACACACACACACACACACACACACACACACACACACACACACACACACACACACACACACCTTCCTCCCCACACACAAATACAAGCTCTGTCCTACATAATAGCAGAGGGGTGAGCACCCCTTCTTAAATATTCTAACTCCGAGGTCACACTAAATACAAAAACACACAAAACATCACCACACAAGCTACGTTCTCCTCGCACAGACACATCACAGCAACAAAACACACTATCACACACCACAACCACTACCTAAAACCTATACCACATAAACAATTACCTAAATTCATAACCACAGAGAAACACCAGAAATGCTACTTTAAAATCTCCAGTATGCGAGGTTTTGAATTTCGCGCTTCTGAGTTTTCATTCTTTTCAGGATTCCACTTTATGAGCACAAAATACTGAATTCCGATATTTCAGTATTTCGTGCTTCTAAAGTGAAAGCTGCGGTGGTGCAGCGGTAGCGTTGTTGCCTCACAGCAAGAGGTTCTCCCGTGGGATTCTCGGCTGGAGGGCTTTCTGTGTGGAGTTTGCATGTCCTCCCTTCGGTCGAGTTGCATTCAAAAGACATGCGTAGAATGGGCATGCTTTCGTTGAAGGTTGGGTGTCGAGCTGGAATCTCGGCACCCGTAAAAAATCTACTGCCAATTATTAGCAGACCGGAGTTCCGCTGTGGCGACCACTAACCGGGAAAAGCCGAAAGAAGAACAAATGTGCTTCTAAAGTGAATCCATGTGTGTGTGTGTGTGTGTGTGTGTGTGTGTGTGTGTGTGTGTGTGTGTGTGTGTGTGTGTATGTATATATATATATATATATATATATATATATATAAATATATATATATATATGTACACATATATATCTATATATATATATATATATATCTATATATATCTATATATATCTATATATATATATATATATATATATATATAGATATATATATATATATATCTATATATATATATATATATATATATATATATATATATATATATATCGATATATCTCTATATATATCAATATAATATATATATATATATATATATATATATATATATATATATATATATATATATATATACATGTGTGTGTATATCTAATGATACAGACACATATATAGATGCATATACTGCCTGAACAGTAGAGGGAACATAGGAGAAGGATGGCAGATACAGAGCTTTAAAAGATCATGCAGGAAACAGACAATGCAGCTAGTGAGGGAAAGCTGTTTTAGTCTGTAAATTAAGACTGCCCCTAACTAAGCATTTTGATTCACTGGAGACTAATCTAAAAGGTAATTCTAGTATGACTCACAATGACTTTGTATAAACAGCGAAAGTTGTTTCACTGTATGGGAGAAGCCTACTCTTTCAAGGAAGGAAGTGCAACACATCTTAACTGGACTTCACCTACTTATGCAAGAAAGCTCATGGAATTCTACAACCTGATGCAAGACATTTTTTAATATATTGATGTGAGACTAGTCACATGATCAAACACCTGAAGGACTTAGCAATTTTGCCAAGTCCAAAAGCACTTGCTTGGAACTGCTGTGTTTGCTTTGCTTTCAGAAACATCACTGAGAAAACACTTAAATATCACTACTTTGATTTTGTAGTAAAACATTTTTTTTTATGTGTGCATCTTTCTGGTTTATTACATGTAAAACTGTACTTATTACTGAACTCTGCATTATTTTATATTATATACAAAAAAAAAAAGATCACACACACATACACACACAGAACAGATACATAAGCACACATTCACCTGTTTGTATATGCAGATGCATTTTATATTGCCTTTAAACTGGTGTATGATTATGGCCTTACATATGGTTGCAGGAAGCATATGGTGATATCAGAGACAAAATGCAATATCAATACTGATTTTATTGACATCCATTTATGAAATGAGAACTTTAAAAATGCATTTTTTTTTCAAAAGCATTCATAACACATTTGTTCTTTTTTAAATTGTAAAAAAGGAGTCTGGGCAATATATGTAAATGGAACAACATTTATTTTTAAGCTGCTGTCTGCTGAATAAAATCTGTTAATTACATAACTATACTAGACAAGAAATGTATATACTCCCAATGAGCTCCTATAACCTCCAGAAGCAGAACAGAAAGAAACAGTACAATACCACAGAACAAAAAGTCTCTCCAGGAGGCAGACAGCAACAATTCCGATGTAACTTCAAGGATAATCCACAAATAACAGTCCTCAGTGACAATTCCACAAAGAAAAAACAGGAACTACTCGAATCCGCGCTTTCATTACTGCTTCTTCAGGTGTATAGTGAAAGCGCTTGTGTGTGGTTTAAATAAAGCAGTGTTGTGTTCTATCGGATTCGAGTAGTTCCTGTTTTTTCTTTGTGGAATTGTCACTGAGGACTGTTATTTGTGGATTATCCTTGAAGTTACATCGGAATTGTTGCTGTCTGCCTCCTGGAGAGACTTTTTGTTCTGTGTAATTACATAACTATATTATATTTCTTACTATTTACATTTGATCAAAAGAGGAAAGTGACTGCTCTTGCAATATTCTGCAATTTGCAAAATAACTTCTTTAGAGCAAAACCTAGTATACCTTTCTGGTTGAATATATGGTAATGCTTTACAACTTTATGCACTCAGTTCTATCTAGTGATTTAGATATGGAAAAACAGTTGGAAAGATGGAAAGCACTACCTGGGATTCATTAATATCTGTCGCACATCATCCTAGAGCTAACATGATCATCTAGCTGCAACAAACATCATTGCTTATCAAATACACTAGTCTCAAAGTATTGTACATGTCAAGCAGGCAGATCTAGAACCCACAAAAACAGGCATGCAGCAATGTTGAGGTAAGGCATGGCCTGTGTATACAACGTAAACTGATTTCAATATGTGAATATGCATGCATGGCCCAAAAAGGTATAGGGCAACTTGGAATCCACAAAAGTCAGGGAAAATCTAAAAATGAAAGTGTACAGGAAAAGTTGATGCAGTTTTAAATTGCATTGGGAGAGGTAGTAAACACATGGGAACTTCACTGACATTGCCATATACATGAGAAAGAAAACACAGGCAGTAAATGTTCAGAAGGAAAAAACAGTTGTTTGAAAAACATGCAGATAACACAAGTTTGCAAATTCCTATGCCTTATATTTATCAAGCAGCAATGCAGGAGCAATGGGATAGCACATATATAAAACTGTGGACAAATTGAGACAAATAAGGGATATCTGGGTATACTGCTTACATAAGTACTGACAGTGGAAACAATAACAATTGTAGCAGTAATATGCATGTCGTGAAGGGTAGTAAGTGAAATACTTAACACATCTCGAATCCGTATGTAGTGCAATCCACAATAATCTACCAAAGAATCAGAAATACCATATTGAACACAAAATTAATAGAAAAAGGTGATGTAATACAATGGTATGTATTTATAAAATACAACAGACGAGATGCAAGTATATGGGAGCCGTGGGACATGTCATGTAAAATATACCAAGATGGAAATCCAGGAAGACACAAGTCATCTTGTGGCCATCCAGTAATATCCGCTGTGTGTGTGTGTGTGTGTGTGTGTGTGTGTGTGTGTGTGTGTGTGTGTGTGTGTGTGTGTGCGTGTGTGCGTGTGTGCGTGTGTGCGTGTGTGTGTGTGTGTGTGTGTGTGTGTGTGTGTGTGTGTGTGTGTGTGTGTGTGTGTGTGTGCGTGTGTGTGCGTGTGTGCATGTGTGTGTGTGTGTTTATGTGTGTGTGTCAGTGTATGCCTATGGACATGATTACATGTGTGAAAGGAAGATCACTCATTACAGTTTCCTCCTGGAGAAGTAAGCACAACACAAGTGTGCTGATGCCAGTATTCTGCAATGCCAGCTGCTACAGGCATCATTTCACATTACTATATATGGTTAGAGTGTAAAGCAGTTGCGCCTATGTAAGCATCATGTTACTTGAATATTACCAGCTGCTGATACACACACACACACACACACACACACACACACACACACACACACACACACACACACACACAGTTAGTACAGTCACTCTCAAACACCTGCCTGGCTGAATGCTTAGTCCATAGAAATGTATAGCAACCACTGATGCCACAGAAATAATTGCATCTGATGAGTCATAAAGCAAACACTTGCAATTGCATCAGCAGTGTGTTGGAATGGTTATGCTGCCCTTAAAATGTAATATGAGGGCTCGTAAACCTTTATCCAAAATAATGTTCTCACAATTGTGATTTAGCCCTATCACTGTTGTAGAACAGCGCATGTGTGCTGTATCCTTAAGAAGCATTTCAAGGACTGAACGTGCACATAATTAGCAAGCACGTGTTAGCTTCAGTGTCATTTTGAGAGTGCAGCCAGAGAATGAGCATCTATGAGTGTAATAGCTAGTCTGTATATAAAGTTATTAAAGTTATTAAGCCTTAATCCTGATGTGTTTGTACATAATAAAGCTGCATGAACAGAACCCACAAAGTCTCGTCTATTACATCCTGACTAGATGAGCGAAATGGTGTCAGAACCGAGGTCCCAAAGACTGCTTTCCAGAGCTATGAGGTGCAGAGTTAACAGCGAAGGTAAACTAAGAGAAATGAGTGCAAAAAAAGGGCCAGAAAAGAACCAAAGGTAATGAAAACTTGCACAAACAGTTTATTTTATAAAAGAGATAAAACCGAGCATTACAACAGCACAAACTGCAATATTAAACAAGCAAGTGGCACAAAAGGTTTATTGATTAAACAAATTGTTTAAAATTCAGAGATTTGATAAAACGAGCATCAGAAAAGTACATAAAGGGTTTGAAATTACTTCAGAATTGCAAAACAGGCATTTTTAAGGCAAAACAAGCATGTTTAGCATAAACCAAGCACAAGAAAAATATGTTGTTGTGACATACCTTCATTGAAGATTGTGCGTCAGAGCTGGCAACCCGGCAAGTAAAAATCCACTGCCAATCATTAGCGGACTGGAGTTCCACTGTGGCGACCCCTAACCGAGAAAAGCTGAAAGACACAATAACACAAGAAAAATATAATGGGCATGAAAAAAAGATTAAACAAGTAAAACAAATATAATAAGAGCAAAACAGGCCAAATTAAGCATAAATAAAGCAAGGCAACTGTATGTTTTTGGCAAAGTGCTGTGTGTTGGCATGAACTACTATTTCATATTAATTGAAGCTCTGAATAGCATAACTAGAATTATTTGAAGTATCTCAAAGTGTGTAAAAGTACTTACAGTGTGTGCTTATTACTGTGCATGTATTCCGAAGAGTTTATTTATGTCCAAAACACAGCTTTTTCATGAAGTACAGTCAAAGTACAGCCATTTTGAAATGTTTCTTGTGTTGGGTGAGTCTGTTCACAAAGTGCCACCATTACAGAGTGTTTCTTGCACTCTAAAGGATTATCTAGCAAAGTAGCACCATTTTGGAGAAGTTTTAGTGTGCTATGTACTGTTTACTCATGAAGTGCAGCTACTTGGAAATGTTTCTTACTCTGAGCTTCCTCTGCCCAGTTCATTCTCACAGTGCAGTTATTTTGAAATGTTTCTTACACTGATAACAGGTGATATCTTGCAGTACAGTAATTTCAAGAGTATTGCAGTGCCCGAGAGACTTATCTCACAAAGTTCAGCTATCCAAAAAGTTGCTGTGTTATTGGGCATAGTTTTGAATACTGGTATACATTTCTGGCATATATATGTATGTGTGTGTATGTTCATGCATATTTGCAAAACCCTTCACCGGTATGTATTAATATGGCAGTCGGATTTCAAAAGCCCTCACCACTTGTATTTGATCAGAATATTGCAGAGAATTGGAGAATATTTGAGGAAGACTAGGGTATTTTTATAGAAGCAGCTTATTCTGACAAAGATGCATGCACCATGGCATTCATTTTGTTAAATCTAGCTGGGTCAGAGGCCACTGAAAGAGAGAGCACTCATTTGTGTATGCACCAGAAGTATATGAGAGAAAAGGTGAAAAACACCATATAGTAATACAGGCTGAATCAAGGAATACCCTAAGTGTTTGAAGGGCAAATTCAGAGGAAATGTGTAGCCCCCAGACAAATATTACATTAGAGAGGCATTTGTTTTACACATAGATCAGAAACCAGGGAAAACATTTGCAGCTTATATTACTGACCTAAGGAACAAAGCTAAAATGTGTCAGTTTGATGATGTAAAAGATGAGCTGATAAAGGACAGGTTTGTATGTGGTATTAATAGTGCTGCTGTAAGAAAGATTTTCTTCGTGACAGTGATTTAATACTAAGCAGAGTTATTGAGAGTTCTTAAATCCATGAAGTTACAGAAAGGCACACAAGTATGCTTGCAAGTAAAAAGAGCTTGGTTTCAGCAGGCTCCAGAGCAAATGTAGATGTCATGCAACACATAGCAAACAGAAGCAGGGCTAAGCATATGGCAGCCACAGCCCCTGCGAGTTCCCCGGGGAAACCAAATAGTTTTCTAGGAAGTTCAAAGACTAGTTCAGTTAAAGGAGCATGCTCAGTGCAGAACAAAGATTGCTCAGCGCAGAATAAGTGTGAATTAGCAAAACTCAAAAATAGCTTTATAGTTATCTGTCATGATTATGGTACCAATCATGAGTCTAAAAGAGAGAAATACTTGGCATTTAGTCAGCAATGCCACAAGTGTAAAAAGTGGAACCATTTTCAAAAGTTTTGAAAATCGAGTAAACCTCACACAGTTATAAAGAAGGGTCACTCAAAAAGCAAGTTGATCATATAGAGAGCTGCACTTCTACTTTGTATGTAGATGGTGTACAGTAATTGATGAAAAGGCTGATGCAGTGAATTTGTTGGCAAAGAATGAAGTATTTTGTACTATCCAGATCAATGATAAATCCACTGAGCTCAGAGTAGACACTGGTTCAAAGTGTAATATTATGTCAGCAGACACAATTTGCTAAAGGGAGGGCTAGTGAACAACTCAATGTGGCTAGAAGTGTGATACTTATTGCTTATGGAGGTGAAGAAATTCAAACCAAAGGCTCAATACTGCTTTCATATTATTTGGCTAGCAACTGTTACAGCTTGTTATTCTATGTAGTCCAAAGACCTGTGCTCTCATTATTGGGTCTCAGAGACAGTTTGAGAATGAATCTGATTCATTTTACCAAACAAGTTCATCATATAAGCACATATCCTAGTTCCAATTTTTCTGAAGCCATTTTTTCAGAGAATGCTGATGTTTCCGATGACAAGTTGGGCAAACTTCCAGTTGTGTATTCTATAAAGTTAGACCCAGAGGTCAATCCAGTGGTCAGACCAGCAAGAAAAGTTTTGATAGCTATGCAGATTAAAGTTAAAGCTCAGCTGGATAAAATGATACAGCAAGGTATAATTTGCCCATTTACAGAACCAAGTGAATGGGTGTCATGCATAGTAGCAGCCCTCAAGAAAGGCTCAGACAAAATCAGAATATGTATTGACCCAAGAGATTTGAACAAAGCATTAAAGAGACCACATCATCCAATGCATACAATCAAAGAAGTTTCAGCCCTAATACCGAATGCCACTGTTTTTCTGTCTTGGATGCAAAAAGTTTATTTTGGCAAGTGTTGCTTGATCACAAATCCTCATTACTGACTACTTTCAGTACTCCGTTTGGCAGATACAAATTCCTAAGGCTGCCATTTGGAATACATTCTGAAAGTGAAGTCTTTCAGAGTGCAATGGAACAAATCTGTTCAGGTTGTCCTTATACCATAATAGTAGTTGATTTATTGGTTGGAAGCAATGGTGAAGCAAAGCATGACAGAAACCTTCAGAGAGTTCTAGAAAGCGCACGTGAAGTGAACTTAAAGCTCAATCTTCTAAGGTGCAAATTCAGGTTACCAGAAGTTACATATGTAGGTGATTTCTTGACCAGCACTGGTGAGTCCAGACTCATCAAAGCAAACAGCTACTCTTGAGATGCCAGCATCCGATAATGTTCAAGCTCTACAGCATTTTCTTGGCATGGTCAACTATTTAGGCAAGTGGCAAGTTTATACTTGAGTTTATACTTCAGTGAGTTGACAGCACCTTTCAGAGAGCTGATGTGCAAAAATGTTACATGATCTTGGTTGGAACAGCACCAGACAGCATTAGAAGACCTTAAGCGGAAAATTGACATTCCACCCACATTAACATACTATGTTAATAAACCAGTAACTATTTCTTGTGATGCTTCAAAATTTGGTTCTGGTGCAGTTATCCTTCAAGAAGGCAGACCAGTAACCTATGCATCTACAACCCTTATGCAAACTGAAATGCAATATGCTCAAATTGAGAAAGAACTTTTGGCAGTAGTATTTGCAAGTTCAAAGTTTCATGATTATATATTAGGAGAGCTATGCAGATTGAAACTGATCATCAATCTCTAGTTTATACTCTAAAGAAGCCCATGCATTCAGCTCCATCAAGATTACAAAGAATGATGCTCAAATTGCAAAAGTACAACTTCAAAATGGTCTATACAAAAGGCTAGCTTCTTTATCTGGCTGATACCTTATCCAGATAGTCCAGAAATACAACAAAACAGCTTGACACAGA
Source organism: Protopterus annectens (assembly GCF_019279795.1). Taxonomy (NCBI): domain Eukaryota; kingdom Metazoa; phylum Chordata; order Ceratodontiformes; family Protopteridae; genus Protopterus; species Protopterus annectens. The sequence continues at coordinate 1,012,360,443 of NC_056731.1, read as the reverse complement.
AAATTTTGACTTTGACGTAATGGAGGTGCATCATTTTTCTCCCACAAGACTTGATAAGCTTAGAGATCTTACAAAGACTGATCCAATTTTGCAAAAGTTCAACCACTACATTAATGTTGGATGACTGTCAAAGCAATCTAGTGTACCACCTGAAGTGCAAACTTTTTTTCCTTACAGAGGTAAGATGTTGAAGGAAGATGGCATTATTTTCAAAGGTCCTAGAATTGTTGTCCCTGCTTCCTTACAACATGAATATGTCCAGATTTTGCATCGTGGTCACCCCAGTTCATAATCTGCCAAAAAAAGGGGGAGATAACTAGTATTTTGTCTTCTCTAGTAAATGACATTGATAAAGTGCTATCTTCTTGTTCGGTATGCAATAGTACTAAACCACATTTGCAAAGAGAACTACTTCAGCTAAGTTAATTTCATGATCTACCTTGTTCAACAGCAGCCAATGATATATTTGAGTGGAACAGTCAGCATTGTTTAGTATTGGTTGACTATTATTTGAATTGGTTTGAGATCAATTTACTACCTTAATGTCCACTGCTGTTATCACTAAGTTGAAATGTCATTTCTCAGTCCATGGTAGTCCACACAAAGTTATTTCTGACAATAGTATTCAATTTACTAGTCAGTTGTTTCAGAAATTTGCAAGAGAATGTGACTTCATACATGTTACTAGTAGTCCAGAATATCCACAGTCAAATGGACTAACTGAATGTGCAATACAGAGTGCAAAGCAATTACTTGAAAGGTCAAACCATGACAACACCAATGTCCTTTTGAATTTACTCAGTCTCAGAAACATACCCCATGATGATATTCTTGCCTCACCTGTTCAGAAACTTCTATGCAGGCAAACCAGAACAACATAGCCTATTAAATCCTGTTAGTTGAGGCCTAAAGCAAAGAACAACATAACTATTAGAGCCCAATTATTCAGGAAACATTCTTTCCAGAAGACCAGCTATGATAAATTAAGCAGATTTCTTCATCTGTTGAAAGAAGGAGAGACAGTGATGATACAAACAGTACAAGGTTTCAACTAGATTGGTCAAGTAACAGGTATGTATACCGAGCCGAGATCCTACTTCATAGAATCTGAGGGTGTGGAGTACAGGAAAAATTGCATATATCTTATTCCTGTACCAGAATAGATATCACAGCATTGTTCCTGTGATACAGACTCTAGATCTCACAGCAATCCAGACAATGTTCCTGTTGCAGAACATGTCTTAACATCTACTTCCATTCCTAATGATGTTCCTGATGTTCCTAAGTTTTAACATCCAGCAGAGACAGTCCCAGTTGTTAAATCTGATTCTAAATTTTGTCACACATTTTGCTCATATTTTCAGACATACTGTGAAATACACAATGACCTGGACTTGATTGTATATATGTGTATCTAGTTCTTTATAATTGCATGATAAAGAATTATTTGCATTGATTGCATTTTGACTGATATTGTCAATATTGCATAACCTATTTCTTAAAGAGGGAGGCTATATAACAGAGTGTGAGTGCTGTATCTTTAAGAAGTGTTTCAAGGACTAAATGTGCATATAAATAGAAAGCACATCCTAGCGTCAGTGCCATTTTGAGAGTGCAGCAAGAAAGTGAGCGTGTATGAGTGTGATAGCAAGTTTGCATATAAATTTATCTAAGTTAAAGTTATTATGCCTTAATCCTGATGAGTTTGCACATAATAAAGATGTGTGAACAAAGCCCACGAAGTCTTGTCCATTACATCCTGACTAGACAAGCTACAAATGCCATTTGAGTAAGCCAATCCTGTCTGTCATTACTGTGCCACACACAGACATTGTCATCTTCAAACATACTATTTATCTAGTTATACATTCTAGATCTGCTTAACTGCTGAAGCCATATAACAAATCTTAAGTAGAAGTGTCAGAAATGCAAACATGAAGGGATAAATTCAGTTTTGTGTTTGAAGGCATAGGGTTCATCTAAAATGTGCTTGAGTAATTAAAGTCATATAGCAATGTAAGCATTACCCATTTCTTTGATTAACCACATCATATCTGTCCATGAAGCCATAGCAAACTAATTTTGATTATCTGCTATACAGCCAGAGCAGATAAACATTATTGAATTTGAACATTAGCCTATCTAAGTTCACACCCTAGACAGTTGTGTGCTAACTACTTCTGCCACAGGAGACTTTAAAGTGTAGGTGTCAGAAACCATATACTTCAACATCATTGTTTGCATAAGTGTCCCCTAAAATGCAGTTTGAGGGCTCAGAATCCTTTAACCATTTTAGAGTTTATGATGTGTGAGTCAACCATTTTACCTTCTGATAGGCAAGCCAGTCCTGTGTACACTATTGGCTAAACACATGCATCACTTATACACTGCCAGATTTAAACTACTGCCTATGCACAGAATCTATAGAACTGTATATTACATTTTCATTCCATAGGAGAGGTTTTATACAAGTGTGACACAGAACACATTTGAAAGGATGATTTCATTACTGTATTGTAAAACAGATGCTTGACTTAAAAGGGATTAAAAGACTTGGGGGATCCTCATTTCCACTGAGTGGGGGTGTATACATTAAAGCCAGTCCTACCTCTATTGATAGACACACTCTTATCAGAGAGTCATTTATGAATTCAAGCACCTGCCTAAGTTCAGAATCTGAAGAACATCATATTAACTGCTGAGACCACAGGAGAAGTCTTACTGCAAACGTGAGAGAGAACACAATTGAAGAGTAACATCATTATTGTGTTGCAAAGCAGATGCCTGACTTACCATGAATTTAAATTGTTGGTAGAGTACTCTACCTGTGCAAATGTTAATCCTGAGAGAATACCAGATCTGCCGGATAAGCCAGTCTAATCTGTCACTACAGTCACACAGAATCTCACTGTTAGTAACTGCAAGATTTGAACATCTGCCTGTCTAAGACTACAATCTAGCGAGCATTCTATTAACAGCAGATGCCACAGGAGAAGCCTTATTACAAGTTTTGGACAGCACATAGGCTGTAGTTTACTTGACATATGTTTGAGTTAATGGTCAATGTGGTGTGACAGATAGACAAAACAGCAATATGTTGATCACCACTAACAACATACTGCGTCGATATCTCATACATCACACCATTCACATAAATTGCTGGTCGAGAATGATATTTATATGTGTCACATTAAGTTGTATTTAGCAGTTATGGAATGGATGATAGTTACAAATGTCAACCAGTGGAGTGAAACCCATGCATTTGCAATTTTTCTTCTCAAGATCATTGTATAAAATTCTGTTTTACCTGTGGGGAAGGTGGGATAATTGACCAATCTTTGTGATGTGTGTACAGTGTGCAAGTTAACTAAAAGACATACAGACAAAGCATATATGCTGCATAATTAATACTGCTCTGCAAGTATATGTCCAATTGTACCACTTTATTGGAACTCACTTGGTAGAGTAATCTGTTTTTAGTGTCAAAATCATTTGAACTATCTAGTGACTAAATTGCCTCATGGTAAACTACTAATATCCAAAAAACTCAAGAGACAACACCATCCAAAGCGAAGGCGACCTTCATTACATATAACTCAAAAGGATAAAAAACATAGTGAGCACTTTCACGTTACTATGAACGCTTCTTAATTAAGTCTGAAGAAGCATTCATAGTAACGCGAAAGCACTCACTACATTTTTTATCCTTGTGAGTTATATGTAATAAAGTTCTCCTTCACTTTGGATGGTGTTGCCTCTTGATTTTTTTTTTTGGATTTTGAAAGTTTTTATAATAGAGGCGCTTTACCTTATTGACTGTGCTTATTTTATTCTTGTAAAGTACAAATATCTTGGCTACAATAAGCCAATAAGCCAGAAAAAAGTAATGCAAGCCATTGTCATTACTTTCATTATGTCCCAATCACTTACTGAGGCAGAAAACTGTCAAGTTCTTTTGCACGACCAATGGCAAAGTATTACTGCACAAATAATTATTTTTTTGAATTTTTTAACTTGGATCAGGAATAGGCAGTGGTCTATGATGCTCTGTGCCAAGAGTTTTGCAATGGAAGAGTACAGGCTTACAGACAATTATGTTTCTTAGCCATTTCTGCTCATGTGAGTGTTTGGTTAACATTTTGTGTGTCATCATTACAACTTCTGCCATGCTGATTACACTAATGTGCTCATAACTGATTGCAAACAGAGGTGGGATACAGGTAGACTAAGTAATGAATAAGCAGGAAACTGGTGTGAAACTAAATTATCTATCCAGTACTACAAAAGGGAAATGCTATAAGAAAGAAAATGTTAATACTAATTTCAAACACTTGGCAGACTTCCTCAACATTCTCTAGATCTGAACATTATCTGAGCAAACCACAAAAGAAGTCATATATCAGCTAACAAAACTCAAACATTTGAAGGGACATAGAGATAAGTATGAATAAATGGGATCCCTATCAAATTATCAAACGGACACTTTGGCAAACGGGATATGGTCAAACCCTTATCAGTGATGCAGTCTGTCAAACCATTCTGACTGAGATTGCATTAAGGTAGGGATAAGGAAATGTGCCATCTTCTTCACTGTCAAGCAATCAAAGATTTGGTATGTATAATTAGCAGGTGGTGTGTGAGATTGTTGTGTTTGTGTTAAGTTTTTTTTTGACAGACTGCAATGTTAATTATATGGGCTCTGCCATGTCATGTTCAACGATGTAGCTGTTCGATTATTTGACAGGAACCCAAAGAAATGGACTGTATGTATACAAGACTTCATACACTAATGAGAATAGATACATCCCATATGGCATACATTAATCGCTGGAGCCTATTTTATATATATAAGAATAATCAACACCTTGTAGTGCTAGCTGTATTCCTTTTGTCATGTAGTGAGACTAGGCATAATTGGGTGAGAAGTATCATATTACTGTACCAGCAGGAAAATTCATCAATTTTTGCAGAGGACATGAACTGTCTTTTATCATCAGTTAACATTATTGTATCACGCCTAGTGCTTGTGCAAATGATGAGGACAGAAATAAACAGTGTGGTTTATAGGTCATTTATGGACAGCTGGGTGGTATATAAATCTATATTTTTACAAGATTAAATGTGAGAAATGGGGTTGAATGGACAGTGATGAAAACAGGGAGCAAACAGAGGGTAGATCATGAAGGAAGTATAAAGGACTGTACAGGATAGGGGTGAGAGAGCACCATAGTTATCTACCTCTTCACAAGCTGACATTATATTTGTACAAAGAATTTCAGGAATTTGGGAAGCCATATCATAAAGGCTGAGTGACAAGAACTTAATAATGCTATGTGGTTAATTTGACTAAATCAGTTGTGTCTCTCTCTCACACACACACACACACACACACACACACACACACACACACACACACACACACACACGAGAATTCAAGGGCTTTGTATGGGTGTAATATTTAGGGGAACAAGTTCCCTTTCCATTTTTTTTAAGAGAGAGAGGACAGTTGGGGAAGATAGTTATGAATAAGAGCAGTGGGTTTGTAGGGAAGGTTATGTAGCAGGTGCTGACATATAACACAGACAGGATGGTGATGGGCATATAAGGTTTGGGGAGCACAACAACTGGTGATAGGTATGAAGCTTCGGAGGCACATCCCCATCTTGCATGAGTAGTGTGGGAATTTACTCTTCACCCTCTGAACTATCAGCACTGTCTCTTTTCCCAGACACCTTGTTCAGTACCAGACTGGGCACCAATTTGGATATTTGCTGCACGATTTCTTCCATTCTGCCACTTTGTGAACAGGGTCCCTTCTCCATGATATCCTTCACCAGCCATGTCAGCTCTTTTTGGGTGATCCAGTTGCCACCACCACTGGGCTGCTTCAGGTGCATACCAGGCTCCAGCAGCTGGGGCAGACCTACCTGGTGCAGAAGTTATATAGGCAGTAGTGTGAGATTGTGACCCAGATGTGTTATGTGCCTATGATGCCACAACAACCTTTGGAGGGATGGCGACCTAAGTGCCTCTGGCTGGTGTAGCTCCCCATGATGGAGGTCTTTTGTGTTACAGCTGGAATTACAGTCCAAATGCTCAGTATCAGACAAGGTAGACAAGTGCATTTGCATGAAAGAAAGCTCAGAAACAGAATGCAATGAAATGTATGTTTGTTTACTTCAGGTGAGAAACATGGCAATGAGACTTTAACATTTGCGCTAATCAGAGTATGTTTAAATGCTCCACAGTGACTGCAACTACTTTTGGCTACTCCTGATAACCCACTTACATTTCAAATGATATATTGCCACCTCTGAGCATGTACTCAGAGAGGGCTGATAACATCTATAACATGAACTTTGTCGCAAATAAATATGACATGAAAATATCCATGATGCTGATGCCATTCAGTGCTCTTATTTAAATTTTGTTTAAGTAATGCACAATGACTTGGTAGCATATAAAATGGTAAAAACTGTGAGCAATAGCACCTTGCTATCGAATCCATAAGAAAAGGGAACCTGAACCTGTTTATTCTATATAGTTACTTTTAATGCCACAGGAAAGTTAACATTCCTAACTTATAACTTGAGGTTTACAATTTTGAATAAGACTGGGTGTAGACCTAATTCTGCAAACCCTGGAATTGTATTACTCTGATGTTTCCTTCTATTGAAAAAATATTTTGATGCAAATAGATATTTGTTGACATCATGCACAGAGAAGTGTGGCTTTACTACAATCTGTGGTATGAGTATTGCAGGTGACAGGCATTACATGTATCGTGTTTAATAGCCATTATACACACTTTAGATGTGGTATTCATCTTTGTAATTGCATGTGTAGTTCAGCTTCAAGTTCAGAAAAAAAATATATATTATGACCCACCTAAACATTTACAAAGCATTGCACACAAAGTCAAGTGCATGTACTCAGCATTGTACTTCTGTGGATGTAGCCCTTCCAGAGGTGATGATAGTTAGCATGGGAGGGTACAAATATCTGCAACAGAAGAGTCTCTGATCTCCTTTTTTGCATTATTTAATTGTAATTCCTTTGCACAATGAATATATTAATGTTTATGATTAGTATGATTCATTTTCCTGTATTTCTACATTGAATATATATACTGTGAGTTACAGGCACTTTGTCATCATAGACACAATGTTCTTATAAACTTTTAACCAAAGTGTGTATCAAAATTCTTTCCTGTCAGCACATGTATATAAGACCTTCTCATTAACTCTGTAACTGTACTTCTCATTGGTAGTATATATAAGCGTGTAACTGAACGTGTGAACTACTAATGAGTTACTTGCAAGGCATTACATATCCCAAGTCTTTCAGTCCAAGTCATTATGTAGATAGTAACACCATGTTTACCTGCCCATCACTTCGAGTAGATGTTGTCATTCAGGAATGATAAAGAGCACAAACTTAATTAACATATTCAATATGCCCAGAGTGGTTAATCTATACCGTGTAAGAAGACCATGGGAATATTATGTATGGAAGACTGCTTTGTTTCCCAAGTGCAGCCAAATAAAACTGCTGTTGTCTGTGCAAGTGTTGGCTTTGCAATACAGTTTTCAGAATTGTCTGAAATATTTTAAAGTATGTAATACCTTTTACAAGTACTGCTTACAGTTTTACATTGTGAATACTTTAAGTTGCAATTACTGCTGTCTAACTTTACAAACTATGCACTTATAATGAACATATGAACAGTTGTTATCGTAGTGATCCTTTCCTTTAATTTCTTGGGTTTTTGGCAACATTCTGAGGATGTTCAGTCATGTCTGACTTATAGAAGCTTATGCATTCTTTTTTCTTTTTTTTTTTTTTTTTACATTAAGAATCTGTTTTCTGGTTATGGTGTAGTATTTGTCTAATATATGCATGTTTGACTGCTCCACTATATCTATGACAGCAGTATTTTTTCACTTCCGTAGTATACATTTTATCCATGGGGGGGGGGGTGCATAATGGGATTTTATACTTGCATTGATATACTTCAGAATTTTTTTTTTTTACATTTCAAACCATGATGCCTGCATAATAATGTCTGATGCACTTTTGTTCCCCATCACAACAGAGGCATGGAACAAACATGAAAAGAAAGGTTTAGTTCCATAGAAACTTCCCTTTCACAAATGAAAGAAATGAGGTCCATGTTCAGGCCCTCCACCTACGTGAGGCATTGCTCCTAGATCCTGATATAGTTGGCAATCCCTTCTGTCATCATGTCTAGCAGAATGTGATTCATTATGTGAAAGGTGTGAGTGGCTAAGGTCATGTCTATAAGAGTGTCTGGCATAGGACTTGAGATATAACAAGAAGGCTATTGAGACATGGGTGTGGCATGGGAGCAAAGAGGTAATGGTGATGGGCATCCTTCTGAACCACCACTCATTGAGATGGGGGAGTTCCTGAAGACTGTAAGGGAACTAGTCAGCTCAGAAAAGTTAAACACTTCTGCTATGGATATTGGGCTAGAGGTGAAGACACCTAGCAGTTATGCTGAAGATATAACATTTAGATATCTCTATCTATATTTATTTCTGTATCAGTATTTATATCTATATCTATATCTAGCTATATACAAACATACACCACACACACACACACACACACACACTATATATATATATATATATATATATATATATATATATATATATATATATATATATATATATATATATATATATATATATATATATATATATAAAAACACAATATACATATGTATATGGATCTACTTCAGCTGATCAAACTTTTAAATGTTCAAAGAGCATATGGCCAAGACCATAACATCGAACATTTAAAAGTTCAAACATTTAAAAAATAAAAAAAACAATGACAAAAAAAACCCAAAAAACTAAAACAAAACTAAACATTTGTAGCAGGGCAGCAAGCCCTCCTGCACCCTCCACACCTCTCGCTACTTAAATATACCAACTTCAAGATCACACTACATTGCAGATGGACATATTTTTTTTGTCTTCAGTTAAATATATTACTTTAAGGTTATTTTCATTTCATGATTTGTTGCTTTACTTTGGAGAAGGTGCTATATTTTAAGATTTTGGCAATAATTTGTAATACTTACTTTGTATGCCCTCTATTTTTTTCTGTTTTCTTGTATTTACAGGTGAGGATGACACCAGTGCTGTGGAGCTCCAACTGCCTGATGGAGTATCAGTAGCCTCTGATGAGGATGGCAATGATGAACATGCTCAGACTGAGGTTACAGAAAGATTGTTTGACACAGATGTTGTGCACCCTCATCCTCCCAACACAGTCTGGACACAGTCAATATGCCTCTGCATACCCATGATACAGAAAAATCTGAGAATGGATAGGTTTATGATGATATTTTTAATCAGAATTCTGTGATAGCTCCAGGTGCAGAGCTGGTGGAATCTTCCCCTACCCTTTGCAAGGATGAAGTATCACACAGGGATGTTAGTAGCGATGCTCAAAGAAGACATGTTTACTGCCCTTCCTCCACTGATTTTGCTGTTAGGTCTGACACGTAACATATGTGCAGGGCTGTCATGAAGGAAGAAGCATGATCCATTAGGCCACAGAAGAGATAGTTAAGAGTACTACACATTGTGCACTCCGACATACAAGACCTCATGAACCATGAGTATGATTCCTTGAATAGGAGAAAAGACACACTGGACCATACAGTGCCTCTTATGTAAAATCTGCTGGGAGAAGGGGGCCATCTACAAGGCTGAACAGCTGGTACAGCATCAGATATAAGCTGACATGTCTGTACCAATGCAAGATGCCACTTCCATGCCGCTAATACTTCCATCAGTGGTGGCTGTGCCTACACTCATATGTGGTTGGCCAAATTGTCATGATCTTGGATATTGCCGTGATGTCATCTGGTACAACAGAAATTGTTCAGAATCAGTTAGTAGCAAGACTTCTGCTCAGGGAGCTAGCAGTGCAACTCCTGGCAGAGGTAGTTCATGTAGATGGTGTGTTAATGATGAACTGGATTGTATAGCATGCGCTGCTCATACCTGTCAAAGATGTTACACCACACTGCTGGCACAAATGTTCTGGCTGTGTTCATGTAGATCCAAACTGAATCCAACTCACTTTGACCCTGACACTTCAAATGCCATCAAAATGATCTCTAAAATGTACTTCTTCACATCTGCACATACTGGCTCTGACAGCGTATACTTGCTCTGACCTCATCTCTTACATGGACACACACTTCTTTTGTGTCAAGCTTGCCCTCCTGCAGCCCTGCACAATATGTGCATTTTAGATGAGGGCCTGTTACACAACTAGATTTTCAATGGCTGCAGCAAACCCTACGATTTTTCAAAGATTCTCTGTTGTTATACCCCAGCATGTTTTAGAATGTAGGGTTAAAGTGGGCTTTGTGTGTTTGTTCTCATTTTGTATGCTAATACAGAGCACAGGCTGGAAAAGAATTATCACTGTGCAGTAGACATAGCAGCCTGATGTCCATCCTTGAAAGGACAAAAAGTGCGCAGTCAAAGTAGATATGTATGTGCAATTTAGTAAATCTTAAAATAAGTTATGATTTAACAGCTTGTAGAATCTGAGTCTAGGACAACTGAGTGTCTGTTCATTCACTTGAAGTAGGTAGCTGTATTGTATAGTGTATACTTTGTAGTAGACAACTTGGCTCCACAGAACTCCCAACAGCACCTACTATATATTACAGCCCTTAATAATGGGCAGTAAGTTTAACAAGTTTTGTGTAATCAAAAATAACAGCCAATATATAACTTGTTGCTTTCACTGACTTTATCTTGGCAAACCAATTGCTTTGCTTTCATTTTGAGACTACTCCATCTTACTTTTTCTTTTTTTCTACAGTATCTTGCAAATTAATACACTAAATACTTAACCACACATGTAAATCTCTGCTTAGTCTTCCTGGGCTTGTCTACTGCTCCCTGTAATTCTCCTTCCCCCATCAGCTTCTGTTTTATACTGCTCAACTCATACACTTGTTAACTATATCTGGAAACCTTCATACACCATGCCATAGCCAAAGCTTACTGATTGTTTTTGTCAACAGTCATAAATTGCTAATTTAGTGGGTGGGCTCTGCTCCATTAGCTTACCCTAACCCCAATTTGCACCTACTCTACTCTACATTTAAATTGTCCTAACTCTACTCCTACACTTCTTCTAACCTATCCTTGTATCAAGACAATCAGAACAACTAACAATATCTGGATATGTTAAAAGTGATGTATAATGTTTTCAGTTACAGTTGTGTCACATGGTTTGGAATGTATAATGTTTGCAACTGAGATTGTGTCCCTATGGTTTATGGTCATTTATATAAATGTAACATGGCCTATGTCATAGATGATAATTTAAAACCCACGGTAGTGGTGCTGCGGTAGCGTTGTCACCTCACAGCAAGACATTGTCGCGTTCAGTTCTCAGCTAGAGCATCTTCTGTGTGGAGGCATACGTGAATGGGCGTGCCTTTGTTGAAGGTTGTGCGTCAGGGTTGGTAACTCGGCATGTAAAAATCTACTACCAAACATTAGCGGACCGGAGTTCTGCTGTGGTGACCCCTAACCGGGATAAGCCGAAAGACGTAACAACAACATTTCTAGTTTAAAAACATAAATACATAAAAGACAATCAGAATATAACCCAATAATACCTGCCATACAATTAGCATCTCTGACTCATTTACTTAAACTTCTGCAACCCAGCATGTCTTTTTTGAAGATATACTGCTGTAACTATAACTATTTTAGCCGAGTAACAATTAAAAGTGCAAACTAATATCTTTGGCAAAATCTAACTTACACATCATACAAAATAACTCTTATTCAAACCCTACAAATGTGCCTCCTCAACATATTAACACAGTTTACTAAATACCATATCTCCCTAATAAATATAATTAATACTCATAAAAACCCACACTCACTACACAAGTATTTACCAAGTATGTCAATCACCACAGCACCCACACTGTACCAGCAAACCTTCATATACTTTTATTAAGTTGCAGTTATCTTAAATCTAAGTATGTTGCCATACAAAATCCAATAAAACTAAAGCAGAAATGCATTTGACTGCACACTTTCCTTCAAAAAATTCCACAAAATCAGTGGAGACATCCACTCAACTTCTATCCCCAGACAACAGCAAAAAAAAAAAAAATCACACTTGAAGCACAGTATTAAATGTACCATGCTCTTTCTCTCTCCAATCCCCAAATTCCCGCCTTCTCCTCCTAGATATCAATCTTAGAAGCATATGCAATAAAATCTATGACATGTATGCTTATATTATTTTATATTCCCCAGACGTAATAGCTACAGAAGCCTGTCTGAAAAAAAACATAAATGGCAATGAAATTATCTCACCTGGTTTCAGTATAATTAGGCCTGACAGGACAACTAAATAGGCAAGCAGAATTGCCATCATCTACAAGAATTCCCTAAACAAAACCACGTATGCAAATTATATACTATACTTTAATAATGCAGAGCTTATTATATCAGACCTTAAAATCAATTGTAGTGCTTTGTTTAGCAGCAATATATATCCCACCAGGTAAAAATATTGCCACTCTGGAAAATATCCTATACTGGATATCCCACCATATACAACATGAAACAATAATACAAGACCTAAACAGAGCTTGGCAGCTTATCAACAGCAACACCTCATATGATTGCATAAACCTATACACTTTTATAATGTTAATTTCATCAGTTACTAGAGTCCACAAAATTACAGGTAGGCAATCAGCCTTAGACTAGATTCTTACCAACAGATCCAACAAACATAGGGCAGACGGTAGCCTTCTGGACAGCCTAAGTGACCATAAACCTTCTTAAGCTCTCAGAAATTGCAATACCCAAGATAAACATATAATTTACAATCAACTTTGTAACATAAAAATCTCTGGTAAACCCATTTTTATCAAATTCTTAACAGAAAATAACTGGACAGTACTCAAATCTATGCCCTTAGACTCTGCTGTCACTCACTTCAATTAGATATTTATAAAAATCCAGAATAACCTTGCCCTGGTAAATAATAAAAGGGTCAAATCCAATCTTGCACCATGGCTAACAAAGGAACCTAAGGAATTAATGCTACAGTGTAACAAAACTTGGAAAGAATGGCTCAAAAATAGAACAAAAAATGCATTTCAACTTTTGAGGTACTGTGGAAATGGATAAAATACCGAATAAAACATGACAAGCAAACCTATTATGACATCATCCAAAATAAAAAAAAAAATCTTTGGAACATCCAGGCCAAACTATACCCACACCCCTACATCCAATGATACTACTGATTCCAATCACACAAAGTTGACAGCTATTTTGTAGACTATATTGTCCCTCATAAACATTAACACTTCTACTACCCTCTCAGTACTTGAAGCCTCTGCTAAATATCCTCAGTTCTTTGACTTCAGCCTAATTCCTACCTCCATGATTAGAAATCTCCTACATTAGATAGACCTAACCACCGTAGCTGCTGATCAGCTCCCCTCAGACTACTTCAAAATGGTGCAGATGCAATAGCTTTTCTGGTCTCTATGTTGATAAATAGATCTATATTGATCTATTGATGATTAGAATTGATTGATGATTAGAAATCTCCTACATTAGATAAACCTAACCACCGTAGCTGCTGATCAGCTCCCCTCAGACTACTTCAAAATGGTGCAGATGCAATAGCTTTTCTGGTCTCTATGTTGATAAATAGATCTATATTGAAAAATACATTCCTTCCATCTAGAAAAAAACACTATCCCTTGGATTCAATAAACTCCATGTAGGAATACTGCTATTTCTGCATGGAGTGGTTCGTGTCTGTATAGCACAGCAGCGCACCTAGCATATTCAGGAAGACACACTGCTGCTTAACCTACAGAGATCACAAACTGTGAAAGAGTGCAGTGGGCGTGTTCAAGTAGTGCACGGACATTGAACACACCCCCTGCACTCAGAAAGTGCCGTACAACACTTTCTAATATGATCTTGCATAATATTAGAGAATTACTCTAATATTATGCCAGTATTTCAGTGTCCCCAGACACTGAAATGAAATAAATGATCATTTCAGTGTCCATGGACACTGAAATAGCTACGGCAGCAGGAAAGCAATGCAGGGGTGTGACAGGTTCTGTGATACATTTCCTGCATTGTAAAAGTACTGTACAACACCTCCACAACCTGCTAAAAAAGGAAATGTGTAAAAATGCATAAATAATGGGGGATAAATCCCTGAAAAGGGACACATCATACGTATTGCCCTTACAAACTTAGAAAGTTGATAGAAAAGAGGTCATGCATTAGCATGAATTATCGAAGGATAGAAGTCTGAAAGCAAATGTATGCCAATATTCCCTGACAGCAGTCTATGTGGACAAAGGCACAAATAATGGGAGGGTGAACAATAAAAATAGGGACACTTCTGAAAAAATGTTCTCACACACTTAGAAAGTTGATAGAAAACAGGGATTTGTACTAGCGTGAATATCAGAAGGGTAGAGGCCTGAAAGACAAATGTATGTCATTATTTCCCAATTGTAGTCCTCAATGACTTGTCAGAAAACAATAATACTCACCATATAACATAATAATATAATAATAATATTATAATTTTCTTATCTAAGCTAAAGAATGTTTAAATGTAGCTAAGTGGGTGTGCGCATTATGGCTCTCCACGTACCATAGCTTAAACATCCCATAGGAGATAAATACAAATTTACAAATAGAATTTCCAAGGTGAGATAATGTAGTGGTTAGTGTCCCAGCTTTATATGCAGGTGTTCAAGTACCAAGACAGGCAAGTTTTATCTATATGTGAAAGTAGTGTTAAAATTATTTTTTAAACATAAATTATGTAGCAACTGTTTTTCGTCAACCAGAGCAGTGTAGCTGGTGTTCAATGTAAGTGTGAGGGCATATAACATGTGAAACCACCCATGTACACACAAGTGTCTCATACAGTATAGTCCACCTCTTGCCAGTGTAAGGAAAGCACATAGAGGGATGTCAAGTAAAGTATATCATATTCACTTAATAAATGAAGTCAGTCCTCTGATATATTTAAAAAATTAAAAGTGAGCAATGGTTAGCAATGCTCAGCTATGCTTAGCGAGGGTAACCATTGCTAAGATGTGAATGCTAAGCAGCAGGTAGCTCCGCTAAGTGGATTTGCGCATTGTTAAATTCTGATCAACAACTTCCCCTTTAAGCAGTGTTAAAATTGGCTCAGCAGATTTGCCCACTACTTAGTGGATCTTAACCATGACAGAAAAGTGCAGGAATATCACACTATTTAAATGGCGCAGGTGGGAATACACCATAATCTGCTATAGTCCATCTGTGCAGATACAACAGCTAGTGTAGGAGAAGGGGTGCACTTTCAGGTGCAATGCTGGGGCATTCAGGAGTCCAGAGTCATGGTTGGACCTCTGGAGTACACAGAACTTTCCTTGGGGTACTGAGTTTGTTTAGCAGACCTTTTCTGACATATCTGTAGTCTGACACTACAATGTATTGTGTCATTACCTTGTGCCAGACATCCTCAGATCATCACAGTGCTTTACCAGAGGAATACTAGTTGTATGATGCATAGAGCAATATTATGAATGTAGCTATGTACATTATTGCCCAACATGGCCAGTTATGAGGTGTGGCTGCAGCCAGTTGAGTGATGATGTGCTGTGTAAACAGTCCAGAAACTTGGTGATATACTAGCTGAGGATCTCCTGCTTGTGTGATATCTTTCTAAGCTGAGATGTCATATCCTTGTGTGGTCATACTTCTCACCTGTACATTTATTAGCAGATTGTCCAGGTGTTTGGCTAGAGGTTTCATCCTGTCTACATAAACTTGTGTTTTATGGCAAGATAGTTACATTTAATTGAAGAGTGATGTTACAAAATAATGACAGACATTACTGTTTCAGACTATATAACCTTCAGACAAGTCCTGCTACTGCAAAACCCTCATCCTACTAACTTTATCAGTATGTAACGACGATATTTACAGCACATGTCTATCATTGCACCTTTGTTCCACTTTTATTTCTGGCCTTGTCCAGACATCTTGCTATTAGAAGTTGGGAGTTATGGGTGTGGGTACAGAGTGCATTCTACTGTTTAGGTATGTGCATTATATGTAAAAGCAAACCTAAAAAAAGAATGATTGGAAATAAACACTGGCAACAATACCAAAATCCACTATATTCACAAAAGACTTAGCACCTCAGCTACACAGCCTTCTTGATGTCCATTATAGGTGTACTATAGTCCACATAGCACTGTGACTTCCAGGTATGTCAGTGGCAGAGCAGTAGGTGTCACTAACATGCATAATAGTTGGCATTGCAGTTATCTACACATGGCCCTGTCAAAGACAACACTGTACTTTGGGCGCTACAAAACAACTGCCAGGAGAATGTGCTGGCCATATCCTGATAGTATTAAACAGACATACACATAGCTTATTGACCCCTGCATATTGTGGACATGCAACATATGTTTTCATTTGTATTGGAACAGCCCTGCCAATGTGTGCTATGCTGCTATTCCCCTGCAAACATACATGTTACTGCATTTATGTGGGTATATGGGGGTGCACACCTGTCAACTGTACACATTTGCACAGACTGTGCTAATATTTTCTTTACATTTTGGTTCCATTTACCATACTATTGTGCCTTGTCTTCAGAACTAAAGGCATATCAGTAAACACCACAGGTCAGATTGTAATAACATACAATTGAGTTTCACACTTCGTACCCTTCCTAGCCTTACTGCAACTGTGAGACCTGCTGTGCTATCACTGTGTGAGTCTGTAGGGGGGTAATTCAACATTTCCACCATTTGTGTGCCTTTGCCAGACATTTCTCTCTGGTTTTCTACAGGTGACTTGCTGTGTTGGCCTGATGGGTGGGTATGGGACCCCCACACTGACATGCATGCCTGTTATCTATGATTCCCCATTTAGTTGGTCCCACACATATACTGCAGTGGGATCTACCACCTTGGGTACTACTGCATAGTGTGGGGAGGCCAGTATTGGGCAGATATTTTCTGGTGTCCCACATAGCTGTCAGTTGTCTGCTGCTATCCCAATAGGCAACCCCAACCGCTTGCATGTATGCAACATTACCATAGATATGTTATCAAAACATACTACTCCATTCATTTATTGTTAAGAAGACTGACTTACCTTGTGCCTGCAGCAGTTATGAGGATGGTGCCTGAGGTCTACCAAAGTTGGATGCACACAGTATAGTTCCTATGCATGGTAAGTTACAGGCAATGTGATATGTGTGTCATCCTTTTACTGTGTGTGCGAGTCAGAGTGAGGTGTCAGTCCCTGGGGTCCCTACAGTGTCAGAGTGTGTGTGCTATGCGCAGAGTCGGCTGGTGACTTCAAATCAAAAGGGGGCTGCAGGAGACAGGTGAATGGGTGAGGTCAATGGGAAGGGGTGTGACCAACTAGAAAGGGAAGGAGCTATGCTCAAAACCAGAAAAACTGTAACTTTAATTAAATACGCTGCCCTGGGTGCCAAACCGTCATTATGAGAGTCCAATCAAGACAAAATGAAGTGTAGAAGAAAAAAATATTTCAATGCATTGGCTGCATGACAGCTTACTTAATAGCTAGATGGAAACAAAAAGGTTGTGAGGCATGAACAAATAAATTACTTTTTAAATACATTACTAGAATGCCAGTCAAAATCAAGTATAAGAGCACTCAACTCAAACCACTTCTCCTTGCACTGCAGTTCTAATTATAATTTATATTCAGCTTTATTAAAGTACCAAGTAACATGCTGAAAGTAGCAATCTCTGTGATACCCCCACTTGTAAAAATATTTCTTATCCAAAAAAACTGCTGTCTGACAACTATCTACTTGTTTCATGGGGAAAACATGATCAAAGTAAAAAATGAAAAGCAAACAAGAAACAAGCTCAAGATACATTGCTTAAAGGATTACTGTACAGGTAATGGACCACACATGATAGATTGCCATTCTGTTTGGTTTACAGGTAAAGCCTGCAAAGATGACTGCAAGTCTCCAACAAATTTAATGAGCTTCTTAAAATAATGTAATCCTGTCCTTTATTACAAATACTCTCATATGCATTTCAATACCCAAGGCTTATACATTATCTAGTTATGTAAGTATTCTCTGCATGGCAACAACAGAAAGGCTTTCAATGTTGGCAACTATTTAACAGTATGCTTATTAAAGCTTACTTGCATCTTACAATCTCAGACAAGCTTACCTGATGCTCATTAAAGCATTGCTACTTAAACACAGAGCAACAGGCACTTTCTAAGTAATAATAAGCATAAATCAACAGTATAAAAATATGACAGAAACCAGAACATTCTGCAAAATCAAGGACAGAATAAAAGTAGCACTTGTGTCTACCTTGGATGGGGGGATGTTCTGCACATTTACACTGCATAACTGCTCCTTGCCTTGCTTGGACACATCCAGAGTCACTACATGGGGAGTGGGGTGCAACAAGTATGTCACATTTTGAAATGTCTCTGGCTGACTGTGATGGCCCTGACACATTTGTCATACCTTTCAACCTCAGAACAAGAAATATGGACAGAGCCATACAAAGAAGTGGGACAAAGGCCCAAAAATGAGAACAATTTTTAAATATTGCTCTTATAAACTTAGAAAGATAATAGAATAGTAGGTCTTGCATTAGTATGAATTTTCTGAAAGGTACGAAATCTGAAACTCAAATGTACAGGAAATCTATAACTAATGAAGAGGTTGCTGCTAGCAAACAACTTTATATTTCATTGTTTCATCTACAAAAAGTGCCTGTTGCCCTTGAGGAATAAATTGCCTAAGTTGCACAGGGACACATTTTAAACATTGCTTGTATAATGTTGGAAAGTTGTTAGAATAAAATGCTGTGTTACCACCATACATTTCACTGCCGAGTATTGAACCCAGGACCCTGTGCAAAACAGTCAGAGCAACATACCACTATGCCAAATCATCTGTTTCATGAAAGAAAGGAAGACTGAAACGTAAATGGCTACCATTTAGTGAATTCAGTTCTCACCATAGCTATCAATATCTTAGCACAAAACACCTGAACAAAGCCAATAATGGGGGAATACAGCCCCCAAACATATTCATTGAATTCAGTTCTCACCATAGCTCTTGACCTTAGCACAAAAAACCTGGATGAAGCCAATAATGGGGGAATACATTTCAAAAAATAGGGACAGATATCTATTGAGGACACCAGAGTAAACCAGCACAAACACAGGAAGGACATGCAGACTCCACACAGAAGGCACGCCAGCCAGGAATCAAACCAGACAATCTGTAGCTGTCAGGCAACAATGCTACCACTGCACCACTGCACTACTGGCTGTACTAAGTAACAAAAATACAGAAACCACAGATTTTATGAGGAACAGAACAAATATGAGGCAAAAATCTGCAAATGTTTTACAAATGGTGGTGGGTAGGGAATTCAGGCTCTTGCCAGTTGTGCCCAAGGTACAGGGTTCAAGCCTTATTCTCTACCCACCACCATGTAGCAACTGGGGCATTTTACTTACACACACACCCACCCACCCACATCCTATCTTCCGATCCTCTGTAGCAGCCTGCCTGATTCTGTCCTCTGCAAGCTAAGTCCTCTGTAGCAGCCTGATCACCTCCATAACAGTCCACACAGGTTCTTCTGGGTTTCCCCATGAGAAGTGAGTAGGCTGGAGCCTCCAGCCTGTGGGCGATGCAGTCCGGTGTGCTTCCAGTTTGTGCGATCATCACCACACAGACCTCTGGGCTGGCAGGGCTGAGTTCCCTTCTTTCCCTATCCAGACTGCTTAACTGAGCAGTCTGGAGTTCAGGAAGTAAGCACGCATGCGTGCGTGGAGTTCTGGACTGGCTAACACAGCAGTCAGGAACTTAACATGCATGCATGAGTTCCGAGACTCTCATGAAATTTTTATTTTATTTTCATTTTCTAAAGTGGGGGGATGCAATTATTTTTCTTTTTACAGGTGGAGGGCTGCAGTCCTATAGCACAAGCTGCCACTGGCTATGCTTTGCCTCTTTGCCAAGGCCTGAGCATACTGGGAATGCCTCCACCTGCTTGCCTGAGCATACTAGGCATGCCTCCATCTGCCTACAGGAGCATTCTCTGAGGCCTCCTCCTCTAAGTCCCTCTGTGCCTGTGGGGATCTTGGCAATGGTGGGGGGCCCTGTGGCTCTTCCCTGTGCTGCTCCTGCTGCAGCTGTTTCTGCAGGATCATATTATTTAGAATGGCACACACTATGAACATCTGTTCACATGTGGCATAATCCTCCTTACCATTCTCAGCCTCTAGCACATACTGATGGATCAAAGCAATGGCAGCCCCTAACATATTTCCAGATAAAATTCCCCCGTGTGCACAGCGCAAACCCGGTGCCCAAATGTAAAATGTAAAAAGTCCTGCTATTTCTGTTTTTTTGTTTTGTTTTGTTTTATACACAGTGCATGCTGCAAAAATCCATTTAGCTAGGGTAAACAATGAGAAATGGCCCTCCCTGGACGTGAACATGCTTTTCATTTCATGGAATAAGTCAATACAGCCTCAGACAAACACCCTTGCTTAGCTGTGCTTAGCTAAGCTTATCTGGGGTCCATGGAGCACCAATGTGCTTACATCATGCATGACACACCCACTTTTCATGTCTGCTGCTCCTCCTGCATACATGATTGTGTTATAGCACCTACATGGTTAGGCGCAGTTTACCACTTAGAATATTTTTCTGATTCAGTAAATTTCCCCTCATTTGCATACCCCACTGCCTTAGTCCCTTGTTACTGCACATCAACAGAGTATACCTCTCAACCTCTTTCAGCAAAAAATCTAGACAAAGCCTAAAATGATGGGGGGAGAAATAGGGACAAATTTTAAATATTGATCTTACAAACTTAGAAAGTTGATAGAATAATAGGTTTTGTATTAGCATGAATTTTCCGAAGGATGTGGAGTCTTAAAATCAAATGTTTGTCATTATTTAATGACTTCAAGCCTCCATTATTTGCCAGAAAATATACTTTTTCATGCTAATGGCCATATATTTGGCCATTGGCATGCCTAAATATTATAATATATGCTTTTATTTCAGCTGGCATGCATCCGTTTTAGTTTTTGCAGAAATGTATTTGGCTAGTAGCCGAATATATTCCTGCAATTAACATTGTTCTTGCACGGATGCCTGACTGCTTGCTGAATTACTAATTCACCTCATTTGCATGTTTTTTTAACCAAAAAATGAGGTAATTAGCATTATGCAGTGGTGATCATTCAGGAATAGTGTAAGCAGGCTTGTGGACATCAGAACAGTAATTTACTGGGTGGCTCAGTGGCCATATTCCATGCAAGAGTGGCTATACTGTTCCTGCATGGAAAAAAGAGCTTATTGAATCCCAGGGTATGTTTTTCTATTACACAAGGGTGGCACTTCTGCAGATTTTAATAACTACAGCCCATTGCATTCATTTGCCTCTAGCAGAAATACTTAAAGCATTTAATCCTGCTCAGATTCTACATCACCTAAATTCAAATAATCAGCTCTTGGAAACACTTCATGGTTTCAGACCTCACCACAGCACTACTACTGCACTCCTTCATGTCAGTAACACTATAAACCAGGATAGGAATGATGGTAACATAGTGTCAACTGTGTTCCTAGACTTATCCAAAGCTCTTGACACCGTATCTTATCCAAAGCTCTTGACACTGTATCACACCAACATTTCCTCATTGAACTCCTGCCTATTCATTTGTCTGTATCCTCTCTTAAATGGTTCTTTAGTTATCTATATAAAAGGTAACAAGGAGTCAAATGGAAACAGGACCTGTCTTCCTCTCTTCTAGTTACTACAGTTACTATAAGTGCCTCTCAGGGTTCTATATCAGGACTCGTTCTCTTTAATATTTTTATAATCAAGCTTCACATTACCATAGATCAAGCAAATATAATACAATATGCAAATGATTTGACTTTAATATGTAGAGCCCCCGCAATATCCAGGGTCCAGGAAATCACACAAATTTATTTCTCTTCCATTGAGATCTGGATGAAAAATAAAAACGTACTGTTTAATCCCAATAAAACAAAACTGATGGTCTTCACCTCAAGACATGTCAATAAAAACAATCTTTTTTGGTTACATTTAAAAATTACACTAAAACTGAATTAGTGCCCCATACTAAATTAGTGGCAATTGCAGAAAATGGCAATCATAAATGTCAACAGCATAGTCTTCAAACAAATAAAAAGGCTCAAAAAATGTGGCCTCCTTTACAGAGCAAAACTGTACCTTACAGATCCATCAATAAAACCCTTGCCTCACCTTGTTTGCTTCTAACCCTATTACATGCCTCACCTATCCTTACAAACCTAAACTCTAAAATCAAATCCAAACTTGACTCCTGTTACAACAAATTAGCTATATTTGCAACCAACACAGCACACTGAACTCACTCTGCCGAGCCTTAAACAGCTAAACTAGCTAGAGATTAACAACAACATACTCTTGTCTAGTTATGGCATAGAAACTTATCTATTATCCTGAAAATCCCCTGTATTAGAAAACATATGACTCTACTCCCCCACAAGGGTCCTCCATTCTGATGATAAATTTCTTGTTAGTATTACTAAAGCAAATAATTAATTGAGGACTCATTTTACTCCTGTTACACCTCCAAACTCTGGAACACCATTCTACACAAGTAAGAAGGACTATCAACCTCCTAAGCAATAAAATGCATCACAAACAATACCTTTCCCAATCCTGGTCATGCTCATGTTCATCATCAGGTTGAGACCTCTAGAAAACACAAACATCTTATAGCTTATCACTAACATTACACCCTCCTATTCTTAAATCACTATGCCCCTAACAACTTTCACTCCTGCAGCTGAATCAATGTACTCCCTTTCACCACCTCTTAAAAAAACACTCCTCACCTTTCTCTTTTTTCTGACTGCCTCCACATACCATCCTAATCATCTCATGCATCCTGCGTATACTCACGTTACAAACCATCTAGATACACCAATTTGGAACAGGAAGCCTAAACAAAACTAATCATATACCATGATCTCTCAGTCATGTACTATTACCACTATCCTTCTGTGCACTTCTAATATATACCATCCCTGCCTACAAAATTATATAATTCCCTTCTTTATATCTCTTGAATTCTTTAAAACATATACAGTACTAAAATCTCCCTTCCTACATACTTTTATAACTTACTTTGTTATATATCATGAACTCCTTAAAAAACTTTCTTTACTGAAATGTAAGAACACTAAACTTCTTTACAACAATGTTTCTCTTCTTACATTATCAATCCATTTACTTCTTGCAAGATTTAGAGCTACAAGAAATGTGTAGACTTATAATTGTTGATGTAAAAATGTTACTTTATATACCTGTCTTGTAATTATTATTTTTTGAGAAATGTAACTTGTTTTTCTGAGAACTGACGAAATTCACTTGTCAGTACTTTGATGGAGGTTTTCTCCACAGGCTTCTTCTAAAAATGGGTTCGGTCCAATTGGAATTTCCCAGCCAACAAAAACAAATAAATAAATTCCGAATCACTCTCCCATGACTTTTTGCTTCTTTAGCATGTACCTCTGCGCTTACATAGTCAATACCATATTTGGCTGTTAACCCTTGCTTCCTGCAATGTGTACTACTGTCTCCTAAATCACAAACAGTTCAGCCATCAGTCACACAGTTTAATGCAATATGCAGGCATTCATAAATAAGAATGAAACTCAGGCATTGATAGCAGCTCCCCATTCCTTCCAGCTCATTGTATATCTAATATGACCACTGTTCCTCTGAATGGGTTCTCTCTCAGCCCCTCCCATTTGTTGAATCCTTGGCCATTGACTGCATCTGCAGTGAAGAAACCAGCCACAAGGACTCAAGGGCTTTAAAAGAAAATAAATGACTTGACCACTGTCCCTGTGAACGGGTTCTCTCTCAGCCCCTCCCATTTGTGGAATCCTTGGCCATTGACTGCATCTGCAATGAATAAACCAGCCACAAGGACTCAAGAGCTTTAAAAAGAAAATAAATTACTATAGGTGTCTAGCTACATTTCCGTCTTAGCCTGCTACTGCAGAAAGTACCAGAAGTGTAAATAATTGGCTCTACCCATGGCTAGGGATGGAGCTGCTACCCATCCCCATCAGCTGTAAATCCATCCCCCAGTTAAAGTTTTTTTTTTTTCTTTTTAGTTAGCAGTGAACCAAGATAAAGTAAAGTTATAGGTGAAAAAAAGAAAAAAGTAACCAAGTAGATACACTGTAATTGGCCACTTGTACAACAGAGAAAAAAAGGTAACAAAGTGCCACTTTTTTGTCAGCCTCTAACTAGGTATCTATCTAGAAATGATATAGCTAGAATCAGGTCAGTAGATTGTTTTTTGCAGCATTTGCTGCTTAATTTCTTCTGAGTCTAATTTACTACAGGAAATAACTATTTCACATTACCTGTGACCACTTCCTCTCTCTCTCCTCCAATATGGTCTCAGCATAGTTATTTTAAAACTTCTGGAGCCATCTTGGCTTACTCATAGCAGCTGCCCATTCCCTCCAGCTCATGGTGTATCTCATTCTAAGTGTTTGATTTTTACTTTTACACATTGAATCTAAAGTGTTTACAAACTCAACTGTTTTATTGTTTTGTTACTGTCAGCATTGCTACTGTTGCAGAACTGGTCTCCTAATTATATAAGATGTAGACAAAGCATTACAATATATGATTATCCAGTCTGACTTGGTGCTTAATGTGCTTCGTGCTGCTAGGTGTTACAGATGATACAGAATCAAAACTGAGTTGCTACCCCTTATCATTTTGTATAGTACATACTTTTTTGTTAAAATAAATGCTACGCAGTCTGACTGAGTGCTCTCTGTTTCATTTAGAAGGAAAGCACAAGTTAAATAATTATGGAACACCATATTACGGCTCAAAGTCCTATGTTGCTCCCAAGTCAGAGTGTTCTTTAGTTGTTTTAACTGCTGTACCATGGGAAATATTATAGCAATGTAGATACACAAGTGTATGTGTTAGAGATATTTAATTACTGCTATATACAATTGCTGTGATAATTTACTACTGTTATTTCCATGATAGAACTGTCTCTTTAAATTCTTGGAACACCTAAATTACCCAGTACATAACATCATAACTAAAGCATCTTTTTTATGTCAAGGGCTTTGCATGCGAATGCATAACTGTTGCTTGAGCCTTTTTTACTAAACAGTTTGTCTGTGCCTGTGTAATTGGTGTAATGACCTGTTACTCTTAACTCCAATACCCTTCCCGCCTGGGCAATAATGTATTATTTCAGTTACTCATTACAGCACTTCTTTCTCATCTCCCTTTCAGAGACCTTAATGTAATTGTTTCTTATTCTCCATTTCTTTATTTAGTGACCACTGTACCTGCGAATGGGTTCTCTCTCAGCCCCTCACATTTGTTGAATCCTCGGCCATTGACTGCATCTGCAGTGAAGAAACCAGCCACAAGGACTCAAGGGGTTTAAAAAGAAAATAAATTACTGTAGGTGTCTAGCTACATTTCCCTCTTAGCCTGCTACTGCAGAAAGTAACTAAAGTGTAAATAACTGGCTCTACCCACGGCAAGGGACGGCAGCTAGTCATCCACCCCCATTAGCTGTAAATACATTCCCCAGTTATTTTTTTTTTCTTTTTAGTTATCAGTGAACCAAGATAAAGTTCTAGGAAAAAAAAAAGGTAACCCAGTAGATACACTGTAATTGGCCACTTGTACAATATAGTCAAAAAGGTAACTTAAACTGCCACTTTTTAGTCAGCCTCTAACTAGGCATCTACCTAGAAAAGATATAGCTGGAATCAGGTCTGTAGATTGTTTTTTGCAGCATTTGCTGCTCAATTTCTCTTGAGTGCGACCCGGTCTACTCCCCCTCGCTCCACTTGGCCTCACTCCACTCCCCTACTCTACCCCATTCTCACCCACCCCCTAATCAATTACATTTATTTCTAGCCAACCATAACCAGTGCTTCCCTCACCCAATTAAAATCCCTCAGTACTCTTCACTAATGATCCACTCATAGGACACACCTTAAACACCTCCACTACTTACTTAATACCACATCCCGCCTTGCTTTCATTCCATAATCACCTTTCCCTACCCCATCACACTTGTTTCTACTACACCAGCTCACCTTTCATTGCCAAGCACTACTCACTCTCAGCACCCTGTCCTACCTTACATCCTATCACACAAACATAAGTTACACCCAGCACACTTACTTCCATCACCCACGTAATCCATTCAAAGTCAAACCAATTACATTTGCCATTAACCCAGCTATCTACAGCTACACACTTTTAGATCTTGCCCCCTCACATGGTTCCCCCAATATGTTACCCTACACACAACCATGCAATGCAATAAACTAATACTCAGATACCTAAAGAAGAACTAATTAACAGCCATCCTACTCATTCTTAGTGGTGACATTCACCCCAATTCCAGATCCTCACCCTTTCAGGATAACACTAACAATGTTCTAAACCACTCTCTTAATATCCCCAGAAAAAGTAATGATCTACTCATAATAAACTTAAACATAAGAAGCATTTTAAACAAAATACAGGGACTTCATGCAAGCCTATCTCTATACTCCCCTGGCATAGTCCTTCTGACTGAAATCTGTCTCAAACCAGATATCCCTAATAACAAAATCCTTCCCACTGGCTATAGCAATCTTAGCCAAGATAGGAAAACAAAAAGAGGAGGCAGCATAGCCCTGCTCTTCAAAAACCATCTTACAATAGAGAGGGTTAACTTTAGCCCTCACTAATATCTCCAACTTAGAAATACATTTGGCTAAAATAAAGCTCAACCAAAATAAAAATATCAAATTCATGGGTACCCACATTCCTCCTGGCAATAACATTGACAAATTTGAATCCGTCCTATAATGGCCCTTCAATAACCTCCCCCAAGATACCATTATACTAGGACACTTTAATATTAACTGGCACTCCTGCAACTCTGACCACCCTACCACCCATATCATCCTCCACAGCTTTACCCAATTAATTATTATTATATCCCTACATAAAGGAGGTCACACCACCGAGTTCTCCAACTATCGGCCCATAGCAATCCTATCCCCTCTATCAAAAATCCTTGAAAGGTGTGTTCATACCCAAATACTTAACCATCTCCTCAACAATAAATTACTTACAAATACTCAGCATGGCTTTTGCCTCTACCATAGTACTACCACAGCCCTAATTAGTTTCACAAACACCATCAGTCAACTTAGAAATAAAGGTGAGTGAGTATCAGCAATCTTTTTAGACTTATCAAAAACCTTCGATACAGTGTCTCATAACAAAATGCTGACTGCCCTGTCCAAACTGAACCTAAGCTACTCCACTCTGGCCTGATTTCAGAACTACCTCACTGATCAGTAACAAGCAGTATGGTGGAACAAATCTCTTTCTCCCTTACTATCAGTGGCAGTGGGCATGCCCCAAGGTTCTCTTCTCAACCCCCTCCTTTTTAACCTGTTTACAAATAATTTCCATAATGCTACAACTCTAGCCACCCTTATACAGTATGCAGACAACTTCACTGTCATATATTCTGCCCCAACTTTACCTGAACTACAAAACTTAATCCAAATATCCTTCAATGCTATTGAATCATGGTTGGCAGAAGCTCAACTAATCCTGAATCCAAACAAAACCAAACTTATGCTCTTCTATCCCACTAAACTCAAACCCCAATCCACTTACTTCAATATCATATCCAGCAATAAGACTTTGATCAAACCAGTACCATCCGCCAAATTTCTCAGTGTTATTATTGATCAAAATCAGAAGTTTGACTTACACATTGCCCAGACAGTAAAAAAAGTACACAAAAAATAGGTATCTTATGCAGATACACAAACTAGCTAACCACAAACTCTAGAATAACCACAACTAGAAGTCATCGTCTGTCAACTTTACTATATGCCTCACCCATCCTTACCAACATCTCCAAATCTCACCTAAGCAAGCTAGATGCCTGCTATAATAAGACAGCTAATTTTTCACTTGCTGTCCTCCTAGAACCCAACATTGTAAGGCCCTAAGACAACTATCTTGGTTAGAACTACCCCACCAACTCATCCTCACACGTCTCTCTACTGCCCATCAAATGTTCTATAAACCCAATAAAACTCCAACTCTACAAGGCCTCCTCAACCCTCATACAAGTACCCATCCACTAAGATCCACTAACAAAGCTCTAATTGAAGTAGCCAGGAGTAAATATAGCTCAAATTACTCACTATACTCCTATTACATTGTTAAACTTTGGGATGCCCTACCACCTGAAATTAGATCTATAAATAGCCTAAAAAACCTCAAGTATCACACTAAAGTCCATCTTACCAATTCCTGGACTTGTGCATGTAGCAGGCTTGGGGTGCCTAAACCATGGAACTAATTGATTTTTAAAAATGTTAATTGCATTTAATTGCATATGTAATGAACATTGAATTTAAGTCATATGACTACCTTGTGTTTTTTTCTTCCTCACTGTCAATATGTAGCAGTTTTTAAGTCTTTAATTTGCTATGTTACCTGTACATAACATTAAGTATACTAACTGTACTCTCGTTGTATACAATGTCACTATCTCTACTATTGTAAGAATTGTCTTCAGCAAGCATTGTTATAAAAGATTATTGGTCTTGTCTTCCACTTGACCAAATTATTCTGTTTTAGTCTTTTTACCATTATGAATGTCTGTTACAATTATTTTCTTCATTGTATTATAAGATTTTTTTCCTACTAACAAAATAGTCTACTAACAATGGAGCTTTTCTCCCCAGGCCTTCGCTGAAAAAGGTTTTTATGCCCAGTCAGGCTCTCTTGGTAAACAAATGTAAAATAAAAATAAAATAAATGAAATTTCAAATATGAACATGAACATGGCATTTTGCATTGCCTACTTCTCTGTTTACTAATGATATAAACTGTGAATAGAGAAGTGTAAAATAAAGGAAAAATGTGTGAACATGAACATGGAATTTTGCATTGCCTACTTCTCGGTTTACCAATGATATAAACTGTGATTAGAGAAGTGTAAAATAAAGGAAAAATGTTAGTATTTGCATTTTATATACATTTTCATTTCAAGATGGATTCCTGATTGTTTTAGTACATTTCTGATGATTTATTTCCTACCAATGTAAAATGTCAGCATGGCCAGTGTAGAATGTTCTTTGCTGGAATTTAGCACTTGTGTCTAACATGGAAAAGTACTGATAGAGAGTCAAGAGGTCTTAGTTAGCAAAATGAATGCTGTAGTGTTTATTTGTAATTGGTCAGTCGCTATATTTTACTTGATACAGTAATGTTGCATCAAATGCTATAAATGAGTCAAGATTTTTATGGCATAAGGAAGAGGACCCTGATTTAGTCTCTCATATATATGTTTTCTTTGCGATAAATGAGATTATTATTCTCTGATGAACTGTACTGTATGAAAGTTGAGAGGCAAAAAAGAAAAAAAAAACAAAGTGTGACAAATCACAAACAATAAAGTTCAAAAAACACTAGAAAAAATGGAACAACAGAGAGAGTCAAACCATATTTAAGCATATACAAACTTTTACTTCTCCACTTTTCATCTATACAGACTTCTTCAGAAACAAAACAAAACTATAAAAAAAAAACACAGACTATTTAAATGTACAACACTCAGTCAAAAACCCTCTTAATTATTCAATTAAATAAATCAATTATATTTTAAATTCTACATTAAAATACATAAACTGCAACTAAAAATTTACAAATGAATAAACAGAAACTCAAAGCTTACAATAAATATTAATTCATAAATTTCAGCTATCTATCTTTTAAAAGAATTCGATGTTTAACAGTATTTTTTCATTTGCAAATTTTTAGTTGCAATTCATGCACTGTCACATCTTGATTTTGTACATGTATGTATATACACATATACTTGTAAAGGTGCATCAACAGTGCATAAAATAGGCAAAGTGAGAGAACAAGCTATATTGCATGGAAATAATGTAATTTCCTTATTATTTTGGGTACTGACTTTTAAATCAGTGTCTATATATATATATATATATATATATATATATATATATATATATACAAAATCACACACACAAATGTATGTGGGCCTGAAATGTAAATATACATGTATATGTATATATATATATATATATATATATATATATATAAACATATATATATAATGTATATGTATATATATCTATCTATCTATCTATATATATATATATATATATATATATATATATATATATATATATATGTGTGTTCATAGGTTCATAGGTTGGTACTAGGCTATCGGTCCTAGGGCCTATACAAGCCTAGCCATAACAATTCCCTGGATATTTCTTCCCACAATATTTACTTCTCTAGACCCCTGTCTAGCAGGGTGACTGACATGATCCCCGGGGTGAGTGTCCTATCTCCCATCCAATCATCAAGATTCCTTTTGAAGAGGGCCAAGGAGGTGCTCTGCTTGACATGTATGGGAAGTCTATTCCAGAGTATGGGGAGTCTCTGGGTCGGGAACCTATCCCTCCAGCATGTTTTGTTCATTGTGATGACAAGGTTTAGATCCCTGGAGCATGTGGCTCTGAGGGATTGGGATTTCTTTAAGTAAAGCATGTCCAACAGCTCAGGGTTTAACGTGGCCTTGTATGTTAAGCAGAGATTACCTCTGAGTAGACGATATGCCACAGAGTATAGCTGGAGTATTTTTAGACGGTCAGCATATGGCATCTGCTTTAGGCCTGTGATTCTTTTAGTGAGGTATTTCTGTGGCCTTTCCAGCTGTTGCAGATGTCTTGTGAGGTACATACCAAACGGGGCATTATACTCTATAATGGGTCTAATGAGGGATGAGTACAGTGGGACAATGACCTCCTTTTTCCTGGATGAAAAGCCCTTAGTGAGGAGGTGTGCCACATAGAAGGATTTCCTGACTGTTGTGGCAATGTGGATATCAAAAGTGAGACCACTGTCCACCTGTGTCCCTAAGTCTCTCTTCACACTTTCAATGTTTAGTGTACTGCCACCTATGTGTAATTCATGAGTACACATTTTTTTCCATATGGGATAACTATACATTTCTTGGCATTAAGCTTGAGCCCATGGCTCTGGCACCAGGCATCTGTTTCTGTAAGGCCCTTTTGTAGAATATCCACAACATTTGGGGATTCAATAATGGCTCCCAGTTTGCAGTCATCGGCGAACATTGTTAGCCAGAGCCCCTTAGTGTTGGCCTGTACTTCAGAGAAGTAGAAGCCAAACAAGAGCGGTCCCAGGACTGAACCCTGAGGTACTCTACTTGTCACTTGTCTGGAGCTGGATTTGGAGTCGGCTACATTTACAGTCTGGGTTCTGTCAGTAAGCCAGTTGGCAACCCATTGAGTGATGTAGGGATTTATGCCCGGCTTTGTAAGTTTATCTATGATTCCAGATTGGGGGATGGTATTGAAGGCCTTGGCAAGGTCCAGATAGGCTGTGTGGACCACCTTACCCTCGTCCACAGCTCTGGAGACTGATTCGAGGAAGTCAGTCAGATTCAGGAGACAAGATCGGCCCTTCACAAACCCAAACTGTGTGGGGTCCATTGCTTGAAGGTTGCCAATGTCTTTGTTTATAAGTTCCATGATAATGCATTCCATGCCCTTGCA
The DNA here is from genome assembly GCF_019279795.1 of Protopterus annectens. Lineage (NCBI taxonomy): Eukaryota > Metazoa > Chordata > Ceratodontiformes > Protopteridae > Protopterus > Protopterus annectens. The sequence goes on along the minus strand of NC_056731.1, from coordinate 1,012,328,598 downwards.
GATCAGGCTTGTCAGACTGATTCATAGGTTCATAGGTTCATACTAGGCTATCTGCCCGAGGGCATTTACAAGCCTAGCCCATAGTTTTGTGGCTTACACCACCCCTTTAGTATGGGGAACTATACCCATTATTTTGCTGTGCCTCTGTCGAGCAGTGACACTGAGGTAATCCCTGGGGTATATCTGCGATCTCCCATCCATTGGTCAAGATTTCTCTTGAACAAGGCCAGCGAGGTGCTCTGCCTCACATATACCGGGATTTTGTTCCACAGCATAGGGAGTCTTTGGGTGATGAATCTATCCCTCCAGCACGTCCTATTAATAGCCGTGTCGAGGTTTAAGTCTCCCGCCCTTGTGGCTCTGACTGATCTAGATTTTTTGAGGTGAAGCATATTCATCAAATCTGGGTTTGACATGGCCTTGTATGTCAGGCAAAGGTCACCTATGAGCAAGCGTGGCGACTGAATAGAGCTGGAGTTCTTTCAGTCGGGCAGCATAGGACAGATTTTTGAGACCCTTTATCCTTTTGGTGAGGAACTTTTGTGGCCTCTCCAGCTGCTGCAAGTGTCGGGTCAGATACATTCCGAATGGGGCATTGTACTCAATCATTGGTCTGATGAGTGATAAGTATAGGGAGACTATGACCTCTCTTGATCTAGATGTGAATCCCTTCATGATAAGGTGGGCAATGTAGAAGGTCTTCCTAACTACTTTAGCTACATGGGTGTCGAATGATAGGCTACTGTCAACCTGTCAACCTGGGTCCCCAGGTCCCTGATAACTTCTTCTGTGCTCAGTGGATTGCCACCTATATGGTAGCTAGGGGTAACCTTGTTTTTCCTGAAGGGTATGACTATGCATTTTTTGGCATTTAACTTTAGGCCCTGGCTCTGGCACCAGCTATCAGTTTCCGTGAGACCCCTCTGAAGGATGTCCTTGCCTAAAATCTTATTCCCATAAAATAGCCTTGCCTAAAAATGGCATTATGGGGGTGGCAAGAGCCTTAGCCAATATCCGGAATCCCAGGAGTGACAGGTGCAAGCCGTCCCTTGCGAAGCAGCGTGGCTTGTCGAGCATGTCATCCCAGGCAGACAGGCACTGGATCCCCTTTGAATGACACCAGAAATTAAGCCAATTGTTAAAGCTAATCATCTTGTCACTATATTGTGGCATCATTCTTGGTGAAGGAAGGATACTGCTCAGGGTCAGTGTCATACCTGCCTGGGCTACATAATCAGAGAGCTCCTCTATGTCTCTTTTCATGTAGTCCAGCGAGGTACATCTCAGGTCGTTCACACCAGCATGGACAATGACTGTGTCATACTTGTACTTGCTGTGGAGTGACCTGAGTGCTTGTGTTATGTGGCAGATTCTAGCGCCCGATAGGCAGCTTACCATGACCTTCTCCTTGTACAGCCTGGTGAGTGGGACGTCAGTGTGTCTGACTATGGAGTCACCTATGACAAGTATGTTTGGTGTTGTATTTGGCCTTAAGGGCAGTGACTGCTTTGCACACTGATTTTGTTGTTTATGTGTTGTTTGTGTGGTGTATTGAGTTTGCAGTTGCTTGGGTGTCTGCTTTGGAGGCCTCTGCTGTTTAGGTAAATTTTTACTCAGAGCCTCCGAGTATGTCTTGGTGTGTTTATGTGTTTGATTCAGTGGTGTGGTTGAGTTATGTGAGACTGGTATTGTGGTGTGTGTAGTTGCCTTCTCCTCCTGCCTGGTCTTGCCAGTCCTGAGTTGAGAGAGCTCAGCCTCCGGTTTGGCTAAATAACTGCATCTCTCGCAAGTGTTAGTGTTATGTGGGAGGAGGAGAGGGTTGTCTGTGTACATGAGGCAATTGTAACATTGTCTCAGAATTCCCAGATTCACCAACTGGGCAGGAGAGGACGCCAGCATCTGACCCTTCGACATGCTAGAAAGATTTATGAGTTGGTATGAGACAGAAAAGTAGTGGGCTTAGCAGGGAAGTGGGCACTCCTGGAGGGTTTTGCTAGTGAGAGATTTGTATAATATAGGAGTGCTTGACCTGCAAAGAGAATGCTTATAAGACAAGGGATATGCTTATAAGACAAGTGCTGAGCTTTTTGAGAAGAAAAAGCTATTTGGAACAAGTGCTGCACTTTTTAGTAAAGGTGTAAACTGTTTAGGTTCCTAACAGAGCAGTTCTAAGGGGAAAATTGAAGAACAGACTTTCTGGAGCCAGAAAGAGTTTAACCTTGTTTAACCGGCGCTGCCCGATGCTGCTCTAGTAGCAACTCCACTCTAAATTGCGCTAAAGCACGTTAAATCATGCTTGATAGCAGGGGCTGGAAAGCAGCAGGAATAGACCCAAAACGGACAATAAAACTACAGTTTCAAGTCAGTAACCACCTCTACGGGGGGCAGGGAAGCTGCTCAATGTTATTCACTGCCACTGATCAACAGAGAGACTTTCCTTTAGCCCAAGCAAAAATGGCCTCACAGAAACTTTCAAATAGTTCGGGAACAGCAAGCCTGTAACTGAACTTTTTTAACTCTCAGAAAAGTGGGAAAAAAGCAAGATTTTTTTTTTGTTTTTTTTCAGAGATAGCAGAGGTTCACAAGTAATATCAAGTTATAACAGTGCAGTAAATGACCCCACACAAGAGTGCTAGGTCAAGGACAGTTGAAATCACCCAGTATTAGGGTGTTGGGTTGTATCTTAATATTTTCCAGTATGTTTAGAAAGGTGTAGTGAGAATCTTGGGGCATGGTGGGGGATCTGTAGCAAGCTACAGTTTGGATTGCAGTCTTACATAGTGTTAGTTGCACCTGGAGAATTTCAGATGCATTGTGTTGGGCAACTAGCCTGGAGGTGTGAATATCCTTGGTGAATATGACCACTCCTTCACCTTTAGTGTTTCGGTCTTGGTTTTGTGGCCGAAAAGTGTGGTAAGAGTTGTAGCCAGGTATTGCAGGGGTGCTCTCTGGATCCTTGAACCAGGTCTCAGTTACTGCACAGATATCGGTGTTCTCCATTTTTAGGAGTGCCTCGAGAGAGTGCATTTTGAGGTTTAGACTTCTAGCATTAAGTAGCATTACCTTCAGATTTTGTATGCTTGTATCTGTTACGGTGGTGGTTTTATCCTTTGAACCTTGCCTAAAAAAGGCACTATAGGGGTGGCAAGAGCTTTAGCCAGTAACTTGAATCCCAGGGGTGACAGGTGCAGACCATCTCTGGCAAAGCATCGTGGTTTGTCGATCATGTCTTCCCAGGCAGACAGATACTGGATCCCCTTTGAATGACACCAGAAGCTTAGCAAATTGTTGAAGTAAATAATTTTGTCCTTATACTGTGGTATCATTCTGGGCAAAGGCAGGATGCTACTAAGGGCTAGGATCATACCTGCCTGTGCCACATGACCCGAGAGCGAGCTCTTCCATGTCTCTTTATATGTATATGTATATGTATATATATATATATATATATATATATATATATATATATATATATGTGTGTGTGTGTGTGTGTGTGTGTGTGTGTGTGTGTGTGTGTGTGTGCTGTTAAAAACATTTAAATACCCAAATGGTGCATGCTGCTTACATTATCACAAAAAGGTAAAAAAAAAGTGAGCATGCAACTGCATACACTTACGAGAGAGGGAGAGAATCATGTGGCATGAAAGGGGGGTGCTGCAACACTAACATCCCCTATTAGTCATATATTCCAATCCTGAGATGATGAAATATCGAGGGAAAAACATTGGTAATATCACACACAATTACCAATCAGTTGTTTTGTAGACCAAATAGTGTTGCCAAAACAGCTGTCAGCTATATTGACTGTCAAAGTAAGCAATGCCTCCCATATCAGTCTATATCAATCTGTCTATGTATATGTGTATACATGGAATGATAGATAGATATGGCAGCCATTAAGTACATAAATATTCTTTAAAGGGTGGGAGGGGTTTATATGCTGGTTAAGTTCTTTGCCTCATAAACACAAGGTACAGAGTTTGAGTATATCTCTGGTTATTATATAGGCTTGTAGTAGTCTGTGGACTGATAGCCTAGTAGCTGCCCATGAACTTATGAACATCAACATCTCTGTTGAACCCTTTCTTTGACAAAACAGATGGTCAACAATTGTGCAAGCTTACTTTATTACCAAGGTTAGGAAACTTGTTCTTTCCTTTCTACTGTTTGATCTCAGAGATATAATGCATAAGTAGAAAAGGGTGCCAGGGATGCATACTGTAAGGCTCTGTTCTGGAATACATGCAGTGAACTAATGACATTATTTTACTGTTTTATTTTTTCGTGTGTTGATGTTAGCAATGTTCACATTTGAGTGTTTTCCAGGGTGCTGGAACCATAGAGCAAGGGGGAGGCTGAGTGTCCCTACTTTCTGCAGCTGTCCAATGTGCCCTGAAACTGCCATCAGAGCAGAAATTAAGTAGAATCATTTCTACTGGTGTTTTCAAGTTAAATTTAAACTCAGGCAGCTGGAACAAGGTGATTTGAATAATAAATCATCATTTTCTAGCTTCACAAAATTGCAGTTATCATGAAAATGCCTATGCAAGTTTTTCTAAAACATGCCAATCAAATCAAAGCTAGAGACAAATTTTAGCTATTACTTACTCATTTAAAGTTTTAACAAAACAGGTTTGGCATCAATATACATTTTTCTGGTCTCTTCTAAAATGGCTGCATACTGAGTAGCCAAATTTTAACTCTCCCAGTGTGAAAACAGAAACTCAGAAAGAGAGATAGTGAATTGTCGTCTTGGGAAAATTTCAGTTACAAGCTAGAAAGTGCACTGCCTCAATGCCTGCAAAAAAACCCAGTAAACAAATAAATAAATAAATACACAAAAGGTGAAGAGAAAACACTGGCTGTGAAGAATCCTGTAGCTGTTCAGCAAAAAGCAGTTCAAGCTCCAGCTTTGGTGCGAGACATGACTTCCAGTAATCAAGAGGAAAAAATATATCAAATGTGCTCAGAGATGATTAAAATAAAGAAAGAGTTTAATCCAATAAAACTGCGGCAAAAGGACAAAGTACTAAAACCTGAAGACAGTAGAGTGTGAAATTGACTACTTAATGTACACCACGCAGAAGAGGAGTAAATTTATTCCAGCAATCAGGTATTGTCAAGGAGCGGGTGTGTGGTCCATGGTGCTGTATCTAGCTAAATGTAGAATATTTTTTCCTAGAAGGTCAAAGTCATTTTTTAATGCAGAACATGCTAATAAGTAAATACAAAAGTTTTGTCCAACAAAAAGTGAGTTATCAAACTATAAGAGATACAGTTTCTTATTTTTTGATAACAAAGCTCATAGAGAGACTATGACAGTGAAACCTTTTCCACTGTTCCATTGAATATGCTTGAGAAACAGAAAACAGAAAGGGAGTTGACTAGACAAATCAAGAGTATATTGGAAATGAACCAGAAACTGCATTTGGGAGATGGAGATCAACAGGAAAAAAAACAACAACTCAGAAAACAATGAATAAATGTAGGATTGCAAAGCAATGATTTTGTGAAACATGATGGAACAAGAAAACCTGGAAATATTGCATTGTATTGACTTTGTGAAATTTGTTAGGGACTCTGAAGCATATGCCCTACTTCATGTCATTATTGTCTGGAAGAACACTAAGGAGAGGGAAAGATGAAGGAAAGAGGTAACTGTAAGTAAAATAAAGTTTGTTCTTAACAATACTTTTATACTACATGACATATACTGCATGCTTTAAAGCATTTTCAGTTATTTGATTTGTAGTAGGGATACTAAAGTAAACAGATTCCTCTATTTTTTTTTTTCTTGTTTGGTTTTAAGAAATATATGTACTGCAATGTAAAAAGAGAAGAAAACCTAGACAAAAGGGCATGGTATAAATAAAATCTATATGCTTCTTCTTACATTTATATATGGAAATGATTGGATTAAGGCCCTTGGCTTGACCTACTAACAAGGTGTATGGGGAATAGGTTCAAATGGATATGACAAGAAGCAATTGCATAAAAGTCAACCTGCCAAACATTAGTGTATGCATGAAAATAGACATTTAAAAAAAACTGTTATGCAAAACAGGTGTGAATAATTAACTTCTTAGTATAATGACAACACTTTACATATTATCATTAAATGCAAATGGTCTCGCAGGTATATACAAAAAAGAAAGAGTGGTGAACTATATTAAAGGTGCAGCATGCAGATAGCTATGTTACAGGAGACACATTAGGAAAGAAATGAGCATGTGAATTTGATAAAAAAATGATTTCTGGATGCTTGCTAAGTGGAATATCTTAGACAAATGAAAAGGGCAGTACTTATATTAATTGTGAGTGGAACTCCATTAGTGGTAGAAGAAGGAAAAAAGATAGCAATGGTAGGTTTGTAGAACTAAGGGGATACTGGCAAGGGAGGAAGATTGCACTGGCATGTATTTATATTATCCCTAAAACTGCTACAATGGAGCTTAAGAAAATTCTGAGAAATGATTAGCTTTCAGCAGAGAATTTTACTTATAGTTGAGAACTGTAATTTGATTTGCAAGATACTAGAAAGGAAAATATAACAAAATACAGTAGACTTCTGAAGAAATTTCTGAAAATATTTGGAATGGAAGATGTGAGCTCAGTAGCAGGAGTTTGGATATAATTTACATATTATTCCTCAAGGTACAAAAAAGGACTAAACTAGACATAAATTATATTTCAAAGGAACATATTCATTTAATTGAAAGTTTTAATACGCATCCAGTAACTATTTCAGATCATGTGCCAATAATAACTAAAGTTAGCATAATGAAATAAAAATGAGACACTGGCACCTTCCCACCTATCTGTTAAATAGAAAGGAATTTAAAGAATGGGTAGTGGAAATTATTCGGGAGTTATTAGGGAAGATTTATTTATTTATTTATTTATTTATTTATTTATTTATGTATGTATGTATGTATGTATGTATGTATGTATGTATTTATTTATTTTACAATTGTTGCCCGGGCTAGTCCAGCTGGATATATGTCCATTTTCAGTAGAGGCCCGGGGAGAAAAGCTCCACAAAACACAGTATTATTTATATTATGAGACATTTTACAGATGCAGGTACATTACAGATTTTAGTAATTCTTTATATTTCCTTACATTTCTGCTTACAGAATCATAGCACATATCATGTATGGATAGTCATACGAAGATATTTCTAATATTATTACATTAATATATAAAAACACATTTATTCAAAAATCATACTCTCTTTATAGTTAACAGAAAAGTAGCTAGTTTATACAGGCATATTGATTAGTACCCAGAGGTAAGTGAGGTACTTAGTCAGGGTAGCACAAGGGCATAACCAATGTGATTTAAGGTATAGTTTCAGTTTGGTTTTAAATAGTGCTATTGAGGAAAGGGAGGTTAGGTCACTGGGGAGTGAGTTCCAGGTTTTACCCACGGTACTAGAGAACAAAGATTCACCAGCCATATTCTTAGTTTTACCTATTTGTACAAGTAGTTTATTTGATGAGCGTAGGGTCTTAAGGTTATTGTAGGGAGTGATAAAGTTTGTAAGTATTGGCGTATTAGTAGGTTGATACAGGATCTTGTGAGCAACTGTTAATTGGTTAAATAATAGTAGATTTGGCAACTCTAGCCATCCTAGTTGTATAAGATTGTAACAATGATGGGTTCTGAAAGCAGAGCCAGTTGCAAATCTGGCAATATTATTGTAGGAGATAGCTACCTTGTTCAGGTTGTTTTTTTACACAGTTTAGTATATATAGGGGAGGCATAAAGAAGAGTAGAGATTAAGTGGGTATGGGCAATAGTAGCCCTGGCTAGTGGAGTCAGAAAGGGTTTGATCCTATTGAGGGATCCTAATTTTTTGTTCACTGTTTTTATAGTACTGTTAATATGAGAATCAAAGTTAAGGTTGTTATCAATTAGTACCCCTAGAAGTTTTGTGGTAGGATCAGGAGCTATGATAGTACCATTGTTTGATATAACAGTAAAGTTAAGTGGGGAGGCCCTACGGGTGAGAGTGAATAGTAAGAGTTTTATTTTTTTTGGGGTTCAAGATGAGGCATCAGTGTAGAAGCCATTTCTCAACTGTATTAAATGCATTTTAGGTTAGGGTCTGTAGATCTGATGGAGACGGGGCTGAGCATATTACTGTGGAATCGTCTGCGTATTGGATACAGGTAGCTTGAGGTATTACAGAATGTAGGTCATTTTTTAAAATAGAAAATAGGAGAGGACCTAATATGGAGCCTTGAGGGACACCAAGGGCAATGGAGAGGTGAGTGGATAAGTTGTTCTCCCATAGTACAGCCTGCTGTCTATTGTTTAAGTAGGATTGGAACCATTGTATAGCCAGTGCATCTAGTGAAAGGTTTTTGAGTATGTTTATGAGTAAATGGTAGTTAACCATATCAAAGGCTTTAGAGAGATCAATAAACAGGGCTGAGAATAGAGTGTCATTATTGCAATTTTTTTCAATACAGTCAGAGAAGGATAAGAGGGCAGAGGTGGTGCTATGAAATGGCCTAAAACCATGTTGGCAGTTAGCTAGTAGGTTGTTTTCTATTAGGTAATTTAAAAGTTGTCTATGAATGCATTTCTCCATGATTTTTACCAGTGGAGATAATACAGCTGTAGGTCTATAGTTTGATAATTTGATGGAACTGCCACCTTTATGCAGGGGGATAATATGTGAAATTTTCCAGATTGATGGGATAGTTCCTTCAGTAATAGTTCTATTAATCAGGATGGAAATGGGATAGGCTATGGCTTTCACAGCTTTTTGCAAGTATTCTGTAGGTAGTAGATCAGCAGAGAGGGTGGTTGGTTTAAGTTTTTGAATAAGGGTACAGACAAGGGATGTAGGAACAGGTTGAAGGTGAAATGATGGGGGTGAGTTAGATATAGATGTGGTCAGAGATGAGGTGTCAGGGGATAGTTGACTGGCAAGAGATTGAATGGTCTCTGTAAAGAAAGTGTTAAAGGTATTGGCAATTTGCTTGGGATTTTTGTGATCAGAGCCTAATGGGGTGGGTGTGATGGAACCAGATGGGTGTAAGAGTTTGTTAATGCCTGACCAGAACTTTTGTAGTTTTTTTGGGTGGGTTTGTTGGAGTTGAAAGTAAAAGTTTCTTTTATTCAACAGTATGGATTTTTTGTATCATTTCGTAGCTGTTTAAACTTTAATTGATCTGCAGGGGTTTTAGTAGTATGCCAGTTGGCCCAGACTTTATTTCTAAAGAGGATTTTTTGTTTGGTTGCTTTTGAGAGCCATGGGGCAGGTTTAATCCTAGTTCTAATTGTATGTGTTGGTACATGATAGTCTAAAATGGCTAATAATTTAGTATTAAAGTATTTTGCTTCTTCCTCTAGAGGTAGGTGTTTCAGGGGTGACCAGTCTCATGCCTTATGTTCATTTTGAAAGATGTCAGGGTTAAAATGTTTGTTGGTCCTTACTATCCTATAGGTTGTTGGGCTTGGAATGTCACTCTTATATCTGATTATGAAGGTGAGTGAATGGTCACTTACATCTTCGGGAAGGGTCCCTACCTTGTAAGTTTGGTGGTGACTATTTATGAGAATCCAGTCTAAGGTGCTTTCCTTGTTATTAAGTTTATTGGTCCTTGTGGGGGATGTAATGGTTTGAGTAAAACCATATAGGTTAATATGAGTAGTAGGCTGTTTACTGGTACAGCTCCCCCAGCTGATATTAAAGTCACCGAGTACTATGGTTTCTTGGGGATAGTTAGTGGAAAGCCAGCTAAGGATATCCTCTAGGGTGTTAGAGTTATTGCCTGGGGGAAGATCAACCCAGATGATATAGATGGATTTACATTTATTGAGCTGAATCTTAGACATAAGGATTTCAGCATTACTATTTAGAGGTGGTTTAGAGTCTATAGAGGTCACCTGTAATCCAGATTTGTATAGAATAGCTACTCCTCCACCCTTCTTAACGTCATGGTCTAGTCTCAAGATATTGTATCCGGGCGGAATAACTTCATTGTCTTGTGTTGCTGGTTTAAGCCATGTGTCAGTGAGACATAGGATGTCAAATGAATGTACATCCATGACAGCATGTAGGTGGGTAATCTTATTATTTATGCTCTGAATATTGAGGTGGACTATCAGGAGTGAGTTAGGGGGTCTGGTGAGGAATTGCGTGTTAGTCAGAATTAGGGTATGGGGTTCTGTGGCCTTGGTTAAATTTGGGCCAGGATTAGGATGTATATCACCATCTATTAAGGTTTAAATTGTATTCTCAGTGTAAGTTTTAGAAGTTTACATATTAGGTTCTGGAATTTCCAAGCTCTTGGGCTATAATATCTGATGTGAGTCAATCTATGATATTTTGCTGGTAGGTAGCTTGACGTGCAGGGTGTGTTTGTATGGCTATGAGAGACTGCAAGTGTTGGTGTGGTGTTGAGGTTTGCTTAGTGGGGCAATGAAATCCTAGGCAGTTAAAGTGTTCATAAAACATAAGTAGATAAGGCATAGATAAAATAGGTTGGAGTGAGAATAAGAGTAGTAACTTCAGGTATGATGAGCTAGATGTAGATGGCATTATGGAAGTATTAAATATAGGTTAATGTATAGGGATAAGTAATGGTAGTTTACTAAGTTAAAGACAAGTGGGAAGTAGGTTATAGCACTTTAAGGAATTGGGACTTGTGATTGGTTCTAAGGATGGGGGAGTGGTAAGGGTGTATAAATGTAGAAGCACTGGGGGCGGGTGGAAATTGGGGGCAGTGTAGGGGAGTGGAGTGAGCCCGCAGGGCAAATGGAGCAGCTAGAGCCAGTGAAGGAAAAAACCCTATGAGAATAATCAGTGGAGTGCTGACTGTGTAGGTGGAGATATGTAAGGAGGTAAGGACCTTGATAGTAGGGATGGTAGGCAGGCTAGTTGAGTGATGTACAGTGAAAATAGAAGGATAGAGTGGGACTGCAATAAAAACAAGTAATGGAAAAACAGGATGCTTGAGAGTTATGTTTTAAGACAGTAAGAAAGATGTTCAAGGAGAGTTATCCTAGGAAAAGGGTGCCTTCTAGTGAGCAAAGGCTATATTGCAACAGTAGCTTCTCATAGGAGCTAGCAGGTCATGGAATAAAAGGAGGGAAAACTGGAGTTATATACAGAGGTGACAAGAGGAGAAGGTTTGAAGGTTGAGAAAAGAGAAGGTTTTGGCTGCTGGCTGTCCTGGCTAGGGAGTTTACTTTATAAACCTCGAAGTATTTTATTCAATTTATTTTTACAGACAATATTAATAGAACACATACTTTCTTGTTTCCTTAAGGGAATAAGGCTCAGGGAGAGATTTGGCTCTATTCCTTAGCTTAGGGAAGAGACAGCAGGTTTTATATTAATATAAGATTATTGGTCATCAGGCAGGGCATATTCTCATACCCTAGTACAAGACAAGCAGGTTGGAGAGCTGGGTACATAAAGGGGGAGAGAAAACAAAGTGGTAAAGTAAACAGTATGTTGGACACACTTACTGAGTATATAACAGTTAAAGTTAATGAACATATAAACACATAAGCCGGGTATAATTAGTTACTATTCTGAATTTACTTAATAACTAATGAAGATAAACATTTCTTATAAAATATAGTTTGGGTGTGGGATAAAATTAAATCAGAGTTTAAAAATAGGGTGGAAATAAAAGAAAAAATATATGGTTAAGAAGCAACAAGAATTATTTTGAGGAACTGACAAAGGTTGAAGTATTGCAGACTAGGGGGAATCTTGCAGAACAAAAAGAGGCACAACTCTAGAGTACTAAAGAGAAAATAAGGAACTTCCTCAATAGTACATGAATTTAGAAAGATTGCTGCTAACCAACTGTTTTTTTTTTTTTTTTTTTTGTGGATAATAACTCCAGAGCACAAAAGCTTTTGGCACAATGGCTCATGAAACAGAAAGTAGAAAAGGTTGTTGCCAAGCTTAGGGACCCTATAACAAGAAAAATAACCAGAATGACTAAGGTATTGCCAAAGCTGACAGAAATGGATCAATGTGGTTTTGTGGAGGGGAGGCAACATTTGACAACATTAATAGAACAATAATGATCCAGAGGGAAGTAAAATGTAAGAAAATACCTCTGTTGTTGGTGGGTTTTGAGGTAGAGAATGTATTCAAAAGAGTAAGCTAGGATTTTATAAATAGAGCAATGGAAGCATTTGAGTTGCCTGGTAAAATTATAAAGTTTAATAGGAGAATATATGGAGGACCGAAGGTGAAAATTATAGTGGAGGAGGGGTCCTCTTTGATAAGTTCTGTTTAGGCAGAGGAAGCAGGCAAGGGTATCCTTTTTCCTTTTCTTATTTGCATCATATTTAGAACCATTGTCAAAGAAAATGAGGGACGGGACTTAGAAATTCAGGATGTATTTAATATGGTAATCAAGAGAAGTTGGCTTCATTTGCAAATTATATTATTTTACACTTGATATAAAACAGAAAAGGATATTTCAGTGTTGTAGAACACTCTGAGATGTTGTCAAATCTTTTAGGGATGCAAAATGAATGAAGATAAAACAGTCAGTAGCTGTAAACTATGCCCCCACATACAAATTATTTCATCAATACCCATATTTATGGGGACGTGATACAATGAAGTTCTTGGAGTGTGGATTAAAAATGATTCTGTTATGGTAGCAAAGGATATGTGAGAAGAGAATAAACAAAAGAAAACACAAAAACTGAGAAATTATAAGCTTTTTATGGATACTGGTAGCAGGATACAAACAGTGAAAATGTGTTAGCCCCTTTAGTTTTATACATGGGTCAGGCATATTTTTATCAACCAGAGGAGAAGCTGTGAATAGCAATTAATAAAGAGTTGAAGATTAGTGAGTAAGAAGGCAAGAGTCAAGGCAGATAAGGTGATCCTTCCAAAAGAACAAGGTGATTTGGGATTACCTGATTTGAAGAAGTATTTTGGATTTCACAGTTAAGGCTCCTATACATAACTCAAGCAGAAAGCTAAGTGGAAGGCGATGATGATGTAACAGAGGGAAAGTTCAAAAAAAAAGGAGACTTGGATTTTGGATAGAGATCTGTAAGGAGAATAACAATAACCATACAGAATATTAACTAAGCCAACATAGGAATGGAGAAAGGAGATTATGCTGATCATCATAACTGCAATTAGGAGCATGGGGAATAGGCAAGAGGGGGTTGGAATTTACTGAAGAAATCTGGCAAAGGTTCCAATGTATTGATATCAAATAATAAGAGTGAGAAAAGTAACAGAATAGGAAGAGGCAAAATGTTCATTTAGAGATTGTGTTTCCCATCAAGGATTGATAACAGAGTATAGGCAAAGGGAATGAAATATGGTATCATAAGGAAAAGACAAGCACTTGTAGAGATTTTAGGAGAAGCTAGAACAGAAGCTGCTGTTAAAAAGGGATAAATAGTAGGGTATATAAAATATTGCATGATAACTATAGGAATCAATAAGAGGAAGTTGAAAAGGTTTGGAAAGAGAAAATGGCTAAGCAATTCACAAAGAAAAATGGGAGGATATATGTATGGATTCCAAATATGCAGTACTGCCTAGCAGATTTTGGAACTTTTCTAGGAAGTGTTTGCAGAAGTATTTTGATACTCCAAGCAGACTTTAAAGAATTCTTCCTCAGGTAGATTGCAAATGTTGGAGGTGTGATGGGGAAGAAAGAGGCAATTAGGAAGATTTTTTTGAGATGTGTAATGAGATGGCAAGCATTAAAAATCCCCCTGCAGACTACTCTGTCAGAAATACTCGGTGAGCAAATTGGTGGAACTAGGGAAATTAATTTTTGAACTGTGTTATAAATTTGGAATTGCCCAGACGTAGTGAGGTCTTGATGAGGTTAATTCTGCTGGTTGCAAAAAAAAAAAAAAAAAAAAACAATTACTAAAAAATGGAATTTAAAGTCTAAACTAACTGTGTTAGGAGTAGTGACTATAGTAACAAAGATAAAAGAACTGGAAGTTGAATTTTTAGAAAAGGGTAGATGCAAATTATATAAAAATGGGAATTATGGAAGTAATTCATGCATAGTAATGTTTTGGAGGTAGAATGAAGTTTAAAGGAAAGCAGGAATTGAATGAACTATGTAATGTTTGACTGGCGATGACCAGATAGATTATAAGGGATGTATAATATTTGCAACTGAAAATATGTCAATATGGTTTGTTTTCATTCATATAAAAGTATGATTGCCTATGTCATAAGCAGTAATTTAGTAAATAAGCTTCTTGTTTTAAAAAAAAAAAACATGGATTTTCTGAATGATGGAAGTATGAAACGTAGTCTAGTATTAGTGACTGATAGCAATCATCTGCATACTTCTCAATTTTTGCTTAAGAATTCTGAACAAAGCCAAAGGGCCAAAATCATGGACAGATTTTAAACGTCTTTCTTATAAACCTAGACAGCTACTAGAATAACAAATTCTGCATTCGCATATATTTTCTGAGGGATATGAAGTCTTATATTCAAATGTTTCATTCTTTAGTGAGCAAAATCATCAGTGGTTTGCCAGAAAAACGCATATTTTATGCGGAAGAGACCAACAAATAGGTAATTTTATTATTATTTGCTAATTTCTGGAGAGTTGTGACATATGATCCTGAGTGATTTGCTAGACATTTGAATATTTTGTAAGAGACAGGATAAAATGTGAGGCAAAATTGGGGATGTTCTACAGAATTCTGGACAGTTTATTTATTTGCTTATTGAATGATTGCTGCTTTTTATTATGTAAGTGGACTGGTCTATTAACCCTTTTCAGACACAACCCAGCATCAATAGCAATAAAGACAACACTTTACAAAAGTATAATAAGACATTAAATTCATGTACATACTGTGTATATTTGAGAGGTATGTTCTACAAGTGTAGTTTAATTTCCAAAAGTCAGTACAGAACTAAGTGTCTATCGCCTTTCGCCCATTGAGTAGCAAGATTGGGTTTCATTCTTCTGTCTAATAACCTGTTTTAGGTAGAATTGTCCACAGAGGTACATTTCACTTGGAAGTGGATAGACTTGCTATATAGTAATCATTTTAGTGCATTTAAGTATTCATTCATTCTCTTACACCCACCTTATACTGTTTCAGGAACATTATGAGTGTTGGCAGAGCTACCCTGATAACATATGACAGTAAGCCATAAAACAGTTTAGATTCATAGATATTCCAGGGCCAACAAATCTTATGACCATTCCCATCTTGCCAGTACCTTCCCTCAGGCAGCATTTCCTTTCTCCAAATGGGCCATACCATGCAATCAAGAGTAAATTTGTGGATACCCATAGAGAAAGTAGTTTATGTTAAAAGTAAGATAGTGAATTGTTCTGCTTGACATGTAGGGAAAGTTTATTCCAAAGCTTTGAGAGGTTGTGACTTATAAGCATTCCTCTCCACTGTGCTGTATTTATCTGTTGGTAAAGATGTAGGTCCCTGCTTCTAATATTGATGAAGATATTAGACTTCTGGTGAAACAGGAGGTCAGGGGAAACTGGTTCCCTAATGGTGCAGTAGGCAAGACAGATCCCCCCTCAAAAGTCTGTAAGACACTGAATAAATGGAGAGAATTTCCAGCCTCTCTTGTTAGCTCAGGAGCTTTAGGCCTGTGATGTTATTTGTTAGGAGCCTTTGTGATCTTTCCAATTGTTTATGTTTAGTGAGATACATCCCAAAGGTGGGTGTTTTACTTGATAACTGGCCTGATCACTGCTGGCTATAAGGGAGTGATTACAAGTTTAGACCTTGATGATATTCCCTTGGCAATTACATGTGCTAAATAAGAGGATTTCCTGACAACTGTTGTCACATGATGGACAAAAGAGAGGGAACTATCTGCCCAAGTTTCTAGGTCCCTGATAAATTTTACCTGTTCCTATTTAATGACTTGCTTACTACGGTTTGTAACATTCTGACAAAGTTCTATATATACTATTAAAGAAAGAAAGTGCTTAATACCAGTTGCGCTCTGTGTCTTTCTTTCATTCTAGTATGTTTTATTTTCTAGTGATGTTTTCTTAGTGTAGAAGTTTTTGTGTTATAAGTTTTGGTTCTTCTAAGTAATTGTTCATTTTTTTATTGTAAATTGTTCATTTTGCTGTTGCTTGTTCACTATTCAGTATAAGTATCCCAAAGGGTTTGGGTGTGTTCATTCAGGGGAGCCTGGGTATCCTCAGGTGACTTAACAACAAACTCCAATTTGCAGTCATCTGCAGACTTTAAGACCCAGGCAGTTTAGCTCTCCTCTTGGAGATCTGAAAAGTAAATACCAAAAGTAAAAGGTCCCAACACTGAGCTCTGACAGTCACCACTGGTCAGTTTCATATTTACTGATGAAACATCTGCAACTCGCACTGTGTGAGGTCTGTCTTGTAGCCAGCTTGTTATCCAACTTACCACATATGTGTCAATTTCAATTAGCTTTTGTAAGATGCCAGAATGGAGAATGGTGTTGAAGATGTTTGACAAGTCAAGATACACTGACATGGCCACCATCTATAGCCTATGTAACTCTTTTGAAGATGTTTACCAGGTTAACTAGACAGAAACTATCCTTTGCAATGTGAAACTGTTGGGGATCAAGTCAAACAAGAATCTTGATATCACAGTTTATGAGGTTAGTTATGACCCACCTCATGGTTTTGCAGATGAAGCTTGCAAGGCTTATAACACTATAACTACCCAGGTCAGTTGTCAGGCCACCCTTATCAACTGGCATCACTGCTGTATGCACCACTCATCAGGGACAACCCAAGTAGCTAGACTTAACTTGAGGAGTGCCTGCAAGGGCATGTTTAATACGATTATTCGGCCATGTTGTTTATGATATGTATTAGTAAATAAGGATACAATCAAAAGGATTGTTATATAACAGAAATCTGACTAAGCATATTGCATGATTTTTCCTATTCTAGTATTCCAGTGTTATGAAATGTTTTATGAACAGTAACAAACCTTGTTGATAAGCTGTGTGATGTAATTAAATAGGGCAGTCTTTGACAGGACTTAATATTTTGATTGGCTTTTGGTGAAATGAAACTATTGGAAAGGTACTCCATGGGCTCATTGCTGTCCACTGTCTCCCCAGTGTGGCCCCTACTTTCTCCCCTGCCCTTACCTTGCCACAGCATTTAGATTCACTGTCTCAGTTCCATCCTGTGACTTAAGCACATCAGGCAGTGAGTACCCTCATTGTTTCTGTAGCAGTTACAGTTTCTATGTGTCGGGTTGCTAGCCCACCACCCAACCCTCCCCCCATGTTTGCACATGAGGTCAGGCACACCACACTCACACCTATGGCCAATTTTATGTGTCCAGTTCACCTACTGCATGTCTGTGGAATGTGGGAGGAAACTACAGCACCCAGAGGAAATGCACATGAACACAAGGAGGACATGCAGACTCCACCCCAGCCTGAGAATTGAAACAGAGAACCTCTTGTTTTGAGACAGCAACACTATCAATTGAACCACTGTGCCACCCTTCCATTTAGATGACTTTTTTTTCTCAGACTTTGTAGTGCTTTTATTATTTTACATACATTGTTTCAATATATTCTAACTGTCCATGATTACACCATAATATATGAGGAGGAAATAATCAAATTAAGCCAGAGGCCTTAGCTAGATGCTCTGAGTTGGGTTTTACTGCTTTTGTTTTCAAAACTTTTGAGACAAAGATGGTCTGAAGAAAAGCAGAAATTCTTCTTTTGCCATTCCCTAAAGGGCCAAGACTGTAGTGTAGTAGTTGTGGAGAAAATAATATTACTAAACTTGCAGTCTGGAGGCTGCTTGAGCCTCAGAAACCAAGGGATTTAGATGCTGTGATATATATTTCAGATTTTTTTATTCCCCTGCTTTTTACTAAAATTATAGCATGGACAAAAATCTCAGCTAACTAAAAAATTCAATGTTATTTTTTCGTGCAAGGAATAAATAAGTAGTGCCCAAGGCTTTATGATCAACGTTGACAAAAACGTACTTCTCAATAAACTACAAAGACAAATGCTTGCAAATATACACAAATCATATAATAGAATAGTGTCTATCTCCCTGTCAAAAAAAGAAAGAAAAAATATACTCACCTTCTATCCATCCCCCTGCTGTTAAACTGGAATTAAAGTCATTGAATAAATGACCTCAGTCATATATTCCAAGTTGCTGCTGTCACACATCATACAGTTTGCCTCTTCATCCCACCCTATAAAAGACAGCTACCATCTGTGTATCCATCTGACAACCAGAGTGCAGTAACAACTTGTTGAACACAGATGTATATTCACAATATGCCACCTTACCCCACCTCCCAAAGTTAGCTACCTATATATACACTTCTGGTGTACTTGTTGATCACAGATGTATATTCACAATATGCCATCTTACCCCACCTGCCAAAGTTAGCCACCTGTATATACACTTCTGGTATGTGATTTTGAGAAAAGAGAAAAGAAGTCATCACAGTCATATATTCCAGCCTGTTGCTCCTACACAGTGCACTACCTCTACAAAAGGTAAAGTGATGCTGTGTTCATAACTATGAGGTACGATTGTTTGAAAAGTTAATGAAATAATGACCACACTGCCACATCCCTGCAAAAGCCACAGTGAACTTCTGTGCATACGTTTGAGGTTTAATTGTGAGGAAAATTTGAGAAATAATGCCCACACTTTCCCCAGTGCCAAACATGTTATACTGACCTTCTGTGAATTCCTCTGAGGTTTGATTCCAAGGAGAATTCAAGAAATAATAATCTTACTGTTCCCAGCCCCCATTCCCTATAAACACAAACTATATCAAACTTTTCTGCACATCTCAGTGTAGGGCAGGTTTTAGCATAGGTGATTCCAAGGCAGAAGTTCTCAATAAGCTTGTATCCAACTCCACTTCTACAAACTTGAGTTGTTGACGCTGCCAGGATTTAGATGTTCTGTGATACATTTTATGTCTTAGTTTTAAAAGATAATGATTTGTAGTTTTTGGATGATTGTGATTATGCTCTGAATTTCAGGAAAAAGCATAGTTTGATGTCGTAAAGGTTCTTAACAAGTTTTTATTAAATATGTCTTACTACTTTTAAACTCTAATCACACACTAGAGTATTAACAGCAATCCGTGGTCACCAAAAGGGGGCAGTGGGAAACTGTTAAATGCATCATTTAGGCTTTTTTCCAAAGTCCTACAGAAGTACTCCATGGTTTAAATAAAGTATCTAACAGCTTCTTGCCCATCTTCTGTGATGGCTGCTCTCTGAGTTACAACTAATTGTGTTACAGCACTATAACACTTTCTTCGCTAACTTTTGAATATATGGCTACCGGATCACATACCATGCAGGTGCATCTTTAACTTCATTTGTGTTTATCTATTAAATTTCTGCACAATCATTCCAAATGTAACTCATATTTACACTACATGCATCTTGTGTCATGGATATGTTTCTGTTGTGGTAGTAGATAACTAAAAAAAATGTCCTATTAGATTACAAAGTGCCCCTTTTGTCTTCCATCCCCATGGCTTTCAGCAGCTGGGTGTTTTGACTATTTTTAGCATATGTGTGTGTGTGTATGTGTGTCTGTGTGTGTGTGTGTGTGTGTGTGTGTGTGTGTGTGTGTGTGTGTGTGTGTGTGTGTGTGTGTGTGTGTGTGTGTGTGCTATCAGTCTTTTCAATGAATCATGTTTTATTTTGGCTGATTACTGTTTTGCTAAATGTTGAATGGTAGGTGTGTGTATTTTTTGTGTGTGTGTGTGTTTAAGTATAAGAGTAGATTTGTTTGTGTGTGTGTGTGTGTGTGTGTGTGTGTGTGTGTGTGTGTGTGTGTGTGTGTGTGTGTGTGTGCTATCAGTCTTTTCAATGAATCATGTTTTATTTTGGCTGATTACTGTTTTGTTAAATGTTGAATGGTAGGTGTGTGTATTTTTTGTGTGTGTGTGTGTTTAAGTATAAGAGTAGAGGTGTGTGTGTGTGTGTGTGTGTGTGTGTGTGTGTGTGTGTGTGTGTGTGTGTGTGTGTGTGCATGTGTATGGGTATGCAAGTAAATACATGTGAGATATCATTATCTTGTATATGTGAGTTTGTCTTTCAGCGTGACAGCATATAAGTGAATGTAAGGCATTTTGCTTCTTTTGCTTCAAGATTTCTGATTTTTTCCTTCATCCCACTGCTGTTCAAATTTACAGATGATATGTGTTTGTAAAGTTGTGGGGTTGGGGGGGCTGTGCCTCTCTCATGGAACACATGAGGCATGCAGCAAGTTTTGACCCCCCCAGCAAAGATAAATTATTATTATTATTTTTATTATTATTATTTTTTTTATTTTTATTTTTTATTTTTCTTTATTGGTTCGATGTCTTCTGCTGTCAATACTTCCTGTAGATGCCATCCCCATGGTCATGGTCTTACTCTTTCTGACACATTTCCTAGCTGACATCACCTGAGGTCATGAAGCATACAAATATCTAGCCAGGGTCATGGTACATGCAGAGCAACTCCTAGCACAGCCAGCTTTAGCGGGTCTGAAGACTGAGCCACATGCTGTAATGACTGCTGACATTGTATCACTGCAGCCCTACACTTATACCACCATAGCATGAAGCATGTGTCAAACCTCCACTAACCCCAGACCTTGTCAACAGTAAGGCGCCCATACTGGTATTGATACTTCTTATAAATACACATTTAATTTTCATTTCCTCAGCATTCACACCTCCACTAATCCCAGAACTTATCAACAATAAGCCCCCCATACCGGTATTGATACTTCTCATAAATACACATTTAATTTTTATAATACTCAGCATTCACACCCATGCACTGCTCTGTGAAAAGACCTGCACTACTGTACTTCCTTCAACACCTGTGCAAATGAAGATAATTGTGCCCTGACCTTTGTACATTGTGCTTGATTTGCTTATGTCTGATGTACAACATGGTCAGCTTATGCATACACCATTTTTACTATGGTGTATCTGGTTAATCCTTATATACAATACTGTGAAGTTTTGTGCAATCCACTGCCTCTTTGCTAGTGCCACAGCACACTGTGCCTGATACCATTTTGCATGACCATCTCATGCTGCTGAGTCCTCATTTGACAACCTCTGTTACCTGTTGTACAATAAATTGCTGGTCCTGCATGAGCCCACAGTGTTATAACTGATCCCAAAGTATAATATTGTGAAGTATTGCACATGCAGGCAATATATGGCACATGCGGCAGGGTCATACTGCCGGCATCACCCAATGAATCCAGATAGCAAAAGTATGCCTTCAGCTGCAAAGTATATGCTAAATAATGTTTCATGTTTTGATGTTGCATAGCTTTACCCATTGAGTGTTTGACTTTGTGGATTACTTATTGGTGTCAAGGGCCAGGGGTCCAGGGCATATCCAGCATCATCAACAGGACAGGATGAAAATTGGAGAAGTCACTCTTTGCCAATCTTCACTACAAGTCACAGGCGTACTGTATGTGGGAGGTATGATAACTGCTTGGGTGGCTTTCGCACTCAGTTTAGATGATACACAGTGCATTGCCCACTTCCTGACAGTTGATGGAGAGATATCCTTTGCAGTTTACCTACCTCATTCCCAGTTCATCAGGTGGAACCTTTATTTTAATGTGGGTATAGTCTATAACCCCACAGTACCTCAGGGAAATGATATATATCATAAAACTACTGCACGGTGTTGTCCATCTCCTCTGGGGTACACAAGACCACATATGCTCTGCCACATGCTGAAGCATGGCATCAGGAAACTGATGGAGTATTCTTGAGACAGAAGCATGAGATACCACCACTGTGTCAGCAGTGGACTATTGAAAGGTCCCGGTAGATAATATACATAAAGCCACACATACTTTGGTATCCAGTGGGGTAGATACTCCTTAAAAATTCCCATGGAGCTACAGACAAAGCCAACACCTTTCCATAATGTTATGAATGGTTTCTATTTCAACACAAAAACAGTCAAAAAGTGTTGGTGATGTGGTGGCCATGGAATGTCAAGAGAGGCTGGATGATGCTGCACCTGCGGTGTGATGTCACACAGTACTGGGCAATGAAGATGCAAAGAAAGCCTCCTGCTAATACACATTTTCTATGACTGTTGTAACTCCTAACATTATTCTATGATTTACTCAGTCTGAGCATGGTTATATGGCCAAGTTAAAATATGCTGCAAGTGCAGTACTGTTGCAGAGCATTTAAACACTTTTTTTAATAGATCCACCATCTGGTTTTCCCTCATTATTATACACAGCATCTCATTATGTGGTCATTAACATCTGAAGCTACCAGCCACATTATTTTGGTAGCCATTTCTGTGGCAATCATCATGCAAATTCACATAGCACAATGCTGTAAAGTTTTCTGGATCCATTCCCCTATCTACCATTGGCTCATTTCCTACTGTATTAATGTTGAGAGAGGGAGACCATGTATGGAAGTGTTAGCAGGTTAGATTCACAGGCAGGAAATGACAGAAAGCATGGCATCTTGCTTCAGAAAAAATATATTTTATAGGGATTTACAATATTCCTTTTGTGTTTATGGTTTTGCTCATACCATTCAGCATTGGAAAAAGATTACAATCTTCTTATTTGCATTTATGTGTATATGGTCCATAGCTGTAGTCCCATTAATAAAGACTGCATCTGTAGATTGCAGATTATGTGTAATGGTTCCCTGCTTTCTGAATTTTATAGCAAGGGAAGGACTGTTATTTGCATACATGTACCTGTAGTCTTACAGGGATGCAAAACATGTGGCTGTGGAAAGTGAGGTCTTCTTAATATTTACTAATTAAACGACTTACATAGGACAAGGTACATAGTTTTATTTCTATACAATACCTTCACAATTGTTTACTTTGATTATGAGTCACAACCAAAAACAAAAGCATTATGTAGTAACTGTCAAATGTTTAATATGGTTCTTGTGTACTCTTTCTAGATGTAAGCACATCAAAATGCTTTTCTGTTTATGGCTTTAAAATTCCTTGGAAACTTTTCTTGTACCAGACTTCTCAGCTGTCCGAATTTCAGAGAAACATTTCTATTTTCAGGCCTGATTTACCCCTGCACACAATGCACACAGTTTTGGAGGTATGCCCTATTTTTCAGGCTTAGTTTACTCCTTCACATAATTTTCCCAACACTCCTCATCACATATGATTTTTTAAGCTGCTTTTTACACATAAAATACACTACATGTCCAGCAAGCATACTAGAGGTGCCAATAATTTAAAGAAAAGGGTTGAACATCTTACACCTCTCTTATTCAGAAAAATAAATAACCTTCTGTGGTAGAAATTTGCAATAAAGTTCATTAAAGTCTACAGATTTTACACTGCCTCTTTTGCAGTGTGCTTATTTTTTTCCAACATTTTTGTTGTTCTCTGTTTTTTTTTAAACATATTTTGAGTACTATGCTATATTCCTACTGGAAGAATGAATAATTGTATGCTTTTTGGTATTCAAATTTTTTACTAATTGCATTTTCATATTTTTTTAGCTGGATGCTCCTAATTCTCAAGGGCATTTGTTCTCATTTTCAATGCCTTCATGTTAAGAGGTATGTCTTGTACTGCTCTTCATATAACAGCAATTTTTGCCAGTGTCTGTGCAAATTATATACCTACTTATCAGCAATCAGTCAAAGACTTTTCAGTCAATTACTAGAATATTAAGTGCTGTGTCACTGTTTGTATATAGACTGTGGTGGCCTTCTGTGGACCCAGGCAATGACTAAGTCTGCACCACAAAATATGGAATCTGTAATGACATTTTTGTTGTTCTTTGCATACTTTTAGAATGTTTCTAACACTATTTATTTTAACTGATATTTATTCTCACACCTTCTTTTCATTAGTTATAGTACTGGCCACCATATTATAGAATCCATAAGCTTTGCCACTTACATCTTTGATCATGTGTGTTGATCTTTGAAGAGTCTCCAGTCAGCATATTTTTTTCAGGTAAACTTGCTAGCTTTGAAATGATTATTTGACTTTAAATTTAAAAAAAAATCACACAAAATCCAACTAGTTCTTCAAAAAATAAACACCTGTTTTCATTTCCATTTTTTTATGTCTTGACTGTTTTTGTTTATTTGAAATTTGTTTTCTATTACAATTACACAAGACAGGAGTTGCAATGTTTACCTACAGCAGACATAAAAGTACAGTTATCAGCTTATTCTATAAAATAGTGTTGCTGTACTCAAAAAGAAGGTCAGAGAAAATGTACTCAAATCTCATTTTTTACAGATAAATTATATAATTGCAGCTAGAAATCCTTCACCGCACACTGCCACTTGTAGGCTGTCACACATCAGGGCTATTCACCCTGATTAGTTTTGGCATCTCTTGTTGGTTTTATTTTATCTTTTTGGTTGTACTAGCTCACTAAGTCTTCAGGTTTAATTATGGTTTGTTGTACTGAAAGTAGTATGTGGGTATAGCATTAAACATACTCCTTGCACTCTGATTATGGCCTACATCATACTTTTGTGTCCCTTTAACAATCTATATACTTGTTGCATACAGTAAAGGCCTTTAGTATCTAAAGCTCTGATTGCTTTCACAGTTTTTGCCACAAAGTGTTTAACCAGTGCCATAGTATAGCAGATACCAGTGTGACTAGAACAATTGACTGCAGAATTATTGGGCTGTTGTCTGAACTGATAGACTTGTAAATGACAAATATATTGAAGATTCTTGTGTGCTAATCATTTAACAGATTTTTTCTTAAGTTGACGGTATTTGTTTTATTCTAAGACAGCTATAGCATTCATTCCTTATAACCATAACATGTTCAGTGCTGTTGACTGGCTCACAGAAGAAAATGCTTATATCTGAATGAATAGCTTCTGGCAACCCTGATGTCTGAATTGGCACATTAGTGTTAGTGGCATTGTTTGACTGACACACTAAACAGTTTTCCAGCATACGTACTATCATGCTGTCCATAACAATGAATCAGATCTGTCCATTGCAAGTGCTTTAGATTTTGCAAGACTTAACAAGAGCCTTGCATACTGTTTATATGGCTTTATTTTGTTAAAACAAAAAAATGAAGGCAAGACAGGCTTTTTCCTTTATGCTTTTGGCTTTATGATGTTAGAATATTTTCTTACCCCGGAGACAACTGAATATTTATTATCCCTTCTATGCTAGGCAATGTAACAAAAATAATTCTTTCTTCAGAAACAAGGACTCATTATCAGTATTTTGGAACTGTTAGCACATTTTTAAGTGCAGATTCTGTTAATTCACTACACTTGCCATTGTGTTTGTTTTGTGTGTGTGTGTGTGTGTGTGTGTGTGTGTGTGTGTGTGTGTGTGTGTGTGTGTGTGTGTGTCTGTATATTTCATTAGAAGTCATCAATAATAAAAACATTGATGATAGGAATCTAATCCCAAAAACACCAATAAAACATTGATCGTTGTGTTCTTTCTTTGGCCATGTACCTTGCACCCCCTAGTTTGGGGAGCAAACCTTGCTGAACTTATGTATAGCAACCCCACACTCGCACTCATTCAAAAAACAGGGAAATAACCCTAAGAATGGCATCATCTTTAGCACATCTTACCAACAATTGTTTTCTATGGAACCAATGGGAACCTCAGGGAACTGAGCCTTAGGCGTTTGACATTTAAAACTGAAACTTTGTCCAATAACAGGGTAAAGATGTCTATGTAAGTGTGTGTGTGTGTGTGTGTGTGTGTGTGTGTGTGTGTGTGTGTGTGTGTGTGTGTGTGTGTGTGTGTGTGTGTGTGTGTGTGTGTGTGTGTGTGTGTGTGTGTGTGTGTGTGTGTGTGTGTGTGTGTGTGTGTGCACGCGCACATGTGTACACATGTTCACCACATTATGAATATGCAATGCGATTAGGATTTGGCCTTTTAGTCTGTTAAATTCTGTGAAATCTGCCAATTCTAATCATAACATCATAACAAATAGTCACATTTTCTGAAATTAAATCACTACTAAACTAAAATCAGACCTGGTTTGCACACTCCACATATCATAAGTATGTGAAAAAATATTTTCCAGGTGAATTATTTCTCCCAGAATTTTCTTAAGCTCCATTGTAGCAATTTGAGGGATAGTTCACCCAGTGAAGTTTATATCAGAAGTTAACTGTAAATCTGCATATTTACAAGTATGGCTTATCGGTTGCTGTTACAGGAATGTCCCTTCATGATGTTCAGTTACAGCTGCCTATTGCTGATTAATTAAAGGATAATTAACACATTGGGCCGGATTTACGAAGGCTTGCATGGAGTGTAAGAACAGTGTAAGATGGCAGACAGGCAATATGTCTGCAGAGCGATTCAGCAATAGCCAGCAGGGGCGTGCATGAGAGCTTCTAAAGCTACTCTTGCACGGACAGTGTTATAGTATGCAAATTACCTCATTTGCTGCTGAAAGCTATGCAAATGAGGTAAATTTGCGATCCAGGAACCACAAATCTGTCTGTGTAAGAGTAGTGTTATCTGCAGAAATGTACTCCGTTGGTAACGGAGTACCATTCTTCAAATAGCTAAACGGAGCTATGACAGCTCCAAATAAAAGATGCATCTAGTTGAGTAAGCATGCCAACGGCCAAATATAAGGCCATTTGCATTTGCAAAGTTTTTAAATCCATAAAATCCAATGTTATTTTTTTCCCCGATCACCGATGTTTAAGCGTAGCGCAGCATCGCGCAAACATGCTGCGCTTTAAATAAAATGAAAAAAGGGAAAAATAGCCACAAATGTGCATGTACACTAAAAAGCTTGTTCTGCCATGCAGGTGAATGGCAGGCTGCAAATAACATGGCCACTGAGTAGTGGTTGCTAAGGGGGGGGGGGGGCTCAGTGTGAGAGATGTAACCAAGCATTAGTAGGCAATCCTATGCAAATGAGGATAAGGATAGTGAATCCCAATTTTCCCCGGCATGTGAGCCATGTCCCTAGAGTGTAAGTGTAGGAGTAGGGTAGTAGTCGAATAGAAGATAGGTGACATCATGAGGGGGTATGTCTGAAAGATGGTAAGGTGAATGGTGCACAGTGGCTTGTGTTTTCTCTGAGTTGCTCAGGATTGCAAGAGGCATGTTCACAGTGTACTAGCTGAAAATAAGAAACCAAAGGTGTACGCCGTGGATATATCTGAAATTTCTTGCAAATGTGCTTACACCGTGTGTGCACGTGTGCGCTTGTGTGCGCACGTGTGTGCTTGTTTGCACGCCACTGCCCCTTGTGGAAACAGAAAGGGAAAAAGGAAGGAAAAGAAGTAGTAGGAAGTTAACCAAGGAGAACTAGCAGAGCTGCCAGGTGAAATATATCACAATCAGCCAATTACACAGGCAGTGGACTAGCCCAGCCCAGGCCAGCAATTTAAACTCTGTAAACAGCAGTCTAACCTGTTTTTTCACATGAACTCTGCAGCACTGTAGTATAGAAAAAGTGAAAACTCAAAAAAGCTTAAGGCTGACAAAATGTTAGGGGCTGCCATTGCTATTATAAACCAACATGTGCAAGGTGCTGAGGGTGGTGAAGATGAGAATGCTGCTGAGCAACCCACAGTGAGGAGGCAGAGAAGAGTGTACAGACCCAGGGTAACCTACCAGGGCTACATGAGCTGGAGATAGTGGAGTGCTATAGACTGGACAGAGACCTCCTGCAGCAAATTGTTGAGCTGTGCCGGCCATGCCTCACACACAGAACCAACAGAAGGGAACCCATCCTAGTGGATACCAAGGTATGTGTTGGCCTATGAATACTAGCTGCAGGTACCTTTCAGAGACCAACTGGTGATATGATGGGGGTTTCACAAGCATCAGCATCCAGGGTACTGCACCAGTTCTTGGATGCCATTTCAGCACATGTCGGTGAGCATGTATATTTCCCCAATTCCAGTGAGGCATTGGCCAGCAATATGCATCTTTTCCACCAAATAGCGGAATACCCTGAGGTGGTGGGTGCAATAGACTGCACGCACATACACATCAAAGCACCACCTGGTGAGCGGAGTAGTGTCTACATTAATCGCAAGGGCTTCCCCTCCATCAACAGCCAGGTCATGTGCGATGCCCAGGGCACAATAATGAATGTGTGTGCTGGCTGCCCTGGACGCTATCATGATTCCCACATCTGGCATCTGATGCAGCTCTACCAGAGATTTGACAATGGGGAAATCCCTGATGGTCACCTAGTGGGGGATGCTGGATACCCACTGGAGCCGTGGCTGATGACACCCATCAGAAATGCACACACACCCGAACAAGAAGTCCATAATGAGGCACACGCACAAACAAGAAACATTATTGAGCATGTGATTGGGATGCTCAAGTCACGGTTCCAGTGCCTGGACACATCTGGTGGAGCCTTGCAGTACTCACCAACTACATGTACCCAAATTGTCATGGTATGTGTCATGCTACACAATATGATCCTGCGAAAACAGCTGCATCAGGAACAGCATGGGGAAGGGCCAAACAACCCCCCACCATTGCCATGGCCTGCACAGGCACAGTGTGACTCAGAGGAGGAACAACCTGAGCCTGCCCCAGTAGGCAGAAGGAGGCATTCCCAGTATGCCCTGGCCTTGGCAAAGAGGCAATGCATAGCACATACACTGACTCAGTAGGAACCCTGGAAATGACAACTCTCTCTGACTTGCACATACAATAAAAGGGATGCCTAACTTGACACTACCTGTTTTCAAACATGTTTAGGGAGTGTACTATGTGCATCCAGCATAGGCAGCCCTGCAGCACCACCTGAGGCATCATTACCCTATATTAAGCAGCAGTATAAAAATACCTTATACTCTGGTATAAGGTATTTTTCTCCACTCTCTTAACTCCTGGAAGTGCTCGTTTGTGGACTCCTAAGAACTACTATATCCACCCGCCAAATCCTGCCTTGGTTCCCCCCTGGGTTACCTAAACCACCCTGGACAAAACCACAGTAATCATCACTGTATGTTACAGTGTTTTTTGACTTTTATTCAAAGAGTATTACTTATGCTATATTTTATTTTCTACTCTTGTTACTTTTACTAGACTACTGCCAGTCTCTGCCAGCAGCAACCCCCCCTCCCTGTTTCATTTTACTACTCTATCCCTTAGACTGCCTCTTCATTTTGTAGACCCTTACCTTCTTCAATCCAGCCCTTAATCTATCTGTGTCCTTAGTACTTGCCTTTCACCTTCTCCCTCCTCCTATGCTCTTCTCTTCCCCCCTGGGAACATTGTAGTGTCAACGTCTACCCTCCTCACTGTTTGTATTTTTTGTGCTCTCCTTGACTCTTTGCTTCTTCCTTGTGTTTTTTTCCCTTTTCTTTGCCCTGACTACATTCTCTGTCCCTTAGTCTTAGCAACCTGTCTCAAGGCTGCTTTTTCACCACCTCTACATATTCTAGGCTTCCCTTGAGCCTATCCCCATACTTGGCTTATTCTCAGCCTCACTTATCTACTATCTTTCCCCTTTTTCTCCACTACCCTCCTTTAGCCAGCCTTCTGCCCTTGAATTGCACCTTACTGATTGTTTTCTCTCCCACTTGCTCTCGCATGGTTTTGTGTCTGCCCCACTCCGCTCCCCTCCCTACCCCCAAATCCCACCCACCCCTGGGAGTCCTTACCTTATAGCTCTCTAGACACTCCCCCCATATCCCCTAGCCTATCACCATCCCTCTTATCACTTAAACTCTCCCCTTGGCTATTATCTCTCTTTCCTTTTCCCCTCCTACTTCTTGCTACTTCGGCTACTCGCACCTCTAACATTCACCTCCAAATCATTCTTCTACTTTTCTTGTCCTTTACCTAGACTAAGCTACCCCTTGTACCTGCTAATTCTATCAGCATCTAACTATTATTGACAACCTCTATCCAGGTCTTGTTTTTTACTTCTTCTTTCTCTTAAACACCACATACTACTGGTTATTACATAACCACTGGCTCTTGCACTGACCAACTCTCACAAACTATATCATCTTAACACTTACTCAATACCATGCCTCCTACACTAAAACCCTTTCTCTCATACATCTTTCTCTTTACCACTATTCTAGCCTCTCTTTCTATATCCTACTATATCACCCTCTTTGAAAACAACTCTTTAAAGGAACAAAATCATCATCTCCAGCAAACACTACCATCCTCTTTTCTCACTACCCTTAATCACAGTAACATAACCTGCTCCACTAATTTTCTTCTACCAAAATACCACAGAATAACTCATATGACATTCTACCTTAACAAAAGATATTGTAACAACTTACTCAAAATCCTTAAATTCCTATTCTACTCCAATCATTACCTCCTCCTACATGGAGATATACATCCAAACCCTGGTCCCTACACTAAGACTAATCTAAGCACAAATACACATCCTCTACCTATACCTCCACCAAGTATTAAAACATATAACTCCCTTCTAATAGCTCACCTTAATATTAGAAGCATAAGCAACAAAGTTCATCATCTCCATGCACTATTGAACTTGCACTCATTTGACATATTATGTCTTACAGAAACATGGTTAAAACCCTCTACTCATGACCAGGAAATAACCCCTCCTGGCTACAACATACTCAGATATGACCGTAAAACTAAGAAAGGTGGTGGTATAGCCATCTTCCATAAATCCAATCTCCAACTTACCATCCATAATGAACTTTCACTAACAGACCCCAAAGCTGAATCATTATCTACCAAACTCCAGATTAACAACAACAAATCAATCTATCTAATTTGTATATATCTCCCCCCTGGTAAAAATACTCAGACTCTAGAAAACTTACTTAGCTCACTTTCCAACCAACAACACCAAGAAACCATAATACTTGGTGATTTTAACATTGACTGGATAACCTGTTCAAACCAACACCCAACTAACCATATTAATCTCTATGGGTTCAGGCAATTAATAACAACTCCTACTAGAATCCATAAACAAAATAGAAAAGAAACAACTCTTGATTGGATCCTTATTAACAACCACCCCAGCAGTTACACTCCAGGAACCCTTCCTGATAATATCAGTGACCACATGCTTACATATGTCACAAGACAAAAAGTGAATATTCCACTTACTCATAATCTAAGAACATCCCGATCAAAAAAGTTCTTTAACCCTTAAAATTTCATTACTGAATTGCAAGCTTGTGACTGGTCACCACTAACTCACCTTGAACTAAACAAAGCAGTGACCTACTTTAATACAAACTTTCTTCAGATCCTTGATCATCATGCCCCTTTTCACTCTACTAGAATAAGATCCAAAGCTGCTCCATGGCTTTCTAAACAAACAAAAGATAAAATGATCCTCAGAAATAAAATCTGGGCCAAATGGAGATCTACTAAATGTCCATCTGATCATCTCCTCTTCAAACAATTAAGAAATGCCACCAAAAAAGATACTGTTAGAGATAAAAAGGAATATTATCTTCACCTGCAACAAAGTAGTCAAAAAAACCCTCAAAAATTCTGGTCAAGCGTCAATAAACTTCTTAAACCAGGACATGCACCTACTCCTACCCCTACAGGCTTTCACCTCAACAATGCTACACAGATCCCTGATACCTTTAATAAGTATTTCACAGAAGCCATTCAATCCCTAGCTTACTCATTACCTACACCAACTGCATCCCCACCGAATACCTCTGTACCCTCGACTAAGAACTTTCAAATTCAACCCATTGCTACATCTTTTAATTATAAGCTTCTTAAGAAACTCAAACCTTGCACCCCATCTGCTGACCAACTCCCATCTGAATACCTACAAATAGCTGCTAAAGCTATCAATTATCTAGTCTCCATACTGATAAATAGGACAATCACTGAAGGAACAATCCCCACCTTATGGAAAATATCTCATATAATTCCCCTACATAAAGGAGGTTCATCAACTGAACTCTCAAATTTTCGTCCTATTGCCTTACTTTCCCCATTAGCCAAAATTATGGAAAGATGTGTTCACAAACAAATTCTTAACTACCTTCTTCAAAACAAACTTCTAGCCAACTGTCAACATGGGTTTAGACCATTCCACAGCACAACAACTGCCCTCCTTTCCTTCTCTGAC
Source organism: Protopterus annectens (assembly GCF_019279795.1). Lineage (NCBI taxonomy): Eukaryota > Metazoa > Chordata > Ceratodontiformes > Protopteridae > Protopterus > Protopterus annectens. The sequence goes on along the minus strand of NC_056731.1, from coordinate 1,012,296,520 downwards.
TCCATAAACAATAACAGAAACAATAATTGCTTCTCCTCAGCACTTTTTATAGATCTGTCCAAAGCCTTTGATATGGTTAACCACAATATTCTTCTTGACAAACTTAACCTTTATTCTCTTAGCCCACACTCACTACAGTGGTTTAGGAGCTATCTCCATAACAGGCAACAAGCAGTCCTTTGGGAGAATAACCTATCTTCCTTACTCCCGGTAAATATTGGAGTTCCACAAGGTTCAATCCTAGGTCCCCTTCTTTTTTCTTTATTCATCAATGACTTACATCTGAATATACCACAAGCCACCTGCATCCAATATGCTGATGACTCAACATTAATCTGCACTGCTAAAAATATTCCCTCCCTCCAGTCCCTCACCCAAACAGTCTTTCAATATGTCGAAAATTGGTTCATGCAACACTGCCTCCTCCTTAACCCCAAAAAACCAAGCTTCTTCTCTTTACTCCCACTCATAAATCTCCCACACCTCTCTTTACTATCTCCTCAAATAATGCAACCAGTATAAACCCTGATAAGACCACTCGACTGCTAGGTGTAACTATTGATAATCATCTAAATTTTGATGAACACATTAATACCACTATTAAAACTGTCAACAAAAAAATTGGAACACTCTACAGAATTAAACCCTTTCTTACCCCAGAAGCTAGAAAAACCATTGCTCAAACACACCTGATCTCCACCCTCTTTTATGCCTCACCTATCTACACTAACTTATCCAAAAATAACACTACCAAACTCTCTATCTGCTACAATAACATAGCCAGATTCATTACTGCTACTCTCCAACGAACTCACCATTGTATTAACCTCAAACTTCTAAACTGGTTAGAGCTAAATAACCACTTACTCTATCAACAACTACTCATCATTCATAAGACCCTTTACTACCCTGATGTTACCCCTAGCCTTACAAAACTGATCATACCATGTAAAAACCTAGCCACACTCCGTTCTGCTAATAAACTCCTAGTATCTCTAACTAAATCACATAATAAAGCTGGGGATGCATTACTCTCAAATTCCATAGGTAAAATCTGGAATCAACTCCCACAAGAAATAACTAATCAAAACTCTACCTCTCTTTTCAAAAAACACATTAAAGAACATCTCAAAACACAATGGCTGTGTCCTTGTGCAAATCCCGACTGAAATCATGTTCTCACTCACCTATTTTTACTCCCATTTCCCCCCTTACTGAGCTACTCATGATAACTTTCAAGAGTTTTAGAGATATATCTAAGAATTAGGCTTTACCAGAAATCTTTTATCTGCCTGTGTTAACTTTTTTTGGTGTTATTTGTTTCTGTTACTGTTTTTAAAAGCAGTTTATAGTAGTATGTAGTATAAATTCATCTCCTATTTTACTATGTGTTTTGTGTTGAAACATATTTTTCATTCTACCTTGTATTGTTTTTACTCATATTATGCTTTATGTAATAAATCATTGTTTATTGCCTGTACTGGAGCTTTTCTCCCCGGGCCTCTACTGAAAACGGATATTTATGTCCAGTTATACTAGCCCGGTCAACAAATGTAAAATAAATAAATAAAAATAAATAAAGCAGTGTTAAGCACATTTTACCACTATTTAGCATATTTAAGCACAATTGCGTGGAGCTGTGCACCATGCAAACTAGTGCAAAGTTGGGCAACATTGGGTAAAGTCAGGCAAATTCGGCTAAACACACTCACACCTGCTTTACTGTTCCTTAACCAGTCAGGTATGCCCAGCAGAAAAATAAAAAGCAGTGACAGGGCTCAAACTCAGGATACTGTGCACTATAGTCACAGTACTGAACCACTAAGCCATGACAGCATTTCACTGGCACAGACACAGCAGGGCAATTGTAGACTAGCCCAAACATAAACAAATGCTGCATCATGCCCTCTGAACTTCCCCCCAGGCCTATGCAGACAGATAACAGCAGGCCAGGCAGTGTGATGTGGGTTGGGTAGGCTGTGAAGTCACAAACTAATACACGTGAAATTGGAAGCTAAGTTCTGTAGTACAGTAGTATGCCTCAAGCCAGTACGATAGGCAACAGTACAGACTGAAATGGAGTACCTGACATAGCAGTTCAGGCCTAGCAAATGTGTATGTGTCAGGTGAACCACTCATCCAATGTACACCCACAGTAACAATCAGGTGTGCCCCCTGGGTAGAAATGTACAAATAATAGCTGTCCCCCCTATATGTATAAATGTTGATAAGTCTATGCAAAGTGACTCCTGGAAGCCCTGCAGGCACAGCGTGCTTTCTGTCGATGTACAACACAAAAGTGAGCCCTGAAGTAAAAAACAACTTGATTTTTCACACACATATAGTATATATGTCCATACTGGGCATGCTCACACACTTAAATAAACAAACCAAATGTCAGTCAACAACATACTGAAAGGTCATACTGGGCATGCTCACACACTTAGGACATTGTCTGAGTACAGCAGTGGGCCACACATATCTGGCAGTTGCAGTTATTACCCCAGAAACTTGTCACTATTCACTAATCCTGCCTTGCGCACACAGTTATATGAAAACAGACCCATATAATATATTGGACTCCTGTCATAATCAAACTCTGTACTACAAGTACTGAACTTGTTCAGAGAAAGTGAAAATTCAAAGAAGACCAATAAATCTGCGATCAGTATCATCAATAAACAATGAGCACTCCCAACATCATCCAATCCATGTTCTGGCAAAAATATTGTCAAAGAGTCCATAGAGAACCATGAAGCTTTCTTCGCAATGTCATATATATCAATGTAAACACATATATGTTCTGAGTCAGTGCAAACTGTAAATGAATACATGTACATGACTGACACCACCAACATCTTGTCAGACAGGTTCATACATATTTACCCTGTTCTCATTGACAAAAGAGCCCATGATCATACCTGGAGACTGTGAAAAACCCAGAAATCACATATACAATGGTTAAACAGCACTTTCCAAACCTAAAAACACGGCGTCTATGGGATGACATGGCTTTCCTAGCTGTGTCATATGTGAACTCCAAAACAAACAGAACCTGCACCTGAACAGTCTGTTGAGACTCACCCTCTGTACAGGATATGAAACTGTTGAATGCATTACAGCAACATTTGGCATACTCCACAAGTGTTGGTGCGCAACAGACCATATGAACTATTGTCCTATAAGCCTATTAAGCCTGATCTGCAAGGCCATGGAGTCCATCATGATGGAACTCATAAACAGAGCTATTGTGAGCCTACAAACACCCAACCCTACCAATTTCGGTTTGGTCAGGGGCAGATCATGGTTCCCAAACCTGCTAGACTGTTTTCAAGGCAGTCACCCAGGACATACATCAATGAAATGAGCTACACATGTCCCACATAGACCTTGGAAAGGCATCTTCCAACATCCCAGACACATGTTGTATCCGCAAAATCAACAACCAGTGCATAAATATGTATGTCATCTGATTGATTGCCAACTGGGGCACAGATAGATCCCACAAGGTAAGAATTGTGGTCTCCTGTTCAAGCTGGTAACAACTGCTGTCCCCCATGGCTCAGTCCTGGGACCCTCCTGTCTGGTGTATACTTTTCAGAAATACAGTCAAACGCATGAGGGCTATGTTCAGCAAAGTTTGTGGATGACTGCAAAAAAGTTGTCATAATCGATGTGTGGGACAACAGAGACATCCTTCAAAAGGGTCTCAGTCAGACATATGTGGTGTAAAAATTATGCCCTCGAGCTACAGTCATACAAATACCACATAGGTGCCAACATGTGGATAGTAATCTCTACTTCCAGAAACATATTCACAAAGTGGTTAGAAAATCATGCTATGTGTTCCCACAAACTGCCAAGGACTTTGCATGTAGGTCGAAGGAGGTTCCCTCTACTCATCAGTCATCAGACCCATCAGAGAGTACCACAACACACTTATGATGAATCTGTCTAGGCACCTTCAGCAGCTGAAAAGACCACTGAAGTACCTCAACAAGAGGATTACTGGCTTCAAATAGTTGCCCCATGCAACCAGACTGAATTTAACTCAATCTGTACTCTGTTGCATACTGTCTACTCAGGAGATCTCCGCCCAACAGACAGGTCCATGTCCAATGCAGAACTGATGTACATGCGCTATCTGAAGTAAACACAAGCTCAGTGTACCACATGCTCTAGGGATATCATCATCACAACACTAAACAGAACATGTTGGAGGGATACATGACTAACTCACAGACTTCCTTTGCTTTGGAACAGGCTCCCAACTGACATTAAGCCGAGACCCTCACTGACACTCTTCCAAAGGAGCCTTGATGAGTGTATGTGAAACAGAACTGTCACACCATGGATCACTTCATCAGCTCTGCTACACAGAGGCCTAGGGAACTAACTCCATAGGTGGTGATAGCTGCACACTCTGGCCATACTAATATATGCCTTCAGGCAGATAGCCTATCACCTACCTATGTACCTATATATATATATATATATATATATATATATATATATATATATATATATATGTAGGGGGAACACAGTATATTAAGCCAAAGATGGATGGGCAGAGATGTGTGTAAGAGGGTGACCATTACAGGGAGCCTTCTAGGACTGTCACAATGGCATGAAAGACATGAGGTGCACATCTCTCCCACTGTACATAACAGCCACCAGTATCTATAAGCATTACAATGTATGTGGTCCATGTGCCTGCTGTACAACATGACTGTACAATGAAGTACACATCTACTATCTGTAGACATGTACCTGTCACATAGGTCCATAGGTATGTAGTAGACTATCTCCATGAATGCATATATCAGCCTATGCAAGTTGTGCAGCTTTCACCACACCATTGGGTAGTCTCTCAAGGCCTAGTTCTAATAGTTAGTACCCTAAGCCCCTTTCTAGTGGGGCTGCTGATGTGATGCCTGGCATGAACTGTCTGTTTCCCATCCACTCATCAAGGTTCCAATTGAAGAGTGTCAACGAGGGGTTCTGTCTGATGTACATTGGGACTCTGTTCCACAGTAAGGCAAGTGTCTGGGATGGTACTCTATCCCACCAGCATGTTGTATTCATCATTCCAATGAGGTTCATATCCCTGGAATGTGTAGGGCGACTCAATGTTGTTATGTGTAGATGGAACATGTTCAACAGTTATGTGTTGGACATGGCTCTGTATGTTAGGCAGAGTGTGCCTCTGAGTAGGCGGTACGCAACGAAGAACATATTTAGTTTTACCAGTTGTGTTGCATAACACAACTGTTTGAGACCAGTAATCCTCTTGGTGAGGTACCTATGTGGTCTCTACAGCTGCTGGATATGCTAAGTCGAGTACATCCAAAATGGTGCACTGTACTCAATGATGGGTCTGATGATGTAAGAGTAGAGTGCCAACAGTACCTCTTTGGATGCTGATGCAAACCCTTTGTTGATTAGGTGGGCCACATAGGATCTCCCAATCACTTTGGCAACATGGTTGTCAAAGGAAAGATGACTATCTACTTGTATCCCCAGATCACGTATCACCTTGTCATTTTTAAGGGGGTAACATACATGTGGTAGTTTGTGGGTATTTTGTTTTCAACAAAGAGGATCACTATGCATTCCTCCACAGTGAGCTTGAGGCCATGATTCTGGCACCACAAATCTGTCTCATAGAGTCCCTTCTGGAGAATATGTCTGTCTTCCGTGGAATCTATTATGGCAAACACTTTACAGTTCCAAGGAAACTTAGTCAACCACAACTCTCCTGTGTTAGCATGTACATTTGAGAAGTCTATACCAAACAGGAGGGATCCCAGGACTGAACCCTGGGGGACACCAGTCATTACCGGTGTAGAGTCTGACATGTAGCCAGCAACTCGTAATGTGTGGGATCTATCTGTGAGCCAGTTTGCAATCCATCTTGTGATGTATGGATTCATGGCCAGGTTGGTGAGTTCATCTATGATACCTGTCTGGGGAATGGTGTCAAAGGCCTTAGCGAGGTATAGGTAGGCTGTGTGGAGCTCATTTCAATCATCTGTACCCTGGGTAACTGTCAAAGAAATCCTCCCAGTTCAGGAGGTGTGGTCTGCATTTGATGAAGCCAAACTGTGTGTGCTCAACTGTGTGAAGGTTCCCAATCTCTGTATTGTTGACTTACATTATGATTGGCTCCATTGCCTTACAGAACACACTTGTCAGGCTAATAGAGCATGAATGCCAAGGGGTTTTTGTGGCCCCACCCCTGTAGAGTCTGAAGAACGTTGCTGTGCAACATTCTATGGGTACATATCCTGTAGAGAGCATGTAGAGAGAGGTGTAGGTATCCTTGATGAATATGGATACATCCTCATCCTATGTGCTATGATTCAGGTTCTGATGCTGGAAGGTATGGAATGAGTAGTATCCTGGTAGTGCTGGTGTGCTGTCTGGAGCCTTGAACTAGGTTACCAATACTGTACAGATATCAATATTCTCCATAATGAGAAGTGCCTCAAGTGTGTGCATCTGGAGTCTGAGACTTCTGGCAATGAGTAGCATTTAGCTCACTTAGTGGTTATTTGTGTTGGTTATGGGGTTTGGTTTGTCTTGCATGACCGGTGTTCCACACCTGACGTTAGCACCTCATTGGTCTCATCTGACCATAAGCTAATTACCCTACATATCCACATTCTGGACCCACACCCCCATTAAGGAAATCATGTTAAAAAATGTCTCCAAAGCCAACTTCATGCTTCTTAAGACAGAAGTGCTGAACTGCAGGACACCCATGCAGATGGACAATACAGTTACGACTACTGAATCCTTCACAATTGCACTTCATAAGCACTTACATGACTGCATGCATCGTGCTATCCCAAACAGAAACAAGACGCTAACCTCCAAGAAAAGGAAACCAATCTGGTGTTCCCCTGTCATAAACAAACTGGAGAACAGAAGAAAAATACTGTTGCAAAAGAGGGTAAAATCCCATGAGGGGAGGAGCTCCATGGTCCACATCAGTAAGAAGGTGTGATCCATGATAAAATCCTCCAAAGCTAGTTATGAAAACAAAATTGACACTGATTCTAAAGAAAACCACAAAGCATTCTATAGCTATGTCAAGAATCTCAATGGCAACACTCAGATCTGCTCTGAGTTACAGCACAATGGCACTAAATTTACAGACCCAACTGATATTGCCAACATCCTGGCAGATAGGATCAGTGCTAACTTTACCCCCCTCTCACCCATGAAAAAGCACATCTCTATAACGGAAGACTGCAAAGTTGCTGTCATCATGGCTGGACAGGTAACAACACTCTCCAAAGCCAGGAACACAGCATCCATGGGACCAGATAACATCCCAGGCTGCATTCTACACAAACTACAGAACAAGCAGGCACCACACCTACATACCATGTTCAGTCATAGCCGCACCTCTGGCTTTGTGCCTGCTGAATGGCGCACAGCGATGGTTATCCCACTACACAAGGGGGAGCCACCATAGACCCCATAAACTAGCGGCTCATCAGCCTGATGAGCCTGCTCTGCAAGGCCATGGAATGTATCATCATATAACTTATAAAAAAAGACATTGGTAATCTCCAAACTCTGGACCACAACCATTTTGGGTTTGTAAAAGGCAGATCATGTCTCCTAAACCTTATAGACGTCATTGAAGCAGTCACCAGAACCATAGACAAGGTAAGGTGGTTCACACAGTCTATGTAGATCTTGCCATGGCTTTCAACACCATCCCCCACTCTGGAATTATAGATAAACCCACTAATCTAGGTATAAATCGCTATGTCACAAGATGGGATGCCAACTGGCTAACTGACAAAACACACACTGTGAAAGTAGCAGACTCCAAGTACAATATTAGACCAGAGACAAGTGCAGTACCACAGGGTTCAGTCCTGGGTCCTGTCCTGTCTGGCATCTACTTCCCTGAAGTAAACGTTAACATGGAAGGTCTGTGGCTTATGAAGTTTCCAGATGACTGCAAACTAGGAGCCATAATTGAAACTACTGAAGATGTGGACATCCTACAAAAGGGCCTCACTGAGACAGATGCCTGGTGTCAAAGCCATGGCCTCAAGCTCAATGCCAAAAAGTGCATTGTCATCCCCTTTGGTAAAAACTCTGTAGCCATGAACTACAACATAGGTGGTAGTATACTTAACACTGAAAGTGTAATAAGAAACCTTGGGTCACAGGTGGACAATGGACACACCTGTGATAATCACATCCCCACAGTAGTCCAGAAATCCTTCTACGTGGCACACCTCATCACAAAAGGTGTCTCATGCAGAATAGAAGAGGACATTGTTCCCCTCTACTCATCACTCATTAGATCCATAATAGAGCACAACGCCCCTTTTGCTATGTACCTCACAAGACATCTACAACAACTGGAAATTCTGCTGAAATACCTCACAAATAGTGGCCTGAAATACATGTCACACGCAGACCGTTTCAAAATGCTACAGCTGTACTCTCTAGCATATCAGCTACTCAGAGGTGATCTCTGCCCAACATACAAAGCTATGTCAAGCACAGAGCTGTTGGGCATGCTCCATGTAAAACACTCACAATCCCTCTGATCTTCGGCCCCAAAACCTAGAGTGAAATACAAAAGGAAGTGGTGTATCCATTTACCTTATGGATACCCACACCTTCAGGTTAGTGACACAGCATGAGGCCTTGGAGACCATGCAAGTGCAACTAACATTGTGCAAAGTTGCTTATCAGATTGTAGCCTGCTACAGATCACCTACCTTGTCTCAGGAACCTCACTCAGTATTCCTGAGAACAGTGGGAAATATAAAGGTCCTATCAAACACCATTATATGAGGAGATTACAACTACCAAAACACTGACTTGGGGAATTACTCGTGTACAACATCCTTTGCCCAATGCTTCCCAGAGTTTAAAAACTGAAACGCTCTAGAACAGCTGGTTACCACACCCACTAGAGGTGACAACATACTGGACCTGATCATCACCAACATGGGGTACCAGTATTCTACAACAGAGATAAACCCCTCGCTGGTAATATCAGATCATAAAGTAATCACACTGGACATCCACATCACGCTTCTCCACAGTCAAAGAAACCACTGTGAAGAAAGTTTCTAAAGCAAACAGCACACTTCTCAAGACCAAAGTGGAAAGTTCAAAAGCACCCTTACTGTAGGATAATGCTATACAATCTGCAGAATCATTTACAAGTGCATTCGATGAGCATCTACAGGGATGCATGGATCGAGACATGCCAAATAAAACCATGATGCACTCCTCCAAAAATAGGAAACCAATCTGGTGGTTGTCGCACATAAATAAGCTATACAGCAGAAGGAGGAAATGAACACATGATAGAGCAAACTTCACATAAGGAAAGGCACCACTGATCATTATTAGTAAGAAACAATGATTGCTCATAAAATAATCCAAGGCCAGTTTCTAAAGACAAATTGCCAAGGAATGTAAGAATAACAGCCACAAAGCCTTCATGAGCTATACCAAACATTTAGGTGGCAACTCTCAGAAATGCTGTCAGCTACTGCAAAATGGAAAAAAGATACACTGAACCAACTTACATTGCCCATATCCTGGGGGACAAGTTCAGTGCAAACTCCCACCCACATCACCCCCAAAAGGGCCTGTGTCCATCCCAGAATGCAGAGCACCAGAGTTCATAGACATGCAGGTATAAACAGCCCTCTTCAAAGCTAAGAACACAGTATCAATGGGACTGGATGGTGTCCCAGGCTGCAACTTACACCAGCCCCAAAAGGAACTACACCCTCACCTACATTCACTGTCCAGACTCAACCTTAACACAGGCTATGTACCCAAGGAATGGCATACAGCAACAGTCATCCAGCTCCACATAGGGGGTGCCACAACAGAACCAGGAAACCATTGCCCTATAGGCCTACTCAGCCTGGTCTGCAAAGCTATGGAGAAAATTATCATGGAACCCATAAACAGAGACAATGGGGACCTCCAGACACTGGACTCTATCCAACTTGGCTTTGTTAAAGGTAGATCCTGTCTCCTAAACCTAGTTGACTCATTTGAAACAGTTACCAAGGACATAGATGGAGGTGAAAGTAGTCCATACAGCCCACCTTGACCTCACTAAGGCCTTTTGACACCATTCCCCACTCTGGCATCATGGACAAGCTTACAAGCTTGAACATTAACAGCTATGTCACAGGATGGGTGGCCAACTGGCTCACAGATCAAACACACATGTTCAGAGTTGCATGTGCCATGTCAGACTCTAAACCGGTCACAAATGGCATCCCACAGGTATTGGTCCTGGGACTCCACCTGTTCACTAGATACTGCTCAGAGGTACAGGCAAGCATGGGAGGAGTATGGCTGATCATGTTTGCAGATGACTGATAACTGTGGTCCATAATTGACTCCATGGCTGACACATACATCCTGCAGAAGGGTTTTACAGAGACAGATACCTGGTGTCAAAACAATGCCCTCAAGCAGAATGCCAAAGAATACATAGTCATCCCCTTTGGATAAAACAAAGTGCACACAAATTACCACATAGGTGGTAATCCATTATGTACGGAGAATGTAATTATGGCCCTGGGGACCCAGGTAGATAGAAAACTCTCCTTTGATGATCACATTGCCAAAGTGTCTACAAATACCTTCTATGTAGCCCACCTAATACCACCTAATGTAACCCACTTTGTCTAGTCTGATGTCACCATCCTACAAATATACCTGTGGAAAAGAAAACTCCCAGTAATATGTACAGTGTATCATGTAAATGCATACTGCTCTAGTATCGTTAGGTAGGGGTTTGAATCCTGCCCTTGACAACTGTATGAGAGTGTGTGTGTGTGTGTGTGTGTGTGTGTGTGTGTGTGTGTGTGTGTGTGTGTGTATCTCCTTGTAGAAGAGAAACGTGACAACTACAGCACCTTAAAAGTGGTATACTTATCTTTGTCAAGTCTGATGATGTCACCATTCTACAAATATACCTGTGGAAAGGAGAATTCCCAATAATGTGTATAGCGCATCGTGTAGATGCATACTGCTCTAGTATCATAAGTTAGGTAGGGGTTTGAATCTTGCATTTGACACTTGTATGACTGTGTGTGTATTTCCTTGTAGAGGAGCAACCTTTTTGGTGACAGCTACAACACCTTAAAAGTGGTATACTTATCTTTGTCAAGTCTGATGATGTCACCATCCTACAAATATACCTGTGGAAAGGAAAACTCCCAGTAATGTATATAGCGTGTTGTGTAAATGCATACTGCTCTAATATCCTAAGGTAGTTAGGTAGGGGTTTGAATCCTCCACTTGACAACTGTGTGTGCATCTATCTCCTTCCAGAGGAGCAACCTTTTTGGAGACAACTACATCTTAAAAGTGGTATACTTATCTTTGTCAAGTCTGATGATGTCACCATCCTACAAATATACCTGTGGAAAGGCGAGCTCTCAGTTATGTGTATAGGGCATTGTGTAAATGTGCACTGCTCTAATATCGTAAAGTAGTTAGGTAGGGGTTTGAATCCTGCACTTGGTCAGTATGTGTATGACACAGTTGGTCACTGTGTTGTGGGGTTTGCTTTTACTACTGCATGACATATCACAATGACAACAGTATGTGCATTGCACGTCAGGTAGCTGTGTGACAAATACATATACGTACATGTGACCTCAATTATTTCAGAGGTGGGAACCCTGCTTTCTCCATGAACACATCTGTTATTTTTGCCAGAGTGTGCTGCCACTTTCCAGACCATAGGTCTCATCTGTATGCTTGTGACAATCCCAGCCACTGCAGTGATGCCTGGCCTAGGTCATCCGTGTCACGCACACTAATTACGGTTTCTGTTGAATAGTGTGAGTGAGGGTTTATGCCTGAGGTATATTTCAGACCAGTTAAAATGCAGCAAAGTCTGTCAATGATGGCTATTCATTATGGGTGCACAGCACAGCAACCTTTGTGGATATGCATGCAGACCCCTTATTGCTTATGTGATTCACAGAGGGATTTCAAAATACCTTTGGAAATGTGATTACCAAAGGAGAGATGATGTAACACTTGGCTGTATGTACACATCGGTACCTGTCAACATGTTGGGGGCTACTACCTATGTGGTACTGTGGGGATACTATGTTTTGTAAAGGTGGATTACCATGCTTTAGTTGGCTTATAGCTTTACAGCATGGGTTTTACAACAGGTATCTGTCTGTATGATACCCTTGTGGAGGATGTGTGTGTGTCATCTAGAGAATGCATTATAGGCCACAGTATGCATTCCCAGACATAGATGGACATATCTCTACTGTGTTTGCTTGTGCCTAAGTAAGCTATATGGCAATCAGGAGTGGTCCCAGCAATGCGTGCAGGTGAACACCACTGGTTACTGGCATAGTATAGTTCCTGAAGGGTACAAATGTCACTGTGTGTCCTACATCTGTGTGTCAGTTGTCAAGACATCATCTAACGATTGTTTATGGTCAGGCTGTAGAGGTTATGTATACTACCAGAATGCAAACCAATGACAGATAATAACAGTATCACCCACAGCACAGTGTCAAACCATGCCATACACACATGTGTACCCAAGTTCCAAAATGTGTGTAGTACAATGCATACTGGCCACCAACAGAAACTATGGAGTGTTGACACTGTGTAATACAGGGCATGTCACCCTCCCCATGTGTCCACTATGCACATACATGCAGTCAGTGCACCTCCACCATGTTCACAAATGTACACCTGCAAACCTGTGCTGCACACATCCCACATGTACTGTCCACTCTCTAACACATGCTGCCAATACTACACACATCAGCCAAGTGGCACGTGGGCGGACAATACGCTATTGGAATTAACACTGGTTTAAACAATACTACATTGACAATCATAGCTTTAATGCATCATGCCTGCTCAGCTACACCTTCAAGGATAACATTACACTTTACTGCTGACAACATGCTAACATTGCTATACTGCCATAAAGTCACCCTGTGCATCAGCACCATGTTAGCCTGTTCCTGCATCAATGTTACAGATGACAGGAGGTGCCACAGGTTTCATCATATGCACAGGGTATGTTGTTAGATTGCCAGAGGCCTACACTGAGCCATACAATTAACATGTATGTGTATGTGTGTGTATGTGTGTGTGTGTGTGTGTGTGTGTGTGTGTGTGTGTGTGTGTGTGTGTGAGGGCCAAGAGTACTGGTATGGGCCAATGTTGATGTAATGTGTGTGGGTATGTGTTAGCCCTAGGTGTCTGGTTTATGTGTGTGTGGGTCTGCATGCACACAGTTCCACCATGTGTCTGCCATATACAGGGATTTGTGGGGCAGCCACAGACTGTACCTGCCAGGCTTTACAGATCACCATCTCTGGCCATGGATACGGTACCTGTGCCTGGCAGGGGTGCTACTGACAGTATCAGGTACTGAGCCAGACTGAGTACTATCCTCAGAGGTAGACAGATGTACACTGGACCCAGGTCCCTGCTGGGACTGTCCAGAGCCACGTGCACGTGGTCTTCTAGGACGATCTATGGACAGCCCACCCCCAACATTGCTGGGGCTGGTACTGACACTACGGGAGTGGCTGTGACTTGAGGGGACATCCGCGGAGACTGCCAGCTGCTGATGTTGCTGGCATACGTCCATGTTGACGTCTCACCCATCTCGCACTGTCCTGACACATGGGCATGACATTGCGGAGGACATATAATGTCTCACCCCAACGTCTATCCATGACCTCATTGTAATTACGGATGGCACCTGCTAGGTCATGGATACTGTCAATTAAAGTGGTGTTATGTGCCCTCTGTACCCTTAGTCCCTGCCTGGTGTACCATTCCATACATGCCTGTGCCTCCATGATAGCCTGGAACATGCGTGAAGTTGTAAGACCTGTGGCACGTCTGCCAGGGACATGATGACCAGCAGTGCTCTGATGAGAACCCCTGGACATCTGCCTATGTGGTACCATTCTAGACCTCTGGGTATGGCTGCTGTGTCCGGATGCATGTGCCATAGGTACCACACTGTCCTGGCCATTGCCGACTGAAGACTGTCCCTCAGCTAAGGGCAATGGTGATGAGGGATGTATTGGCAGTATGACTGTGTGCATGGATGGGGTGGACAGCTGTGTACTGTCGATTGGTGGCCCAATGACAGACCCTGACAAACATGCCTGTGCCTCAACACACCTATCCTCATTATCACTATTTGTGTCAGTGACATCAGGTTCCTTGCTGCAGTGAACCAGCCCAACCTCAGCACCTGTGAGAGGAAGACAGGAAACACACTTTACAACCTGTACATGATGTCAGAACACATGAACAAATGCACACATGCCCACGTGCACACGTGCACACGTGCACACATGCACACATGCACACATGCACACATGAACACATGCACACATGCACATATGAACACGTGCACACATGGACACATGCACACATGAACACATGAACACATGCACACATGAACATATGAACACATGCACACATGAACACATGCACACATGAACACATGCACACAACTACACTCTTCACTAAAGCAAAGACACACACACACACACACACACACACACACACACACACACCACCACCACTAGCAATCCAGAACATACCCAATAGAGGTTGATGGTGGGGTACAGTATCACAGACAAACAGTCATATCACACGTGTCAGCATTCAGGACATGTGTTGCTCAACAGCATGCAGTGCGAGTGTAGACAGTCCTTGCTAATAACAGTATACATGGCTTTGATGCATGTGTGTTGTTGTTCAGTGATTGGCCTCACCCTGGAACGCAATGTGTACATGGACACAATATTGCTGTGCAGGTATTACAAGCTCTTCAATGTGCTGTGCACCATCACTCACAGGTATACATACCATGGCTGGATGTTTATCTGTGTGTCACATAGATATCCATTACTGATTAGAGCATCTGTGTCTTTAGCAGATAATTGTGGACACAGGTTTAGCTCATGCATGCTATGTATACACACAGGATGATTGGTGCGTGTATATCTGATGGAATACCATTCCTCAACACAGCCATTGTACAGTAGTTATGGTGAGTGTAGAACATATTGTGGACATGCCAGTGCCAGCCATGACATGACATGCTACAACACAACTGCAACATTAAACATTACAAATACCCAATGTGTGTCATGTGACCTATGCACTCAATAGCATTACAAGACATATATGTGTCATTTTGTGCAAATGGTGATTGCTATGCATATTGTGTATAGGTGAATATGTTTGCAACACACACAAAATTGAGGTGTATAGCAATGAATGCTATGTGTAGTACTGTGGTTACTGTAACTGGATGGCGTGTTGTACCATGAGCCATCATCATGCAGCATCATGTGGTCAATCAAGGCTACTTATGTGTGCCAGACTGGCACCTAACATGCTGTGCCTGGACCGCAGTACCATGGCTACATTCACCATTTCACAACCAGTTGCTACATGGGTTTGTAAGGTGCCAGATAGGGAGCATTGCCTAACATGAATGTGTTGTGTGTTGAAGAATGTCGCACTGCCCCATGATAGACCTCTACCCCTCAGGTATATTATGTGTGCTGTGTGGATGACATTTGGGATACTGGAGTGTGACCTTACAGCGTGTGTCTGAATACGCCATGTGTAGCATATTAACATGTACTGCATATGACGGAGTTGTGTATGTCGTGTGTATGTGTATCAGCTGCCTATCCAATGTCCACTATAGTGTAGCCACAGTTGTTTGGGATGCTCTGTGTATTGCATGTGTTTGAGGCAGCCACTCACTTACTGAGATGTGCATAGTCTCACAGCAAACATGCACAGCATGCATTATGCGTAGGTGTATTACATATGTACATGGCCTACACCTCACCTATGACATGCACATTTTATTTGCAATATTAAATGTAGAACACACTCACCAGCATGGGTCTGCTGCCTTGCTGTCAGACCAGAGGGACCTACAAGGATATTAAACAGTTTGTCAGTGGCAACAACTGTGGCATTGCTACTGTGGGTTTGCAGTCTTAGAGTAGCACAATGGTTGACAGTCACAGGCCTACACATCATGTTCCAAATTATCAGTATTGAACAACACCAGGCTCCACATCTTCTAACTACACAGTACACATCTCACATATGCATGATCTAACAATAGAGGTAACAGTAGTCAACAGATATGCCATCTTAACTGCACGCTCCATTTGAACTTGCTGGGGGGATCTGGCCTTCATGATGATACATGTGTGCTGTTGTTGTTGTTGGCCGGAAGTCGCCAGGCTCAGGAGCAGCTCCTCCACTCTGGTGAGGGGGGGTGGGTGGCAACCCCACCACCTGTGGCAAGCTGTTGCCTATGGACATCAGACGCACACTGCCGGACATGTCTAAGTAAATCACTGCAGTGATGTTGTACCTGCTCATATCTCCGGTTATGCATGTCTATGTCATTTATCCTATGGACAACATCTTTCCACAGTGCAGTCCGCTCATGCTGGTCCTGGCTGGTTCTTGAAAATTGCAGGGTGTAGTGTTGGATGAGACAGGTGGTTAATATCTCATCCTCTGCACGACTATAGGCAGGATTGCGATGGTGGGCCATGACCCTGGAAGACAATGAAACAATATGTGTGTGAGCAAGTCATGTAGCACACTTAACATTCTACAGTACAGATATCACTGAACTGCCATAAATAGCTATTGTCTGTCAGAGGATACACACTTTCAATACCACATATCAGTGCTCAACCCACAACTGCCTGACAGTGCCTGACACGCTCTATATATTAAAACATTTTCTGCACAGCAACAAAGAGAAACCACTATGTAAGACTATGCAACAGTACATGGCACACTGTATGTGACACAATGCACCACCTAGCCACAGGAGGTATATATCAAGCTAATGCATAATGAAATATGTAATCCATTGCAATGATTGTAAAGTCCAGTTACAGTATTACCAGAATACCACACTAGTTGTTGATGGGAAACCCCTGCCTACAATATGTGCACATTCATGAATATAGGTGGCATACTGCTGTACTAGACTATACATTTTGCTAGTTATGCACTTATATCCTGTAACACACATATGACCGAGGACATGTTACAGGCATACCCACACACACATCAGACATACATACAGGACACAGAGGTATGGCAACCCAGATGAGCTTTACGTGTGTACCATACAGTACTGTGTGTCAGTACTTACAAACCCTTATGCCTGAGGTATGTAATCTGTGAGGACTACAGGGAACACACAAAATAGTGTTTCCAAGCAATGTGGACATACACCATACTGTGCTGTTTAGGCCTACAGCTTCAGGTAATACTACAGTTCATACAGGGGTTTGATTCACCAGCAGTACCAATCAATGAGCATACATGTACTGCTTTATCTTCCAATGGCACACCCCAGTTAACACAAAGGGACTACGTCAGACCGTATGCCATACTGCTTTTTCTGGCTAGCAATAACATACACATCTTTTGCTAGGATCAGAGCTAGGATACATAATACCATGACAGAAACAGTTTCCCACTAAGCTACCCCACATATACACAACTGTGACACATTCACCATCACACTCAGTCAACCTCACATAGCAATTATTGCAACAAGTACATGTGGGTGTGTATTGGTTCATAGGTAGGTAATAGGCTATTGTCCCTAGGGCCTATAGAAGCCAAGCCAGATGGTACCTTGGCCTTTGACACCCAGGTAATTTAATTTCATGTGTCCCTGTCAAGCAGAGCCACAGAGGTGATTCCAGAGGTGTATTATCTATCTCCCATCCAATCATCAAGACTATTCATGATGAGTGCTACTGAGGAACTTTGTTTGCTATTGATAGGTAGTTTGTTCCAGAGTATGGGATGTCTCTGAGATAGGAATCTATCCCTCCAGCATGTTCTGTTTATTGAGGTGACAAGGTTTAGGTCCCTAGAGCGTGTAGCTCATAGGGATTGTGATCTGTTTACGTGGAGCATGTCCAACAGCTCTGGGTTTGACATAGCATTGTATGTTAGGCAGAGGTCACCTCTGGGTTGCCAGTATGCGACACAGTCTAGCTGTGATTTTGTGAGACGGTCTGCATAGGGCATCTGTTTGAGGGCAGTATTACTCTTTGTGAGGTATGTCTGTGGCCTTTCCAGTTGCTGCAGATGTCTTGTGAGGTACATACCAGAAGGGGCATTGTACTCTATAATGGGTTTTGTGAGTGATGAGTAGAGGGGAACACTGACCTCTTTTTCCCTGGATGACACAGCTTTTGTGATGAGGTGTGCCATGTAGACAGATTACATGACTAGTGTGGCACTGTGATTATCAAGGGGGAGACTACTGTCCACCTGTGTCCCATGGTCTCTTATCACACTTTCAGTGTTAAGTCGACTACCACCTATGTGGTAGTTCATGGGTACAGAGTTTTTAACAAAAGTTCTTATATCTGAAGCTAGGGGTGTAGCCAGTGATTTAAATGTTGTACTCAGACCTGAATATTGCCACTTCCACTACACAGTTGTCAGTGTAGAATTGTACTCACCCCTACAAATGCTAACACAAGATACATGGGAGTATGTAGTTTCTTTTCTACTTATACAATTAACTGCCATACAAACGTAGTTATTGAGATGTATTCATTTGGCACATGAACTGTTTGTGAACTGCTATGCTGTGAATATTAATTTACTCACTTTTGAACAGTTTTTGTTTTTTTAGTGTTGACATTAGCACAAGCTGCTCAAGGAAACTGGACAAATTTCAGTACTGAGTATGCCTACCTACATCCTTGGTGGACCCTGAGCACACAGGTATATTGTACATTTGGGTAGGGGTGCAGAAGGACAGAGAGCATTATGTATTAATGTGTGAACTTTATCTAGCTGGACTTTTGCTGTGTATCTGTTAGTTTACCAAGGCAAGTAGTCTGTCTGCATAGCTCCCAACTGTGGACCTATCCAGATGGTAGCCAGAGGTTAGCCTGTTATTCTTTGTCTGTGCACCACACCGGTCTTTTCAGCACTGGAACAATGGCATTGTCACAGTTGGTTGCTACCAGTACATGACTACATCCCTTAGTATTTCAGTGTTGTACTCCTACATAAGGGTATGCTTCTGGAACTCCTTCCAAAGCTATTTGCTCAGTGTGTAACAGCAGAATATCTGATATGCCTGTGTGTTTCTGTCTCTGCCAGGCCTCTCAAACACTCAGGTACATATTTGAACAGACTCAGGGAAAAGTAGGTAGAAGTGAGGTACTCCTTTACTATATTAGAGACATTAAGTTGAGACTTTGAGAGAACCAGAGCATATGGATTAATACACATTTCCTGAAGTACAAGCAGTGTCTAAATAATCTTACTTATTGTCATTATTCATTAAGTGTAATTCCCCACCTTTCTGCCTAACGTCAGTACCTTTCAGAGGGCTTCAGAGGGACACAGCTAAAACCTGTCTCAAAATCTGGGACATGCCTGAAAATTAGTCACAGTTGGGAAGTATGGCCTCTGCCCTAATCAGATATGCTAGTGTTTGTCCTGCTGTGATACTATGTGGGGGTTATAAAGTGCTGCTGTAACATTATTTCCTGCTAGAATGGCTGGTTCTCTTTTCACAGTCATGTAATGCAATTCCACAAGAACTGCTGGTAAAGATCCACAGAACAGGATTTGTGTTATGGCATTCCTATTTGCCCTTTACATTCACTCATTCTGATGCATGATATATTTATTTCAGCACCGATTTGTTGTATGTTACCAAGGCTTAGTGGTACTTCATGCAGTCTAGTGTGTACAAGGTCCGGGGTTTGAGGCTAACAGATGTGTTTTATTTTGCTGCTGAGCAGAACAAGGGCCCTGACATACAAAGTGACTAAGGCACTTTTAAGCAGTTGTATGTGGGTGAGAGTGATGCTTAGCTAAGCGCACACAGGTGCACACTCGTGCAAACCCACTAACTACTGCTTAAAAGTGCTTACTCCCGCTAACCACCGCACTCATTTCTTTGAAAGAAAAGAAAATGGGGAGATAGGAAAGTGGTGAAAACGGGGCACAAAGAGGGGAAGACAGTAGGGAGAACAGCTCGGGATGTGCAAGACGGGTGTAGGGAAGGCCCATAGCTGCCCATTTCTTTAACAGCAACAGCAGTGCATATGCAGTAAATTTGGAGGGAAATATGAAACCTTCAACCCCTGTGAGAGGGATGAGGACAACAAAGTATGTTGTACTGCCAATTAAATATCAGTTTATGTGTCCAGCGGACATGTGTGCAAAATGGGCAGCTATGTATGAGGCGTAATTTTTTTTGGGAGCAGATTGCCCTTTTTTTTTTTCAGGTGAGAGTGGAATGTGGGGTAGGGGAAGTAGGTATATTTGGGGAGTTAGGTTGAGGAGGTTAACAGACAAGTCAAACAAGATGCATACAGGGGCAGAATATGACACATGTGGTGGGTGAACACCATTGATGGGGAAGGATGTTTGGAAATCGCAAGCCCATGAGCCCACAGATGGCAACAGTGGAACTGAGATCCCCACCCATGGGCAGTCACCACTGCACCTTCACAGCCCAGAGGGTGGCTGTGCTGGGGGCTGCGTAAAAGGGGCAGGCTCACCCGTAAGTCATGCCACTCATGCCTCAAGCTGGCATAGAGGATCAGTGACAGAACACTCGATCTCCCTATGCACCACAGCCCGGACCATTCGGAGGGTGATAGGTGGCCCTCCTCCACCCACGCTTGCATGGGGGGGACAAGCCCCATCCCCTGCAGTGCTTCCACCCAAAGGTGGCACAGGGCCAATGGAGGAGGAGGTCCCAGGCTGGGCACTGGACCTGCTGGTACCAGGTGCCATCGCCAGCTGAGGTGGAACAGGAGGGTCCGCTGGGACTGGCCTTCCCATACATTCTGTGTTTAGGAGGATTTAATGAAAATATGGGTCAGTAACAGTCAACAGCATTCCCAATTAATTATAACAGCATGCAGAGGCATTCCCATTAACCCAACACACCAGAGTTCCAACAGTTGAACAGCAAGCATGACACATGCATATATGGGACAACAGTGGACATTACAACAGCATGCAGGTTTAATTGATGGCAACAGGCCACCAATATTGTGGTATTTGAACAGGGCACATGCATCAAAATAAATGCAGATATTTACAAACCAATAGGACATATGTCCCAACAAATGTTTTGAGATTAGACATACCCATTAAGGTGTGGAATTGCATTTTTTATGCACATACAGTAGGGTGGAAAATGATAGCTTCATTAACAACTTATATATCTTTCTAGTTTACACTACATTCCTATTGACTGCAGTTATATTTCCCCTACATGTATTATTACATTACACAATTGTCCTTAGATCGTGAAATGGGTTTTGCTAGATCTTTATATACATGGGCTGTATCTGACATACAAACTGTCCGGGATGCAGATGTTACTGCTACATATTTTGTGAGTTGCTCAGACACACTACTGCTGAGATGGTACACTGACAGCTCTACTTTCATATACTTATCTAGATATGTTTAGGTGAAATTAACATGTTAATATGTTAACAGCTCTCTACATTTCTGCCAGCACAATGACATTTCTGGGGAACACAATACAAAGCTACTTATGTGCCAGATTAACCTGTACATGCTGGGCATGAACCAACAGTTGAGGACTGTGAATATGCTACTGGCACTCCCTTCATTCACTTTATATGGGCCTACCCAACTGTGTGTTAACAGTGCTTAATACAACAGTACTATTTCTATAATGCAAGGGTACAACAACATAGCAAAGAAAATGACACAGACACACTCCAGGAATTATACCTTTATTAAACACTTAAAACACTTTTCTAGAGGCTCTCTCATTCATTTTATATGACAGTACATGCAGAATAATTATTAGAGAATTATTATACCTTTATGTATTGTGTTTAAACACTTTTTCAGGCTCTCTCATTTATTTTACATAACAGTACAAGCAGAATACTTACTAACCTGCCTGGTGGCTCAGCCTTAGCAGCCTATCTGCATAGGCTTGCTGATTCGCAGCACGGACACCTGCAGCTGTGAAGTAATTGAAGTGATATTGAGACATACCTATCCATAGTATACACTAGAATAGTAATTCTTACATACTTAATTCCATGGCTACTTACTTAGTAGTGGGTCATTTGCCATCCCACGGGCCTCCAGGATCCACTGGTCCAGTTGATCTGCCTTGCATCTTTTCAGGTCTGCGTAGTGGTGTCTGACCTGCTCACCAGTCCGAGGGATGCCTGTGGCACTGCTGAGTTCATGAGCTAGACCATCCCAGGCTTCCACTTTGTATTGGGTGCCCTGGTACTGGCACCGCAGGAGTCTATCCCCATGATTGTGGACAAGGAGCCAAACCATTACTTTAAACTCCTCAATGCCCCAACATTGCACTCGAAAATGAGAGCCCTCTCCAGCACCAGCCATTGCTGCCTGAAAATGGGAGCTACAAGCAGTTATGGCAAGTATTCCCGCCTATGGAGCTTAAATATGAATCATTTCCCGCACTTATTAGTGATTGGCTAATATTGAAAAACTCAGCTGAAGGTACACCTGCTTAGCAATGGGTAAACTTCCATTGATATGTATGTGTGTGTTGAAAGTGCATGCTTATGAAAAGCTGTAATGGCTTAGTGGTTCAGTACTGTGATTATGGTGCACAGTATCCTGGATTCGAGGCCTGTCATTGCTTTTTATTTTACTACTGGCCAGACCGGTTAGGAGGTGTGGCTGTGTTTTACCGACTTTCCTCAGCTTTGCCCGACGTTGCTCTAAGTTGCCCAACCTTGCTCTACATTGTTCTACATTACACGACGTTACTCTATGTTGCCCACTGTTGCCCAACGTTGCACTAGTTAGCGCGGTGTGCAGCTACATGCAAACATCTGCTGTTTGCGCTCATTTGCGTGATGCACAGCTCTGCGCAAAGCTATTGCGCTAGTTAAAGCAGTGCTTAGCTATGAGCAATTCTATTGCGCTAGTTAAAGCAGTGCTTAGCTATGAGCAATTATATTTAAATATGCTTAATACTGGTAAACTTTGCTTAGCAATGCTTCACATTGCTTAAGATATGTTACTTATGCATCCATCGGTATGCATAACCATTTCACTTTCATATATATATATATATATATATATATATATATATATATATATATATATATATCATTTATTCACTACTACATAGGCCATTTCAATGCTTTTTACTGAAATTTAAATGATAAATGTCAGGGATTATTTTTATATACAGATTTCCAAAAGAAAATAGAAAGGGGAGTGGTGGGACTCGAAACGAGAATGCCTCCTCTTTGTGCGAAGGCTTCACCACTACGCTATTGCTATTTTGCTTAATTTGCATATGTTTCTTATTATCCTCTCCGAAGTCTAAACTACTAACTGTAGCTAAGCAATGGGCAAACCCATGCAAACACACACAAATACGGGCAGCTATATCGGGAATAATAAAAAAAACATTAAAGTTTTACATTTTATAATTGTACAGGGGTTTAGAATGTGGGGGAGTGTAGTGTTGGGTATGTACACATTTGAGCGGACTCGCTCATGTAGGTTGACATTTCCCGATTGAGAGACTTGCAGGGGCCTGCATTTTTGGACTGCTCAGCAGACCGACATGCCCCCTACACTCGTGCATGCTCCGTGTTAGACTTTAGAGTTGAGGCAGTGTGCCCGCATTAATATGCATGGTGCGCTGCCGTCTTACTCTTACACTGGCGTTTCCATGTAAGACTACTTTAGTCTTACATGGAGGATTCATGAATCCTGCGGATTATCATTGTTACATTTTCAGTACACTGAAAATCAATGCACAGCCTAAGACATGCTGTAATGTATAACATTACAAATTGCAAGTTCTGAGTAAAGCCTTTAAGAAATGGTCTTGCACTTTATGAATCAACTAGATGAGTGCTATACAAGCTGATATTATATTTCTCTTATTGTAAATGCTGATATGAATATTTTACACTAACTGAATATTCGCATATGGATACAGCAAGTGACTATGTTTTACATATACTGCTGGCTAATCCATATGAATGTCACAGCTCATCATATATTTTAATATGATTTAACCTCTGGTTCATAGACTTTTTACAGGACAAACAGACTGAAAGAATTATATGTAACAGTTACAGTTATAGTATCAAGAAATCATTCAATGTGTAGCTAAGCAATTCACTTTAACAAGCCAGTAAATCTATCCATGTAATTGCTAATGCACGTCATAGTTTATATATTTTACTTTTCCATTTCTGCAATACATAGCTGGTGTATATTGAATTAATCAAATTACAATTAACTGTATGTGGCAAATAATTATTGATTTAAAAAATGCCCCAGAGGTGAAATAAGGGCTTTTTGTTTAAACCATTGATTCCCTTTATGCGCCTGCTAAGTTGAATTGACTGAGAAGTTTAATCAATTCATCAGTTTTCCAAAAAAAAAAAAAAAGATAAGAAAAGAATAGAAAACATTATTTATGGACATAACTGCAAGGCTGTCCAGCTAACATCAACTGACCACAAAACTTGAAATAGAAAACATATTCTTCTAATGACATGAAATTTGTAATTAATGTTCTATGACTGTCAAATATCACCAACTATAATACTTCTAAGAAGTTAGGTATTAAAAAGGATCCGACTATTTCTAGACTATGCAAGGCTGAAAAGTGTTCATTTTTGTCGTAAGATGAGTACAAATTTCAAATGTTAAACCTAATATTCAAAAACAAGCACACACACACACACACACACACACACACACACACACACACACACACACACACACACACACACACACACACACACACACACACACACGCTTTAAACACAAACCTCAGGATTCAATAAACTGCATGCAAGAATAGTGCTATTCCAACCGTGTCCATTTCCGCATAGCTTTAACAGCAGTGTGCCTTGCATATTCATGAAGGTGCGCTACTGTTAAGGCTAAGTGGACACGAACAATGAACACTACTGAGTGCAGGTGGTGTGTTTAAGTAGTGCCCACACATCTAACATGCCCCCTGCACTCTGAAAGTTCCGTATGGCACTTTTTAAATGCATTTCAGTGTTCATGGACACTGAAAGGAAATAAAATAGTAAAACAGTGTCCACAGACACTGAAATAAATAGGAAATCATGAAATAAATGCAGAGAGTGTGTGACAGGTACTGTCACACATCCCTTGCATTGTCAAAGTGCTGTACGACACTTTCCAAGTGCTTTCAGTGTCCACGGACACTGAAAGCAGGAAGTATAGATAGGAAGCAATGCAATGGATGCATCAGGTGCTGTCACACACCTACTCCATTGTGGAAGTGCCGTAATAACATATCCCTCAACTATACAGGTTTTCACAAAATGTCCAGATGTCTGCCCCACATACCTCTCAACCTCTTAGAGCAAGAAATCTGGACAAAGCCATAAATAAGGGTCTATATTAAATCAGTGAATTCTTAAAATTGTGAATGCTGATTTATTGACCCTTTATAAGTGAAAGATTGAAATTCCAAAGACACAGAACAGTGATTTTTTTCCCCAGGGAAAAAAATCGCTGTTTCACAAAAAAAAAAAAAAAAATCCTCAAAAACTAAATAAAGTGGGGGGCTTTGCACCACACCCCCTATTTAAATATACCAGCTCTGAGATCGCACCACAGTGGAGAAAATGGCAAAGTCCTGAAAACGGCCCAGCAATTTTTTTCCATGGGGAAAAAAAAATTGCTGTTCTGTGTCTTCAAGATTTTGCTTTCACTTATAAATGGTCAATAAATCAGCGTTCACTATTTTAAGTGTTCTCTGATTTAATATAGACCCATAAATAGTGTGGGGGGGGGGGAACAAAGGGCCAAAAATAGGGACACTTTTTAAATATTGCTCTTACAAGTTCAGAAAGTTGATAGAATAACAGGTTTTGCAGTAGCATGGATATTCTGAAGGGTATGAAGTCTGAAACTCAAATGTCTGTCATTATGTCCTGACTTAAACCCTGAATGATTGGCCAATGATTCACTAGAAAACTACAATCATATGAGAAATGAACCAAAAATATGAGGCAAAAATCTGGACTTTCTGCAAAAATCTGTACAGTTGAGAGGTATGCTACCTCATATTTTTGGTGTGTTCCCCCAAATATCCATCACTACCTGGCATATAGCAGAGGATTGAAGTAATTAAATAATGACAAACATTTACGTTTAAGACTCCACATCCATCAGAAAAGTCACGGTAATGCAAAACCTATTATTTTATCAACTTTCTAAGTTTGTAAGTGCAATATTTAAAATCTGCCTCTATTTGACCCCTTACAATTGCCCTTACTGTGACTGACATGTAGTATAGACCCATGTAAATAAAGTGGTTTTATTAATTTCCTTTTTTCTTTTCAATCAAATGTATGTTTAAGTGTAGCTGAGTGGATGTGCGTGTTAGGGCCCTCTGCTCTGCATTGCTTAAACATCTCATAGCAGCGAAATAAAAGTGTATAGCTGCAATCTCAATAATGAGGTAGTGTAGTGGTTAGAGTCCTGGCTTTGCATGCAGGTTTTCATGGTTCGCGTACTACGACAGACACTTTAGTTTCACATGGGAAAGCATTGTTAAAATTATTTTTTTATGTTAAATTACTTAGTAAGTGATATTTGTCACCCAGGGAAGTGTAGCTGGTCCAAAATGGAAGTGTGAGTGCATATAATGTGAAATCACCCATGTATACACAAGTGTCCCATACAGTATAGTCACACCCCAAGGTAATGAAATGAAAGCACATAGGAGGATGTCATGTAAAGTACATCATATATACTTAATAATACGTTAATAATGATGAATTAATCTACAATACTAATATTTTTTTAAATAAAACGGAGCGATGCTAAGCAGTGCTCAGCTATGCTTAGCCAGTTTAAGCATTGATTAGATGTAAATTCTAAGTAGCAGTTAGCTCAGCTAAGCAGACTTGTGCACTGCTAAGCAGTGCTCAGCATTGTGCAACTCATCATAGCAGATTTGTGCACTGCGTAGCTGAGCTTAGCATTTTCAAAATGGTCCAATGACAGCAAAGGGCAGGAATATGGCCTTATTTAAACCATGCAGGTGGGAATAGAGCCAGAACCTGTTGTAGTTTGATCTGTGCAGGAACTATATCAGGTGTCGGAGAGGGCTTGCTCTTTTGGGTGCAGCACTGGGGCATTTTGGAGTCTAGGGTCATGGCTGGGCTGCTTGTATCAATTCATGATGACAGACTGCTCCAGGGCCAGTACTAGTGCTTACAGTATAAAGTGGAGGCCTGGGACAATCTGGCACACAACATCACCAGTGCCACTGGTATCCTCCAAACTGGTGAGCAGGTACAGCATCACTATGCCAACCTAAAGTGGAGGAAGAGGGCTCTCTTGGCCCAGTGGATCCAAGATGCACAGGACAGCCATGCTCCAGCAGTTTGTAAGTATCACAGATATAAGTGTACTAGATTCTAGTTTGAGTATGTGATAGACAGGTATGCATAGCATTTGTTTCTCACCCCTACAGCTGCAGTGGTGAGGGCTAGTAACACTGAGGCCCATGCAGACAGACTGTCACGGATGCGTCAACAGGCTGGTGAGTACAGATCTATCTTGCAGTATATAGTGGCATAAAGTAGAAGGAGTACATTGTTTACTGCCAGTAGGTATAGTGTGTACTGTCTAATGAATAAATGATGTTTGTCACACTAATATTGATCCACAGGATATCCATTAATAAAAGTGTCATTTCACTGTAATAAAGCTGTATACAATAAACGGTTGTTTACTTTGGTATGTTGTTGTAGAAATAGAATGTATACAGGTTCTTCACAGCAAATATGACATTGACAGCATGAAGTAATTGAGGCTGTTCTGATACCCAGCTACTATGCAAAATAGTAGACTGTGGAGCTGTAAAACAAGATATAAAGGAAATATGAAATATTTTATGCACTAAGTTCTGAACCCTGAATAGTAATGTTTACAGTATTATAGTGTGTCCCCTGCAGCATTGCATTCTTGTGTTAATGTTTGCTTTCCAGATTGTATTATTTCAAAGGCTTAATACACAGTACAGTAAATATGTCATGCATGAATGTCAGGATTACAAGGTCGGACTGTCTATCACAGAGAGTATTAGGCAGAAATCAGCCAAACAAGAGACATCTATTTCCTTGTAGCTCAGTGTGATGAAAAATAGCTCTGTTGTTCATTTTATTACACCCAGACATGGTTTGAATCCAGGCAGTGGTACTGAGATGTGTGTATATATACCCTAAAGAAATCCTGAATATTTGTAGAAACAGTCAAAAAGTGTTAAAGGATATTTCTCCACAGGTCCTACAGTAAGGAAATGTGTGTAGTAGCTGTATGAAGGGTATGCTAATACACCATGTACAACTGCTCCACTGTCCAAACTCATATGCCTGCAAATGACAGCAGGATAGGTACATAACGCCATGCACTCTCCCCAATGCATATCCCTCAAGTGTCATGCTGTCACGGCTAGTGGTCACTGCTGCCAATAACCTTTGATACAAATAGGAATCCAGGGAAGTATGTCAGTAGCAGACTTATGCAACATCAGTGCACGGTACCCCTTCTCTTTCAAGTATGTAACCCTGACATGTACAAGCCCCCTCCAGTAATGTAGCCATTGCTCTCCCAGTCTGCACCATACCATTATAGGTTGACAGTCTAACGGGTACGTATGTGCTACAGAAGCTATAGGCCATAGGTAGATGTAAAGTGAGGGCAGACCTGTAGAGTATTGAGCAGTGCAGTTGTGGAAAATAGAAGTCTAGACAGTTGTTAATGGACTTTTTCTGTCCCCCACCTCTCATCTGCATCCATTGATAATTATTATTCATATACTACAGGTATGTTAATCTCAAAACCTATTGTTGGGACATGTGTTCTATTATTGTTCAAATATTTAATTGTGTGCTTATTAATATACCTTGTTTAAATATTATTATTGGTGGCCTGTTGCCGTCAATGTAACCTGCATGCTGTTAAAATGCATATTGTTGTTCCATTTATGCATGTGTTCTGTTTGCTATGCAACTGTTTCAAATCTGTTGGTTTGGGTTAATTGGAACACCCATGTATGCTGCTATAACTAATTTTGAAATGTTTTGTTCATGACTAACCAAAATATCTTGGATAACCTCAACACCATATCACATTTGGTAAGGCAGATCCCGGCAGATCTGCCTGTCCCACCTCATCTGGCCATGACAGCAGATCCCAGCATGTCTGGGTCCCAGCCTAGGACTTCCTCATCTGCTGGTCCTGCATCAGTTTTGGGTGCAACTCCCTCAGGGGATGGGGACTATCCCACCTGGGTGTGGGCATGGAGAGGGGCCTGTCACCTGCCACAAATTGTGGAGTATCATGTGCAGCATCATCCGCTCTGAGTTGGATGGATGGTTGCACCAGATGGAGGGCTGCCTGGCACACCTGGAGGGGCAGGCTTCTCCTGTTGTCCAGCTCCCAGCACAGCCACCTTCAGGGCCACAAAGGTGCAGTGGTGACTGCCCATAGGTGGGCACCTCAATCTCACAGTATCCATTTGGGGGCTCATGGGTCTCTGATTCCTAACCACCCTCCCTGTCCATAGTGTTTACCCCCCTCATGCGCCATATACCACCCCTGTCTGCTGCCTTGTGTGTCTTGTCTGTCTGTGAATGCAACCTATCCTACCCAACCTACCTCACCAGACATACCTACAGCTCTACCACAACATCCCACTCTCACTTTAATAAAAAGGGCATCTGTCCCACAAAAAAAATCATTGCCCCATACATAACTCTACATTTCACTCCATGACCAGTGAGATAAATCAGTCAACACTGAAATTACTGTATAAATGTATGTTTCCAGCACTCCTCCCTGCGGGCTGTGAGGCTGTAAATTCTAAATTTTCCACATCAGTCACAGCTGTTGCTTTAGTAGAAATGTAGAGATAAGTTCCTTTCCTACACCAGTCCTGCACATCTCTAGGTGATTTTCCTGCTTGCCCCCATTTCACTACTTTCCTATCATTCTTTTTTCTTTTCTTTAATTAAAATTAGCACGGGTGTAAGTGTGAGTAAGTGCTGCTAAGTGAAGCTGAGAGGACATAACCATCTGTTAGCATCGTTTAGCTTCACTCAAAACCATGCAAACCAACTTACAACTGCTTTAATCACTCAGTCTCCATCAGCCCTTGTTCTGCCAGCAACAAAATAATCAGCTCAGTCAAGTCTCAAATCCAGAATGCTGTGCACTACAATCACAGCAACATATCATTACACCATCTGAGCTATGAGGATTTGTAATACTTTTACAAACATATCATGCATTATGGTCATTTAACATTAATGAAAAAAAAGACCCATTACCAAGTCTTGAACCCAGGACCCTGTGCACTGCAATAACACCAATCTGCCTCTACACCATCTGAGCTGTGGGAATTTGCAATTCTTTTACAAACATATGCACAACAGTCATTTAACATATGTGAAAATACATATATATATATATATATATATATATATATATATATATATATATATGTATAAAATATATATATATATACACACACACATGCACATGCACACACACACACACACACACACACACACACACACACACACATACACACACACACATACACACACACACACACACACACACATGCACATATATATATATATATATATATATATATATATATATATATATATATATATATATATATATATATATTTCATAGGTTACTGCCCTAAGGCATTTATGTTTCAGCCATAATTATTGTAGCCATTGTGCACTACGCTTTCTTAAATTAAAAAAATACCTGTTAGTTTTATTGTTGTTCTGTGCCAGCAGCAGCCCAGAGATGATCCCTCCCGGGGTAAACTCCCATCTCCCTCCCATCCACACAGGTCTAGATTTCTTCAGAGTCAGCTGCTGCTGCCTGCCCCTGGGGATTTGGGGATTTTATTCCACAGCAGTAGGGAGTGATAAGTGACCCATCCCTCCAGCACGCCCCTATTTATATCAAGTACAAGGTTTAAGTGCTTTGCTCTAGTGTTTTGGTGGATTTGATTTTTTGAGGTGGAGCATGTCCATTAATTCCGCATGGCCTTGCCTTGTAGGCACATGTCACCTCTCCTCTGAGCAGACGGGTATACTGATGAATAGAGAGTTTCTCTTCATATATATATTTTTTTTTTTTAAGTGTATATGCTCAACCTCTTATTGCAAGACATCTGCAAAAAGCCTGACCAGGTGGGGGATAAAGGACAAACAAAAGTGACATATTTGAAATATGGCTATTATACTTGTAGAAGTCTGCTAGAGTAGCATGGTTTGTTTTAACATCTATTTTTTGATAGATTCCAGTCTGGAACACAAACGATTTTCATCATTTACTGATGTCAGTGCTCACATCATCAAAGTGATTTGTCAAACCCACAACTGTTATGGAGGAACAGACTAAACACATGACCCATGCATGTGGACAGTGTATAGACATCTGGACAGTGGAGAGGTACGACTGCAGTCATGTAATGGGAGAGATAAAAAACTGAGAGCTGTCAACCATTTCACCCAGCACCTTCTGAACTACAGTCAGACCAACATGACAATACCCCAAATCAGCTCTGGGGAATTACCCATGCATCTGCAAATATATCATGCACTATGTAACTGTATGGAAAAGCAGACATTGGTGAGAAATTGCCCACCCACAACCATTTGTACCACAGTCCCAGCAACATACCAGTATCCTAACTGAACTCTAGAGTATAACGACTGTTTGAACAAACATATATTGATTGCCAGTCACACATTACACTGACATATACTGCCCCAAGTCACAGTCTACTGGGAATCCTGAGGTGTTACAGGACATTTCTCAGTCTGTCCCTACAAACATACACACCTGTTAGACAACCAGCAACTGTAGCAGTATGCACAGTCAGATAAAAAAAGATCTATGACACACATCTGCCACTCTACCTACTCAACCCAACAAACATTTGCACATTACACTGCTACACCGTCTTGACAGTCTGTTAACAATGGCCACACATACATAACTCTCAACTGTACAGATTTCCACAGAATGTCCAGGGTGTGGGGCCATATTTATGGCCACTGCCGCATACAATTTCTGGGAGTCTGCTAAGTCACTGGGATGATATCAGGAGTGATGTCACTAAAATCATGATATACTATATCTTTGAACCTCTTACTGCAAGACATTTGGACAAAGCCTGACATACAAGGGGGACATTGGGCCGAAAAGAGGGACATATCTCACACAATGGTGTTACAAACTGAAACAATTGCTAGTGTTACAGCCTTTGTTGTAACATAATATCCCTGAATGATATGATGTCTGAAACACAAATGGATGTCAACATTTACTGTCTTCAATCCTCACTTTATCCTACTGATTTCTCTGATTTCTCAAAAACAGAAATTGTCTGAGGAACAGACCAAACATAAGAGGCAAACCTCTGGGCATTATGCAGACATCTGGACAGTTGAGAGGTATGTCAGGGATATATCACTATCATACGTCAAGTCATGTAGAAAATTTATGTCCAGACAAACCCTGTTAATTTAGCAATCTTCTATGTGTATAACAGCAATATTTACTTACAATCTGTACCCAATGCTGGACCTTTGTCCCCATTCTGTTGGCCTGTCTCCACATTTCCTGTTCTGAGAGGTATTTCCACCTACCTTCTGTATAGCTGTAGTGCTCACACCTCCATAATCTCCTCCCCACAGGTGAGGAAAAGGGGCAAGGTCCACATGAAGGATCTAATTATAGCAGTGTGTTTCTATGGCATTGGCTAATGGAAAGACAACACAGCTGCTCTGGATGCAAGTAACAAGTGGGAGACACCAATTGGTGCACAGGCCATCACATGGTTATGAGCATTACCTACAAAAGGCAAGCTGCTGCCTACACAAAACAGGTCTGAACCTATCTAAATAAAGACAGACTGCAACTACACAAGCCTACACATTTGCATTATTCTAAGGAAACTCTTCAGCACTGTAACAGGTATGTCAATCAATTAAGCATGTAATGTAATTCAGAAGGGGGGATGCAATAATGTGAAATAAGAAATTAAACACTAGGTCACAACAAGATTTGCCGGACTCACATGTTGCTGTCCGGCACCAACAGCCATTCCTGCTGGCCCTGTCTGCAGTGTCGTAGATCACAGCTCTGGCCCCTGAGCCACCCCAGCAAAGTTCAGCTCATGTATGACCACTACTGGAGTGTCTGTTGTCTGATACTGACAGTGACACTGCCAGGCCAGCTACCTGGAATGTTATAAATATCCATATGTCACCTGTGAATGCTGCCATGATAATATGCTTATATAGGGTATGTGCATAGTAAACAACTGGCGCAGAAGTGCGTGTTGAACTGTATGTTATATACTGAGCTCGTAATTTTCAACTGTCCAGAGTGTTGCAGACTGACCGCATGTTTGCTTCATATTTGTAGACAATGCCCCATACATTTGTGTATTGTCTAGCAAATCACTGGAAACCCAGTAAAGACTGAAGTCATAACATTATAGTATACATTTGAATGCCAAATGTCATATCCTGTGGAGTATTCCTCTTAATGTGAAACCGTCTATGTGTGTTACAGCTAGTTTTATAAAGGGTCACTATCACCCAGCCTTTGCCCACCATTAATGTATGCCTTTGTGCAGATATCTTGCTCTAACAGGAGCTAGGAGTCTTAGCATGAAACTCATGTCATTGCAAGTGTACTTTATCCTAGAGGATGCTGACATTTGCTCAGTCACAGACACCTGGTCTGCACCTGTGGAGAGCACAGTAACCTTGCCAGGTTACTCTTCCCACTATATGTTTAGACCCCAAATGGAGGGTTGCAAGGCCACAGGAGGTGGAGTTTTAAACATTATCATACACATGCACACCTCCAGGCTTGCCAAAGTATATGACACATGAGAGACATCCCAAGTGAAGTTAACTGTTGGCAGAACACCTACTCAAGTCATAGCTAGCTACAGACCTCCAACCATGACTCTGGACACACACTACACCTATCTGGACTTGCTTGAATCTGTCAATATTCAACCATCTACCCAGCTCCTGGGTGACTTTAACTACCCAGCAATAGTGTGCACGACCTATTCTACCTGAACATGAATGCACAGAGATTTCTCGGCTTTGTCAATGCCAATGCAGTGGATCAGCTGGTCAACACTCATATGACAGATGGAAATATCCTGCACCTGGTCCTAACTAACATGAGTAGCTACTGGAGCACTCCTACAGTGTCATCCTCCTTGGTAAGACCTGACCCCATAGCCATCACTGTTGAGATCACAATCTCTCTTGCCCCCCCCCCCCCAATCAGGGTCAAACAAAAATAACTTTCCAAAATTGATTATAAATCCCCTCAGAGCAGGTAGAAGTAGCTTTACAGCCACCATCCTGTCAGTTGTAACTAGCAGTAGTGTCCAAGCCTACACCACAATACTATGTAAGCACCTACATAGCTGTATGGACTCAGCAATACTTGACAGAGAAAATTGTCTCCCTCCAGGAAGGGTAAATCTCTGCAGTGGACAGTAGCAATACACAAATACTATAATAAATGGAAATAATTGCTGAACAGGACCAAGAAGGAGCAAGTGCTTAACTGGAAGCAATGTCACCTTGGTCTGAACAAGCAAATACGGTCACAGGCAAATTACCTTAAGGCTATCTTTGAGTGCAAATTGGATACATCCACCAAGGCCAATCTGTATGCAGTCTCAGAGACAATACCCAAATCTGCTTTGTAGTAGTGGTCAATAACACCACATACACAAACTGCATAGATATAGCCAACCTGCTTCAGACAGGTTAAGTGTAAACATCACCCCCCCTGTTCCCCCATCGGCACACATGGACATGCACAGCACCTGCCCCTTCCCTCATCATCAGGAAACAGGTCCATAATGCTCCCTCACAGACAACACACAGAAGTCTCCAGAGGCCTGAAATTATCTCTGGCTGCATCCTAAATGAACACAGGCATGAGCTCTCAGCTCCATTACACACTGTAGTCAACCAAAGTCTGAGCACCAGTGTCATCCCATCTGCACAGAGGACAGCCTCTGTCATCCCTATACTCAAAGGTGGAGCAATCCACTAACCCAGCCAATCATATGCACATCAGCCTAACTAGCCTGACATGCAAGGGCATGGAAGACAATATCAAGGACCTTACAAACAGAGACCTTGTCAACCTCAAAATGCTTGAGCCCACATGATGTGGTATTGTCAAAGGGAGATCAGGCCTGTTAAATAGGGTTGACTTCTCTGAAGTGGTCAACACACACAAGGATGAGGGGAGGATGGGGCACACTTCCTACCTTCACCTAGCCCAAATCTCTCTCAATAATCCCCAGCCAGCCATGATACATAAGCCTACACAGCTAGGCATCAACCTGTATGTTACCAGATGGATAGCTAACTGGCTCAATTATTGTACCCACTTGGTCAAATTAGTGGAAGCCAACTCTAGTAGTAGACTCATACAGAGAGATGTAGTCCAAGGATCGGTCTGGGGGCATCTACTGTTTGAGATATATGTTTCTGAGGTAAAAGACAAAGTCAGTGGCTGACAAGATTTACAGATTATTGCAAGCTGACCACTGTCTGACATTCCCCTACTGATGTGAGCATCCTCCAAGAGGCCATTACGCAAATTAATGACTGGTGCAAGAAGCATTGCATCAAACTGAATGCCAGGAGATGCATCATTTTCCCTGCTGTGGTAGATATCTTTCACACTAATTATGATAGTAATAACAATGTACTGAGCATGCAATCCTGTGTGAGGTGACTTGTGCACCAAGGTTGGTAGCAACCTGACAGTTCCTCACTGTGTGGGCACCATTGTATGGAAGGCTGTCGATATGGCCCAACTCACAAATATGGGCATGTCATCAAGGAACCAGAAGGCCACAACATCCCTGTATTCCACCCTTATCAGACACATTACCGAGTACAATGTCTCCTTTGACATGTACCTTGCCAAGCAAATGCAGCAGTTGCCATGACCACAGAGGCTCATGACCAGGCAAATCCAGGGTCTGCAACACCTATCCTATAGAGATAGGCTATAAGCCCTGTCCCTGTACTCAGTCTCATACAGACTGATCATTAGCGACCTGTGTCTGACATACAAGGACATTTCCAAATCAGCCTTGATGGCATTTCTGCATATCCATATGACAAACCCCACTCATGCAACATGCACGCAAGGCCCTCACTTGGTCTGTGACATGTATAGTACTTGTTGGTGGGATAGTGTAGTGTCCCACACAATACACTGTCTATAAAATACACTCCCTCCCAATGACTAGCAGAGAAATTGTATAGCCATCTTGATGAAGAAGCTGGATGACTGCATGGGAAATGGAAAAGACACCCCTGGGAGCCTGAATGTGTCCCAGCTGGACAGGGGAAACAAATGCCTGCTTTGAAGGGACATGGATGAAAGTCTGGGACAGGCTTATGAACCTATGGACCTAGTACTTTACATGTTTCCTGTATGTATTGCAGACTATCCTGCAATATTGTCTGAAATGAATCCCAGTGAGTATAAAACTGTGTAGGTACTGGAGTGATAGAATATTCTCTTGTTCCTTCATCAGTTATTATCACATATCTTTAAACCTTGTCATTGTGTCTGCTGTGTAAATCAGCAAGTCAGCTCTTTCAGTACTTGCATATGCACTTGGTGACACTGTATAACTCAATCCAATAGACTTTGTCTTGGTCAAACTTACCATTTTGCTAAAAGGCCCATCACACAGTAAGATTTTCACCCTTTGTCGAGGGCCTTACAGTAGCTGTGAAAGAGATGGATTGTGGCAGGCAGAACTATCATAAGGTCTGGCCTGAAGGGCCATAGGTGGCAAAGCTGTGTCAGACTTTACCAGGAGTGTGTGTGTGTGTGTGTGTGTGTGTGTGTGTGTGTGTGTGTGTGTGTGTGTGTGTGTGTGTGTGTGTGTGTGTGTGTGTGTGTGTGTGTGTGTGTGTGTGTGTGTGTGTGTGTGTGTGTGTGTGTGTGTGTGCGTGTGTGTGTGTGTGTGTGTGTGTGTGTCAGCAAACATAATACTGCAGGGTATTAATTTACATATGTTTTCTTCCCTCATAGGTGAACATGGGTGTTGGTGTCTCTCCCCCTCACAACCTGATGGCAGTATCTTAGCAGACTGCCATGGTGATGGTGGTCATAGTGAGTCACAGGTGGGGTTGTCGGGGCCTGAATCTGTGCCATTGGTTGGTATCCCACTTTCACACAAAATGTCACTGCACACAGTCAGTATGCCCACCCATATCCAGTCCCCAGCAGCCACAGATAATGGACAGTTGCAGTGGGGTGGCATGGAACAGGCTAGTGCAGTGAGTATGGCAAGTGTGAGTCTAGACACCAGTCATAGCCAGAGAGCAGGCAAGGTCACACACAGGCAGATGAGCAGGGGTGCTCGACGGAGGACTGCTGCCCATCAAGCCCTGTCGCAATTGCCACAGCAGGTGTCACCAGATGCATGTAATGGTCCATCATGGAGGAACAGGCTTGTACTGATTGCAACACCATACAGATAGTCATGGTCAAGAATGCAGCACTTCCTGCCACGCGTGATGACCTCCACGGCATTTGTCATGCCATATGTCATTTTTCCAGTGTTGTGGATACACAGTGGGGTGAGACATTGTCACTGTTTGACCGTGCAATGTTTGTGCTTGAGCATGTGGTGGGAGTAGGGCTTTGGGCAGGTGGACATAGGTCAGCAAAATGATCAGCTGAGAGCCCACATGCCCATGCACAGTCACAGTCCCGTTGTGGCAGTACCACCAGCTCTACTAAAGGGAGGGTGCTGTCCACACCACACAGGAGCAGGCAATAGGCATGTGGTTATGGCCAGTTCCATCAGAGACATGGATCTAGCAGACAGCAGTCACCATCAGGGAGTAGTACTGCATCTGGCCTTGGGCCTGGTGATGCCAGTGAGACTCCTGGCAGAACCAGTTCCTGTGTCCCTGCCAGGAGACTATGAAACACACATCCTGCCATGTACGGTCCACAGCTGTCCAACATAGTCCTGTGTCGAGCATCCACATGGCTTGATGGAGTGCAGACTACACTCACATCCCTATCACAGGCCAGTCAGCACAAGACACGCATAGCTCCTCTGCATGACCCAGTTGAACACCACCCCCTCCAGACACTCACACACATATGATGTCAGACATATGGCCCAGCCCAGGCCTCTGGCAATCCCACACCACACCTTTTGCATGTGATGATACTTGTGCCACAAATTTGTTATCTGTACCATTGATCAAGGGACATGCTCATATGGGTCTGATGCACAGCGTGAATATAGTACAGTGTGGCAATGTAATGCTGTGTAAGCTGCTGTCTGCTGGCAATAATTATGGGTAAACATTGAGGTGTATGTACCTTGTTAGCCATGATGCACTCTTGCTGTTAGTATTGCTGACTGAATTTAGTGTCATGTACTGCATTCTGTTTGTGTTCCAGGTGTCTGTGCATCTGCAGGCTGTGGGCCTGCTGACAGTAGCAATGATGAGTACGGTGGAATGGAAACACAGTGACCTTTTCATAGCCTAGGTACAGCTGTATATGTACATGTTTACCAGGTGTGCTTACATGCAACAGTGTGTGAGTATGCAATTGTGGCAGACAGTGGGACCTTGCATACATACCCTTGACACAGCCAGCTAGCATTCACACATGTCACCTGAGTGTTCTGTAGGACCACAGGCTCACACATACAGAGGTTACTTGAGTACTGGCACTAGGTCCCTCACAAGCTTAGCCATTACATTAACTGCAACAGATTCAGTTATTGCCCCTGCCATTTCTGTCCCAGCCACTCAGCCTTCATGCAGTTGCTGAGGGTATGCCTGGTACTGTGTATGGCAGGTTTGGGGCATGTATTCCTGACACAGGTCAGCCTGTGTTAGTCTAACCTGACAATCATCAGCATGTTTGTCTGCTAACTCATATGCATGTCTGGTCTCTTGTGCTGGTAGTGCACACAGAGTCATAGTCCTGTGCATGGGGCAGCTGACAAAGGGCACAGCCCTTACCTGCACAGACTTATGAATGATAGCACTAGATACATAACACAAATAGCACAGAGGTAATGTAATGTGGCAGTGTCTGCCACTACTATTCAAGTGGGTGACAATTGCAAGGACTGTTAGGATTGCTAGTGGTGGGTTGAAAGGCTCTTAACATGCTAGGGCCATATGACACACACACACACACACACACACACACACACACACACACACACACACACACACACACACACACACACACATCACATATGGGCCACCCACAGCTAGCTGAGAGTAATCCTGTCTGATGGGTGTGTGTGGGAACAGTTAAGATGTACATAGCTGGCTGTATGCAAAGACATATATGCACAAAACCGTTATATAGTACAATGAGGGTTCTCACATGGTTTGTGATTCTCTCAGTGTAGGAGCATGCCCAGTATGACCTTCTATAGTGAGAGTGGGACTCCATTCCAGTGATAATTGTACTCCGGTCCAGGGTTTTGTGTGCTACAGCCATACCGCTCAAAAGTAAACAGGAATTTGTTAGAGGTACAGGGTTTGCTTTAGTAAATATTTTCTGACATATCTCAAGTCTGACAGTGGAATGTAGTGTTTCATTACCTAGTAACAGACATCCTCAGGTCATCACAGTTTTTTACCAGAGGAATACACGATGTATGATGCACCAACCAATATTATTAGCCCAGCTATAGACCTTCTTGCCCAAAAAGGCCAGTTGAAAGGTGTGGCTACAGCCGGTTGACTGATACAGCTGTATAAAAAGTCCAGCAACTTGGTGATATACTGGCTGGTGATCTCCTGCTTATGTGGTATTCTTCTTACCAGAAAAGTCATATCCTGGTGTGGCCATACCTCTCAACTGTACAGTTTTTGGCAGTTTGTCTAAGTGTTTGTCTAGAAGTTTCATCCAGTCTTCATAAAGTTGTGTTGTTATGGCAAGTTAGTTGCATATAATTGAAGATTGCTGTTACAAAATAATGACAGATATTAGTGTTTCAGATGTCATAATCTTCAGACAATTCCTGCTAATGCAAAACCTGTTATTCTACCAATTTTCTCAGTATGTAAGGGCAATATTTACAACCCATGCCTATCATTGGGCCTTTATCCCACTTTTATTTATGATCTTGTCCAGATGTCTTGCTGTCAGAGGTTGAGATGTATGGGTGAGGGTACAGAGTGCATCTACTGTGCAGAAATATCCATTATACATGTAGTGTATTCCATATAGCACTGTGACTTGCAGGTATGTCGGTGGCAGAGCAGTACAGAGTAATGTGGTGAACCACTGACAGACAGTTGTGTATAGGTTGATAGGTTGCTATGACATTAGTAGGGTATTAGCCCAAGGCCCTTATAATCCATGGAGATGAGACCGTAGCCCATGTTAAGACATGTCAGCACACAGAGGCCCTGTCCATCAGGGACACAGGTGGAATCACAGGACTGTATTTTTTGTCTCCTGTGCACTTATACAGGGAGCATGTCACTAGGGGTATTGAACCACTTGGCTTGCTGTGGACAGGGAGTATATTCACAGATGGGAGAGTGTGTGGGATACGAATCTGTCACACCAACAAGCCGTACTAATATCACAGCCCAGGATGATGCTGTGCCTACAGGTTGATGGAGTGGGCATTGACTTACAGATGTGCAACAGTCCCATCAAGGCAGGGTCTTGATTGCTTTGTATGCCAGACAGGGGTCACCTCAGCAGAGTCTGTATGGAATGGGGTAGAGGGACAGTGCTGTTAGCCTAGCTGTGTAGGGAAGGTGTTTTGTGTTTGGGGTAAGGCTTTAGTGTTTACAAGACCCTGGTGTGTGGAGTCTACGTGGTCTGTGGTGTGTAGGTGTGTGGAATTCTTCTGTGTTTTTGCCTCTGAGGTGGCCTTTGTTTGGGTTTTGGTTTTGTTGTGGACCTCCACTTACATTGGTGTGTATTGTGTATTTGTAGTCGATGTTTACTGACTCCATACACTGCATGGCACCTATGTTACTGCACAATTTGTTCTGGTGTGAAAATTCTCCATTTGTCTGGCCAGTGGTTCCCCTTCCCCTTATGTGTGTCTCTTTGTCTTTCTGTAGTCCAGTCACAAGCTTTGGCCACAGTGGCTGCTGTTATATGTATTTGTAATTCTGATGTGAGCGGGGTAAATACCATAACATCACACACAAGGTTGTGGACTTCACACCTCTGAGTGTACCTGTTTAGCTGTTTGCCATCATTGCACCACTACATTTGCTGTGGTCCTTAGATGGTTTGTGTTGCTGTATGTTATTATGAGGCAACATGTGGGCCTACCTGTCATACCATCACAGACTGACCGATCTTGTAGCCTAGGCAGGTATGACCCTAGCCCTGAGTAACATCCTGCCATCAACCAGAATGATACCACAGTACAAGGACAAAATGATTGACTTCAACAATTGGCTAAGCGTCTAGTGTCATTCTCAGGGGATCTAGTATCTGTCTGCCTGGGATGACATGATTGACAGACCACGATGCTTTGCCAGAAATGGCCTGCACCTGTTACCCTAGGGATTCCGGATACTGGCTAAGGCTCTTTCCACCTCTATAGTGCCTTTTTTAGACAAGATTCAAATGACAAATTCACTACCGTAACAGGTACAAGCAAGCAAAATCTGAAGGTAATGCTATTCAGTGCTAGAAGTCTAAACCTCAAAATGCATTCACTTGAGGAACTCCTTGTAATGGAGAACATTGACATCTGGGCAGTGACAGACACCTGGTTCAAGGATCCAGAGAGCACCCCTGCATTACCAGGCTATAATTCATACCACACCTTAAGGCCTCCTAACCTGGATTGAAACACTAAAGGTGGAGGCGTGTCCATATTCATTAAGGATATCCACACCTCCAGGCTAGTTGCTCAGCATAATGCATCCGAGATTATGCAAGTGTAACTAACTTTGGGCAAGACCACAATCCAAACTGTAACTTGCTACAGATCCCCCACCATGCCCCAGGATTCCCACTTCTCATTTCTTGATACACTGGAAAATATTAGAGTACAACCCAACACCCCAATAATGGGTGATTTCAGCTACCCCACCATTAACTGGGAAAACTACTCATGTACCAACTCTTTTGCTCAACATTTTCTGGAATTCATAAATTCCAATGCCTTGGATCAACTTATCCACACCCCCACCAGGGGCAGCAATATCCTAGACCTGGTCATTACCAACATGGACGACTGGTGTTCCACACCAG
This sequence comes from Protopterus annectens, assembly GCF_019279795.1. Classification (NCBI taxonomy): domain Eukaryota; kingdom Metazoa; phylum Chordata; order Ceratodontiformes; family Protopteridae; genus Protopterus; species Protopterus annectens. The sequence continues at coordinate 1,012,254,027 of NC_056731.1, read as the reverse complement.
AGGTCAATTCCTTGTTGGTCAGATCCGACCACAAGCTAATCAGCCTAGCCATCCACATCCCACCCCAAACTCATTAGTGAAACCACAGTAAAAAATGTCTCCAAAGTCAACTTCACACTTCTTAAGCAGAAGTGGCAAACTTCACGACACCATAGAGATACGACTGCTGAATCCTACACAAATGCACTTTATAAGCACTTACAAGAGTGCATGGATCATGCTATCCCTAACAGACCCAAGATACTATCCTCCAAAAAAATGAAGCCAATCTGGTGGTCCCCTGCCATAAACAAACTCTACAACAGAAGAAATAAACTGTTGGAAAAAAGAGTAAAATCTCATGATTGGAGGAACTCCCTGGTCAGCCTCAATAAGAAGCTGTGATCCCTCATAAAATCCTCCAAAGCTAGTTACAAAAACAAAACCACCACTGATTCTAAAGACAACCATAAAGCATTCTATAGCTATGTCAGGAATCTCAATGGCAGCACTCAGATCTGCTCTGAGTTACAGCACAATGGCACTAAACATACAGAACCAACTGATATTGCCAACATCCTGGCAGATAGGTTCAGTGCTAACTTTATCCCCCTCTCACCCCCTAAAGAGCCCATCTCTATACCAGAAGAATGCAAAGTTCCTGTAATCATGGCTGCACAGGTAAAAACCACACTCTCCAAAGCCAAGAACATAGCATCCATGGGACCTGACAACATCCCAGGCTGTGTTCTACATGAACTACAGAATGAACAGTCACCCCACCTAAGCACTATGTTCAATCACAGCCTCAACAAAAGGCTTTGTGCCCACTGAATGGCACACAGCGATGGTTATTCCACTCCACAAAGGAGGAGTCACCACGAATCCCAGGAACTACCACTCCATTAGCCTAATGAGCCTGGTCTGCAAGGCCATGTAACGTATCATCATGGAACTTGTAAACAAAGACATTAGTATTCTCCAAACTCTGGACCCCACACAGTTCAGGTTTGTAAAAGGCAGATCATGTCTCCTAAACCTGATAGACTTCTTTGAAGCAGTCACCAAAGCTGTAGACGAGGGTAAGGTAGTTCACACAAGTTCCTATTACGTTATCAAAGTTCTGAAACTTCGAACACCATAAGGTTGAACCCTTATGTTTGAAGTGTCAGAACTTCGATAACGGCAAAAAAAACTAAAACAAAAAACAAAGAATAAAGTATTGCAAAAAGGGGGGCAAGCTCCCTTGCACACCGCACACCCTCCGGTCTTTAAATATATCAACTCTGAGATCGCACTACAGTGCGGTAAAGAAAAATCTTCCTTTTCTGCACTGTATTGCGATCTCGGAGTTGGTATATTTAAAGAGTGGGGATGTGGAGAGTGCAGGGGGGCTTTCCCCCCCCTGCTTGCAACAGTTAGGTAGGTTTTAGGTTTTGTATTTTTTTTATGTTTTTTACGTTCGAATTCTTGAAACTTCGAACATCTGAGTTTGATGTGTTCAGGTTCGAAGTTTCAAGGATTCGACAACGTAATAGGAACCCGGTTCACACAGTCTATCTAGATTTCACCAAGGCTTTTGACACCATCCTCCACTCTGGAATTATACATAAACTCACTAAACTAGGTATAAATCCCTATGTCACAAGATGGGTTACCAACTGGCTCACTGATAGAACCCACAATGTGAAATTAGCAGACTCCAAATCCGACTTCAGACCAGAGACAAGTTGAGCACCACAGTGTTCAGTCCTGGGTCTTCTCCTGTTTGGTATCTACTTTTCTGAAGTGCAGGCTAACACAGATGGTCTTTGACTAATGAAGTTCTCAGATGACTGCAAACTAGGAGCCATAATTGAAACTCCTAACATCCTACAAAAGGACCTCACTGAAACAGATGCTTGGTGTCAAAGCCATGGCCTCAAGCTCAATGCCAAAAAGTGCATTGTCATCCCCTTTGGTAAATACTTTGTACCCATGAGCTACCTCATAGGTGGTAGTGTACTTAACACTGAAAGTATGATAGGAGACATTGGGACACAGGTGGACAGTAGTCTTTCCTTTGATAATCACATCACCACAGTAGTCAGGAAATCATTCAATATGGTGCACCTCATCACAAAAGGTTTCTCATCCAGGAAAAAAGAGGTCATTGTTCCCCTCTACTCGTCACTCATTAGACCCATTATAGAGTACAGCGGCCCTTTTGGTATGTACCTCACAGGACATCAACAACAACTGGAAAGGCTGCAGAAATACCTCACAAAGAGGATTACCGGCCTCAAACAGATGCCCTATGCATACTGTCTAAAAAAACTCAAGCTTTACTCCATCGCATATCGCCTACTCAAAGGTGATCTCTGCCTAACATGCAAAGCTATGTCAAACCCAGAGCTGTTGGACATGCTCCACTTAAAGAAATCCCAATCCGTCTGAGCTACACACTCTAGGGACGTAAACCTTGCCACCACAATAAACAGAATATGCTGGAGGGATAGATTTCTGTCCCAGAGACTTCCCATACTGCGGAACAAGTTACGTATCTGTATCCAACAAAGCTCCTCATTAGCACTCTTCAAGAAAAATGTTGATGACTGGATGGGAAATAAGAAATTCACCCTGGCATCACATCTGTGGCTCTGCTTGACAGGAGCACAGAAAAATAATTTTCTTGGGTGGCGAAAGCCAAGGTACCTTTTTGACTAGGCTTGCATAAGTCCTAGGGCCTATAGCCTAGTACCTACCTATGAACCTATGAACCTATGACATCTGGACAGGCCCATATATATCAGTCAGACAAAGGCCCACACATGAGGTCAGGATGTTAATAATGATCTGCCAAATATAGACAGTTGTGAGACCAATTTGGTAATTGCTTGATTGCTCTTATGGGTATGACGTCTGCTTCCCCACTGTCTGCCATTGCTGTTTTGACATGACCCTTTCTTGTTTTGCAAATAGTTGGCAGGCAAATGCAAAGTTAGGAAAAGCAAAACAGATATGCAAGGAGTACTTGTGTACCTTCTGTGACAAACTCTGTCATTCGAGGGGTTTGGCTGTTGGCCAGTGACATGTTGTCAGTGCTGACACAGAAAGGTGGCAGCCATTTATAAACTGGCAGTACATTGAACTTCGGGTACATGTTGTCCTACTAGGCACCATACCTCTCATCTTCTGAGAGCCAGACATCTGGACAAAGCCATAAGTAATTGGGGGACAAAAGCCTAAAACTAGGGACCATTTTTAAGTATTGGCCTTACAAACCTAGAAAGTTGATGCAATAACAGGTTTTACATTAGCATCTGTTTTTCTATAGGGTATGAAGTCTGACACTAAAATCTGTCATTATTTTCTGACCTTAGTCTTACGTGATTTGCTGATGAATAGCCTAACAACCACTATTTCATTATATACAAACCATAAATATGATGCAAACCTCTGGACATTCTGCAATAGGTCTGTACAGTTGAGAGATATGGTAGGCACTGCGTAGGTTACTGCAAGCTGTGTACTGTCCATATGTGTGGCCCCCTGTCCATTACCTGTCCAGCTTTCCTGCAATAACAGATTTTGATATCTGGACAGTGTGTACAACTCCTACGTATGTGTAGCTGACATGCAGAATAGTTGGCCCTCCAGTTCATGGAATGGGTCTATATTAAATAATCAAACATTTAAAAGTTTGACTGTCATATGGTCGACACCATATGATCGAACTTTTAAAAGTTTGAATATCTAATAAAAAAATAAATAAACTACACAAATAACCTACCTGAACATTTTAAGAAGGAGGGCAAGCCCCCTGCACCCCCCATAGCCCCCGCTGTTTAAATATATCAACTCTGAGATCGCACTACAGTGCAGAAAAGGGAAAGCTTCCCATTCCATGCTATACACAGATCTCCATAAAATGTTTGAACTTTCAAAAATTCAATTATATCGTGTCGATCGTATGACAGTCGAACCTTTGAAAGTTCGATCATCTAATATAGACCACTTGGAACATGGCCCTGTCAACCACAGTACTGTACCTAGGGCGTTAAGACACAACAGCTGGGAGTAAGTGCTGGCCATATCCTGACAGTATTAACCACACATATACATAGCTCATTGACCCCTGCATATTGTGAACATGCAACAAGTTATCATGTTGATTAGGACAGGCCTGACAATGTATGCTTTGCTGCTATTTAACCTACACACATACATATTACTGCATTTCTGTGGGAATATGGGTGCTGGTGTCACACCTATAAACTGTACACATTTGCACAGTCTGTGCTGATATTTGCTTTACATTTTGGTTCCATTTAGCACAGTATTGTGCCCTGTCTTGGAGAATAGAGATATCACTAAAGACCACTTTTTTCATCTTACCTTTAAGCATCATTTGCTAGACCACCAGTTACTGGAGAGCTCACATTCTGCCTCTCAGTAATCATCTTGGGATTAGTGCTTGTTTTCTTCTGGTGAGAGCAGGAGTACAGTTACATTATTTCCCTGAGATCGCTGATCACCAGAAAGCTTAATAACTGCTTTATTATAGGTAACAGCTTGGAATCTGTGCCTATATTCTGATCCTGGTGACAGTAGGAGCAGAGTGCATTGATTCCTGACTCTTTCTGGTTGGAGAGTGAGTGTCTGTGCTTAACATACCTTATTGGTCTGGTTGCTATTTGAGGCATCTACCAGAAAAAGGCTACAAGCCTGCAGACCCTTGCATCATCTTGGACAAGACTGTGGATCACCAAACAGGCTGTGGCCTGCTTCTCTTCTTGGGATCAGTGCTAACATTTTGCTTCTGGTGAAAGAAAAAGCAAAGGAGTACCGTATCCCAACAGAGTGAAGCTGTGCTGAGACCAGCATTAGTAGTAGCCAGGCAGCAGCCATTCATGCAACTCCCATCTTTTCATCATTCTTGACAAGCTAGTTCTTTGTTTTTTAGTAAGTACTGCATTATTTCTTTCTAACTTCAGAATATCTGCCTAAATAATTAATTTAAATTTTCAGGGTCTACATATTAGTTTCCCCTCAAGTGTTTGGCAGTGCTCTGTGCAGACTCAGACACCTTGAGTGACATTTTTCCTGTAAAAGGAATATATATATATATACGGAAACATCCCCAGTACTTAGTAATAATGACCATCCCTCCTGTCATGTCTAATGGTCAGTTGTCTGTGCTTACTCCTATTAACCTGGCGAACTTGGGAATTCTGAGACAGTGTAGCAACTGCCTCATGTACACAGACAACCCTCTCCTCTTACCTCCCAACACTAAGACTTGTGAGAGATGCACTTATATATCCAAATTGGAAGCCATGTACTCTCAAGCCAAGACCGGAATAACTGGTCAAGAGGAGAAGGTCAACACCTGCACCACACCACATGCAACACATAGCTCTCCAGAACACCCACCATAACAGCTCTCACATAAAAACACAAATCACACACACACCTTTGTGGAGGTGCTCAATAGAAATCTACCCAAACAGCAGAAACCTTCAAAGCAGAAATGCACTCAACCACCACAACACAGCACAAATCACAAGACACATAGCTCACCTACACAGTTTGTCCCTCAACCTAAGCCCCTAAGGCAAAACAGCTTGCCCAATACACTAATCACAGGTGACTCGATAGAGAGGTACACTGATGTCCCACTCACTAAGTTGAATAAGGAGAAGGTAGCAGTCAGCTGTCTATCAGGTGCCAGAATCTGACACATAACACATGCACTCAGGTCACTCCACAACAAGTAAAAGTATGACTCTTGTCACTGTCCATGTGGGTGTGAATGACCTGAGACACACCTCCCTGGACAGCATGAAAAGAGACATGGAGGAGCTCTTGGATTATGTGGCCTAGGTAGGTATGACCCTTGGTCTGAGCAGCATCCTACCATCACCCAGAATGATACCACAGTACAAGCAGAAAAATATTGACTTCAACAATTAGCTAAGTTTCTGGTGTAATTTTAAGAGGATCCAGTATCTGTCTGCTTGGGATGACATGATTGACAGACCTCAATGCTTTTTCAGAGATAGCCTGCATCTGTCACACCTGGGTTTCCAAATACTGACTATGGCTCTTGCCACCCCCCATAGTGCCTTTTTTAGGCGATTTTCCAAAGACCAAATTACCACCATAACAGCCATAAATAAATGCAATCTGAGGATCATGCTGCTCAGTGCTAGAAGTCTAAATCTCAAGATGCACTTGCTCAAAGCACTCCTCAAAATGGAGAACATCAACATTTGTGCTGTAATGGAGACCTGGTTTAATGCAGCAGAAAGCACCTCTGCACTACCAGGCTATAACTCATTCCACACCTTTTGGCCCTAGAACATGGATTGATGCTCCAAAGGCAGTGGTGTCTCCATATCCATAAAGGCTATGCACAACTTCAGGCTAGTAGCCAAGCATAATGCATCTGAGATACTTTAGGTACAACTAACATTGAGATGGCAATTCAGGTCGTAGCCTGCTATAGGTCCCCAACCATGTCCCAAGACTCTCACTCCACATTCCTAAGCACCCTGAAAATTATTAGGGTCCAACCCAACACTCTCATACTAGGTGACTTTAACTACCCTTCCATCAACTTGGAAAACTACTCATGCACCAATACACTGGCCCAATGCTTCTTGGAATTCATCAGTTCCAATGCCCTGGACCAGCTCATGCTTACCCCCATTAGAGGAAGCAACATCCTTGACCTGGTTATTACTAACATGGGCAACCGTTCCTCTACACCAGTAGTCAATTACTCCCTGGTTAGATCCGACCACAAACTAATCACCATGGAAATCTGCATCTCACCCACACCCCCTGCAAAAGTAACCACCATGAAGAACTTCTCTAAAGCTGACTTTGGGCTCAAAAAAACAGAAGTGGCTAACTTCAATGTCACCCATGTCAATGGAAAATAAATGCATGACTGCCAAATCATACACCAATGCACTGTATGAACACGTACATAAAGGAATGGAACTAGCCATACCCAACAGAACCAAGATGTTCTCCTCCAAAAAAGGAAGCCAATCTGGTGGTCCCCAGCCATTAATAAACTCTACACCAGAAGGAAGAAACTGTTGCATAAAAAGGTGACGTCCCAAGACTGGAAAAACTCCCTTAGCGGCAACAAAAACTTGAGATCACTCATCAAAACCTCTAAAGCCAACTATGAAGGCAGAATTGCGGCAGACACTAAAAAAAAACAAAAAACACAAAGCCTTCTATAGTTATATCAGAAAACTCCTTGGCAATACCCAGGTTTACTCTGAGGTACTGCACAATGGTACCTTCTATAATGAGCCAACAGATATTGTCAACATACTGGCTGACAGATTCAGTGCCAACCTTACTCCCCCCCCCCCCCCAAAGAACCAATCACAATAACAGAGGAATGCCAGGCACTCAGTATTACTGCAGCACAGGTTAAAGCTGCATTGCCCATGGCCAAGAATACAGATTCCATGGGACCCAACAATATACCTGGATGTGTTCTACATGAAATACAAAGTGAACTGGCAACACATCTGTGTTCCCTGTTCAATCACAGCCTCACCTCAGGCTTTGTCCCTCCCAAATGACACATGGCTACAGTCATCCCTCTCCATAAAGAGGGAGCAACTACAGACCCGGGGAATTATCATCCCATTAGCCTGACAAGTCTGATATGTAAGGCTATGGAGCCCATCATCATGGATCTAATTAATAAGGATAAAGGGAATCTCCAAACTCTAGATCCCACACAATTTTGTTTTGAGAAATGTAGATCATGCCTGCTCAACCTGGTTGACTTCTTTGAGTCAGTCTCCAGAGCTGCGGGTGACAGCAAAGCAGTTCATACAGCCTACCTCGATCTGGCCAAGGCCTTTGATATCATTCCCCACTCAGGAATTATTGATAAACTCACCAAACTAGGCATCAACCCCTATATCACTAGGTGGGTTGCAAATTGGCTCACAGATAGAACCCACAGTGTGAAAGTAACAGACTCTGAGTCAGACTGCTGACCAGTCACAAGTGAAGTCCCACAGGGATCGGTCCTGAGTCTTCTCCTGTTTGGCATCTACTTCTCAAACATCCAGGCCAACACAAAGGGACTCTGGCTGACCAGGTTTGCAGATGACCGCAAGCTAGGAGCCATTATTAACTCCCCAAGTGATGTAGACATCCTATAGAAAGGCCTCACTGAGACCAATGGCTGGTGTTGAAACCATGGCCTTAAGCTTAATGCCAAAAAAATGCATCATCATCATCATCCCCTTTGGGGAAAAAACTCAGTTCCCACTAATTACCACACTGATGGGAGTGCACTGAACACTGAAGGCATTATAAGAGATCTGGAGACACAGGTTGACAGCAACCTCTCCTTTGACCACCACATTGCCAGTGTGGTCAGAAAGTCCTTCTATGTGGCACATCTCATTACCAAAGGTTTTGCATCCAGGAAGAAAGAGGTCATCATCTCTCTCTACTTTTCCCTCATTAGGCCAATCATAAAGTATAATGCCCCATTTGGCATGTACCTCACTAGACACATGCAACAGCTGGAACAGCCACAAAAGTACCTCACAAAGAAGATATTAGGCCTTAAAACACATATCATGCATGGACAGACTCAAAAAACTCCAACTATTCTCTGTCGCATATTGTGGACTAAGATGCAATCTCTGCTTGACTTACAAAGCCATGACTTACAAAGCATTGTCTGACCCAGCTCTGTTAGAAATGCTACATCTAAAGAAATACCACAATCAACAGAACATGCTAGAGGGACAGGTTCATAATCCAGAGACTGCTCATGCTCTGGAATAGACTTCCCATTCATGTCAAGCAGAGCACCTCACTGGCCCTCTTAAAGAGAAATCTTGATGAGTGGATGGGAAATAGAAAGTACACCTCGGGGATCACCCAAGTGTCTCTACTCAATAGAGACACTGGGAACTAACATCAGGCAACACAATGCCAGGGCATTTCTATGGGCTAGGCTTGTAAAGGCTCCAGGGCCATTAGCCTAGTACACACTTATGAACCACAGGTCAGATTGTAATGGCATACATTTGAGTTTCAGACTTCTTACCCTTCAAAGCCTTATTACAACTGCAAGACCTGCTGTACTATCACCAGGTAAGTCTGTAGGGGGTATTTCATCATTGTTGCCATTTGTGGACCTTTGGCAGACATTTCTTTGTGGTTTTCTATGGCTGACCTGCTGGGTGAGGCTGATAGGTGAGTATGGGACCCCCACATTGACATCCATGTCTGTGACCTATGACCCCCCATTTAGTTGGCCCCCCACATATACTGCAGTGGGATTTATCACCTTGGGTACTACTGCATAGTGTGGGGAATCCAGTATTGAGCAAACATTTCCTGGTGTCCCACATAGCTGTTATTTGTCTGCTGCTATCACACTAGGCCACCCCATTCCCTTGCATGCATGCAGAGATACCATAGATATGCTACATGAACATACTACTCCATTTATTTATTCTTAAGAAGACTAACTTACCTTGTGCCTGCGGCAGTTGTGAGGATGGTGTTTGAGGGATCCCTATGTCGGATGTATGCAGTTCACTGCCTATACATGGTAAGGTACAGGTATTGTGTTGTGCGTGGCATCATTTTTCTGTGTGTGCGAGTTGGAGAGAGCTGCCAATCCCTGGGTCCCTACAATATCAGTGTGTATGTTATGCTTTGCTTCTTTGCCAAGGCCAGGACATACTGGGCATGCCTCCATCTGCCTGCAGGTGCTGGCTCAAGGGGTTCCTTCTCTAAGTCCCTCTGTGCCTGTGGGGAACTTGGCAATGGTGGCGGGCTGTGTGGCCCTTCCCCATGCTGTTCCTGTCGCAGCTGTTTCTGCAGGATCATATTGTGGAGCATGGCACATACTATGAACATATGTGCACATGTGGCTGGAGAGTACTCCAGGGCTTCACCAGATATGTCAAGGCAATGGAACCATGACGTGAGCATCCCAAACACATGCTCTATAATGATCCTGTTTTGGGAGTGTGCCTCATTATGGCATTCTTGAGTGCATGTGTGTGCATTTCTGATGGGTGTCATCATTCTTGGTTCTGGTGCATAGCCATTATCCCCTACCAGATGGCCATACAGGATGTCCCCCCTGGCAAATCCCTGGTACAGCTGTGAAGAATGCCAGATGTGGGAGTTGTGATAGCTTCCAGGGCTGCCAGCACACACATTAATGATAATGCCCTGGGCATTGCACATGATTTGGCAGTTGATGGAGTGAAAGCCCTTCTGGTTTACGTAGACCCTACCCTGTCATACCTCTCAACATGGAAACATCAAAAATCTGGACTAAGGCCCATGAAAAATAGGTACGCTCTGTATGCTGATTAGCATAAAATTTGCATACATAATTGTGTAACCCCACCCACTCCAATGGAATTGTAGGATACCAACGTTCAAATGCAAATTGAACAGACATATGGCCTCAAACCCTGTGGGAAGGGAGAAGATGATGAACCTTAGGATTTTATTTTTGCTGACTTGCAGTATGTGGGTTTTTAATGGTAGGCAATATTCTAATCTCATCAAAAGAATATTATAGTTTGCTAGGACTTCCAAAAGTCATTCTCCATGGCCTACTGATCAGTGATGTAGCTAGTATTTGTGCCACCCGAGGCTGTCTGAGTTTGTCGCCCTTCTCCCCTCACAAAATCAGGGTCGAATGGGCCAAACACAGCCCTCTCCCTGCAGCCATTCTAATTTCCCATTAATTGGCTATTTCACCCCATTTACCATAAACACTGTAATGGGTATACTGCTTTACTTCTACAATGATTATTTGTATTTCATTTAAAACTTTTATTTTACATTTTATAGCACAAAAACTAATATAAATCTGCTAAACGAAGCAAATGCAATACAGTCTCACAATGAAAATTGACAGCATTAAAACACCTCTGCCCTTGAAACTCACATTCATTGAAACAGCATTTAAACCCCCATTCAAAGAAAATTCAAAAGTCATCTAAATAATTCCACATTAAAGAGATCTGTAACTAATGAAGAGGTTGCTGCTAGCAAACAACTTTATATTTCATTGTTTCATCTGCAAATAAAGTGCCTGTTGTCCTTGAAGCATAAATTGCATATGTTACATAAAACTGATAAACTAGTAGAAGACATTTTCAGGACTGCAGCATCCACCTCCTTTAAAATTACAACACAGTACAGTATCAGCAATACATCTACATACTGTGGGTGTAAAATACATAGCCTTCTGCCTCAAAAGCAAGTATGCTACTTGTTGTACTAACACAAACAGACCACATAAGCAGCACTAAACTTCTCTTCTCCTGAAGAACTATGCAGCACAAGCAATCTGGAAAAAGCCAACATTTATTGGGGAGAGGCAAAGGCCCAAAACTAGGGACACATTTTAAGTATCACTTATATAATCATAGAAAGTTGCTAGAATAAAATGTTTTGTGTTACCAATTACCATGCTTTTCCTGAAATATAGGAAGACTGAAACTTAAATGGTTATCTTTATTTAGTGAATTCAGTTCTCACTGATTTGCCAGAAAACCACAAATTTAAAGAGGAACAGACCAAATTATGAGCCAAGCACACACACAAACACATAGCAAATGACTAGCTAGCACTCTTATACATAAAAACAATTAGGCAACTTGTAAAGCAAGTTGCCATAATACTGCAAAGAAACTAGCACTGCACTTGATTGAGACACCTCCTTTAAACTCCAAAGGACTTTGTAGCACGGTTTGATACCCTGTCATAAATTCTATACTTGTACTATAAAATAATTAATTCAGTTTCTATTATATAGCATAATAGTAAGAAATATTTGCTTGAAATTAACTGATCGTTAGTCCCACAGGGACCTCTTACATTGTAATACTGTTGTTGAAATACACATTTTTATACATAACAGACATAAATTTGGTCAGCTTTTCATAATTTCTAATAAGTTCTTTTATGTTGGGTATATTAATATCTGGAATCAAACTGTTCCTGCATTCACATGTGTGTAATTGATTGTTATTCAAAGGAGTTGGTGGTGTAGCTAAACTTTCCTCCACAGTTGTGTTAATCAATTCCATTCTGCCAAAAACTGCAGTTGCGTTTAATTTTCCCAAACTACTGCTACCAGACACTGTACCATTATCACTGGGGGGTGGTGATAAACAGGTTCTTTGAATGTTTGTTTTGTCTAGTAGTCATTATCTCTGAAAAAAGACCTCTATACTTCAATCAGAAAATTACTAAACCTATGTATAGATGCACAGAACTCATCCAGTACATTTTTCAAAGTAAACCTTTCCTGGTTGCGAATTTAACTGAGCCATTGTCATTCCTGTCTCCCATGCTCTTGGTATACAGGTAAATGCAATTGAATGCAATAGTTACATTCCCTGGCAGACCCCCGCACATAAAATCTACCACTCTGTTCCCCTGTACATAAAAATAATTGGTTGGCTAATTGTGAAGACATAGCTTAGATGCTTAGCACGGTTTGTGTACAAGTAAAACACAATTGAATGCAATAGTTACGTTTCCTGACCCCCGTACATAAAATCTAGCACTCTGTTCCCCTGTACATAAAAATAATTGGGTTGAGCAATTGTGAAGATGTAGCATAGCTGCATAGCATGGTTTGTGTACTGCAAGTAAAAAGCAATTGAATACAATAGTTACATTCCCTGGCAGAACCCCATACATAAAATCTAGCACTCTGTTCCTCTGTACATAAAAATAATTGATTGAGCAATTGCAAAGATGTAGCATAGCTGCATAGCACGGTTTGTGTACAAGTAAAAAGCAATCGAATACAATAGTTACTTTCCCTGACCCCTGTAAGTAAAAGCTAGCACTCTATTCCCCTGTACATAAAAAGTATTAGTTGAGCTGCTGAGCAAGAAGCAAATAAACTAGCACTTGGTGAGACATGGTAAACAAAGAAACTAGTACTTGGTGAGACACCCCCTGTAAACTGCAAAGGAATTTGTGAAGAAGTAGCACGATAACTTTGCATACAAGTAAGGCAATTGAATGCAATAGTTTTGTTTCTGACTTCCTGTCACTTGTGTAATGCTCCCACAGAATTCACATACTAGTGGTAAATGGCAAAAATAAAATACAGTGGACTCAGTGCAAGAAAAAAAAATACATTGTTAGACTAATGCTCATATGGGTGAACTACATAGTACATTTTTTTAATGCACCAAGACAAACTTTCCTCAACTCTCATCACATGCTGGTGTCAAAAAATTGGTTCAATAAAAGCAGTGGTAACGACTCAAAAATAATGCATTTTTCTCAACGTGGTAATTTAAAACATCACCACTTACTGCAGAAAGCAAACAGTCCAAACAATGTAATACCAGTATAAAAAAAATGATTTTGACTGTGAAAAACTGATATTTTGCCCTGTACTGCAACAGTTTTTTTTTTTGTATATTGTTATATGATGCATCTGTGAATTACAAAAAATAGCACTTTTATAAATGGCAACACTTTACAGGACTGCAAAGTTCAGCCACACAGACACAATATCCTTATTAATTGCTTACTTTCAGCAGAAAGTTAACAGTTCTATGATCACATTTGCTTTAATGGCTTTGCTCCTAGCACTCACTGTTCAGATGAACATGATTCTGTGAATGAAAACTCATTTCAGGGGGAGAGTCAAAACTACACTGCCTGTGCAAAGTGTGTTCTATTCCATCCAACTCAATGTCTGGAAAACAAGGTACTGTACGGCCTCTCTTACCTGATACATTAGACCCGATGGACTCCTGCACTGGAAACAATATTAGTAATCCCAAAATGAAGGTGTAACTGCTTCTTACAATATTCGAAGGCGAGGGGGCCACCAAAACATCAGCCAAGAAAGTCGATATAATCATATCCATTACAAGTGTATCATGCCATTTTCCTGTAAATCCAATAAGTATCAGTGCTGAAAGTGCTGTTCATACATCAAACTGCAACATGCTAGTGTTAGTGTTCCCATTAGGATCAACTGAAAGGTCCTCCTCATAAAATGCATACAGTCAATCTCAACAGATGTCAAGTACATTCCATAATGGCTGCCTAACAACACCTCCTTAGTTATGGTGTTTCAGTCACTCACTCACTCACTCACCCAACAAAAAGGTTTAATGAGAGAACAATACCCCTCCTGTACATAAATAAAAGACAGTAAACTCAGACTTGAGCTGGTGGAAGAAAGAAATGCTTCACACTACCTGAATAAAAACTCACAGACCCATAAAGCAATTGAATGCATCGCAATAGTTATATTCCCTACATAAAGCAGCTGAATGCAGATAGTTATTTTCCCATACAGAAATAAAAAAAACAGTAAAGTTAAACTCAGTCTTGTGGTTGGACTCCTTACTTGGAGTTGGGGGAAGAAAGAAGTGCTGTGGGAACTCGCTCTACCTTCATAAAAATCCACGGACCCACCAGACTGGTAAATTTAAAAGTAGTCATGGCTAGGCAGCTGTCTGCCTCATGCTGATGTCATCGCTCATGCCCGGCATGTGATGGCATCAAGAACAGTCAAAAAAAAAAAAAACAACACAAGAAATTCAGAAATTAAAGGGGCCACTCGGGAATTTGTGGCACCCCAATATATTGCCCTCAAAACTGGTATTTACCAAGGAATTCGATATGGTTGAGAGGTATGTACCCTGTTCACTGGGTGGTGCTTTGATGTGGATGCGTGTGCAGTCTATGGCACCCAGTACCTCCAGGTAGTCTGGTACATGGGTTCAGGTGCCTAGGCGGTGAGACATTTCCCTGTGGTACATTTGAGTGGAGACACATGGCTGAAGTGGCATTCAGCTCCAGAGAGATACGGCTGTTTGCAAATTCCCTGTGAGCAAAGAGAAGGCCACACTGCCATGTTCACAGCTTTAATAACCAAATGCATGGAGGCAGAAGAAGTAATGAGTGTTGTGCTCAGTGTACAGTACATACTTATGTAACTACAACATGTAGAAGTGTGCTACGGCATGGAGGATATCTTGCAGGCTACTGTAGTCACATTTATGCTCCAGTATGTGTTTAAGGAAATGTTCCCTAGACACTGTGAATGGAACACTGTGAAGGGGGTAGTGGTCCATACACACCAATTATAAAGGCACTGCCCATTGTGCACTGCATTTATACTGCCATGACATGCCCTCTGGCGAGCCTGCTGCTGATGCCTGCCATATTGTCTGCTGTCTTATGTTCCTTTGGGGACAATGGACATTGTTTTCCCCATATGCATTTGGTTATTGAAGCTGTGGCACAGCAACACATTCCTCTCTTTGCCCACATGGAATTTGCAAACAGCCATATTTCTCTGCAGCTGAATGTCACTTCAGCCATGTGTCCCCAGTCAAATGTACCACAGGGAAAATGTCTCACTGCCTAGGTGCCTGAAGCCCTGCGACATGGTGGAAGAGGCACATATTGCTGGTCCTCTCCTCAGGGGTGCTGAGGAAGTAAATGTGCTCACCGGCTGTGGTAGCATGGCATCCAGTAACTGGTGGAGTACCCTGGATGCAGATGTCTGTGAGACTGCCATGATGTCCCCAGTAGGTCTTTGAAAAGTACCTGTAGCTAGTATTCTTAAGGCTACACATACCTTGGTATCCACAGGGATGGGTTCCCCTCTGTTGGCTCTGGATCTGAGGTGAGACCGGCACAGCTCAATGAGTTTCTGAAGTAAGTCCCTGTCCACCTTGTAGTACTCTAGTATTTCCAGATCATATAGCCCCTGGTAGGTTACCCTGGGTCTGAACACTCTTCTCCTCCTTTTCAGTCTGGCTAGTTGTCAGCATTATCCTCCTCACCACCCTCAGCATCTAGCATGTGCTGATGTCTCAAAGTAACAGCAGCCCTTAAGATTTTGTCAGTTAAAATTCCCCCAAGTGTGTACACCAATGGTGCAGAGTCTGTGGGGGAAAAAAAAGACTGAAAGGTGTTTGCATAGTTTATACTGTTGTACTGCAGATTTTGCCTGTGTGATTGGATGACTATGAATCATTCCACCTGCCAAGTATATTTGTAATTGAGTGCCTTTTTTCTTTTATTTCCCCTTTTTTATTTTCCCATTTCCACCCCTTCTAAGCCCTGTGGTGCGCAGCACACACCCACTGATCAAATGTAAACACTTCTGATGGTTCCTGTTGTCATTTTTTTTATTTATTTTGTTTCCCTTATATTTAAACCCCATGGCACACTGTACAAACCCCTGTAGCTATAGTAAAGCGTTTTGTGCAGAAAGGACTCTCCCAGGGACGCAAACATGCTCAGCATTTCATGAACTAGCTCAGATATACCCCCTTGCTTAGCTGTGCTTAGCTAAGCACAAATAGAGGCAGCGGAGCTCCAATGTGCTTACACCAAGCATGACATACTGCCTTTTCATGTCAGCTGCTTCTCCTGCTTACACTGCAGCATTATAGCTCCTACAGAGTTAGGTGCAGGTGGACATGGTCTCCCATTTTGCTATTCAATAAAGTTAGCTCATTTGCATACCCCACTGCCTTAGTTCCTTGTTACAGCATTACACCAGAGCCTTTCTCCTTAGCAACCAGTGTTACCTGTTATTGTTTTGGTTCTGCATGCACCCACTATAATGGCAAAATGGAGATTTCACTTAAAATTGTCTTTTCACATTTTTTAAAAAATTTTCTGCACAATTTCGTTTGCATTGCGCTATGCTTAAATGGCCAAAACTGGCCAAAAAAAACTTTTATTTTTATAATTTTGCAACTGTTTTCCATGCCAATGGCCATATTTTTGGCCATTGGCATGCCTAATGGTCATAACACATGCTTTACTTTGAGCTGTCATGCTCCCATTTTGATTTTTGCAGAAATGTACATGGTTAGTAACCAAATACATTTCTGCAATAGACACGGCTCTGATATGGATTCCTGGCTGCTTACTGAATCGCTAATTCACCTCATTTGCATGGTTTTCACCAACAAATGAGGTAATTAGCATTATTCAGTGGTGTCCGTGTCAGAATATTGCTGGCAGGCTCGTGCACACCCCCAGACTTGTTTACTGGATTGCTCGGCAGCCATATTCCATGCAGGAGCTGCTACATTATTCTGGTATGGTGAAATTGCTTTACTGAATCTCGGGGAAAGTCTATGTTTTGTTTTTATAGCAAATTCTTTGTGATATATTGAATTGTTGTTAATTATTTTCACTTGTCGTGCATATGAGATACAGAAATTGCCCTGGTGTAATCACTTCTTTGCATCTTAATTATACTATAGAGTTTTGTCAGATATAAACATTGAGGAGATATTTGGCTTACATTATTTCTCTTACAGCACATGCAGTTTGATTATAGCAGGATGTGATGCACTATTCAAAATCTCTGAGTTTATAAAAATAAAGCAATATATTATTACTAACATAACCACAAATTCTTAACACTCAATGATTATGATTTAATTTTGAAATCAAATGCTAGGCATTTGAAGGAAAACATTAATAGTCACTTTTAGCAAATATGACAATATTCTAACAAGGTAAACTGGGGGACTTCTATAGGAGTATAACAAATGTAACATCTTCTTTTAGTTTTATTAGGTTCTTTCTGTGTGTAAAGAATGACTGCAGCAAGCAGTGGACTGTCCTTGACAAAAATGAAAGGCTGAGAAGAATTCACTTTTGTCTATCAGATGAGTACACATTTGAAATGTTAAATTCTAATGTTCAAAAATGTGCATATACACACACACACACACACGCATGCACGCACGCACGCACACACACACACACACACACACACACACACACACACACACACACACACACACACACACACAGGCTTTAAGCACTGTAACACAAAGTGGGTGTTTTGTTTTTACAGCAAATTATTTGTGATGTATTGAACTGTCATTAATTATTTCACTCTAGTCTTAGAAATGAGATGCAGAAATTGCCCTGGTGAAATCACTTCTCTGCACCCTAAATTATACTACAGGGTTTTGTCAAAGATAAACAATGGAGGAAATATTTGGTTTACATATTTCTCTTTGATTATAACAGGATATAATGCACTAGTCAAAATATCAGAGTTTATAAAAATAAATAAATACATACATAACATAAATAAATATTACTAACATAACCACAAGTCATAACAGTCATGGGTATGATTTATTTTTTAAACTGAATGCTAGGTATTATGATGATAATCATTAATAGTCACTCTAAGAAAACATGATAGTATATTCCTTAGGTAAACCAAGGGACTTATCAAGAAGTATAAGAAATTTAAAATGTTTCTTTTAATTTCATTATTTCTTTCTGTGAGTAAAGCATGACTGTTTAAAGCAAGAAGTGGACTGCCCTGCACAAACAGGGTGGGAGTTCGAGAAGATATGCTACTGATGGGGGAATACCTCTTAACCTGCATATATTGAAAGCAGGAACACAGACCCTTGAAAGGTAGGTGCATCCAGCTAAAAATCTGGGCATGTAATTAGAATAAAATCTAAATACCAAATATCCTAGAACTTTGCAGGACACTAGTCAAAAAGACATTTCAAAAAACAAAGCATGACAAAAATTACGGAAAAATATAAGCCTGTTATCAAAGCCAGTGTGATAATTCTATAGACTTTAATTAACTGTGTTGCAAAATTCTACCAAACAGGGTCATTTATTTTTTCTTCAGAAAAAAAGAAGATTTAGATGTGTATTCTCTTTCTTTAAAATAGTCATCTCACTAGTATTGTCATTTGCAGTGGTTTTCCGCATATTAGGCAGCTTCAAAAATCACATGTGATGAAGGTGATTCAGAAGCCTGAAAAGAAAACACATAGATTTCTTCCAAAACAGAGACTATCGAGAGGTCGATGAGGGAGGATTCTAGAGATAGAAACTAGTCTGAATCTGACTAATGCATAGACAGTTGTCCTACACTAAAATATAGAGAGGTAATCATGAAATGAATATGTTTAGAATATATATATATATATATATATATATATATATATATATATATATATATATTTATTTTTTTTTTATATAATAGCACAGATTCTTGGGAAAACAGCCTATCTGCAGAAACAACCACCAAATAATTAAGTGCATAGATAGTAAATAACTTTCTGTTGTTTGGCTTCACCCTTTCAGAAACCTTCACCTCCTTCTGGGAGACTACCTCCAATAATACCCCACTTGATTGATAATAATTTTGGATTATAATATCGCAGAGAAAAAAAAACTATGTCCATTGTGCAACCAGTCCACATTCAGGTGCAAAGATCTATCAAATTCAAGTTTGTCACATCAAGAACTAAAGTTTTTATCACACATTCAGTACAAAATACATAATCCATACAGCCTTTTTTTGTTTGTTTGTTTGTTTGTTTTTTGTAATGGCTCATGACATTGATGCTGGCTAAAGTCATCAGCAGAAAATGATGACAGCAATGTGGAGTTGTGGCATCTACTATCATAAAAAGAATATGGAGAGAAGAATAACATTTAAGTAGTGTTGTATACAAAGTATTGCATCTTATGATGATGGACAAAGATACTTTATCTAAAACAAGGAAGACATAATGCCTTTGCGTCTATTAACTATCTATGCTTTAGTGACTGCTTGAAATGGATGAGAAATGCCTATCAAGGGAGAACATTTAGGGTGCAGGGTCACTGTGATTTGGAACAGTAAAAAACATTTTCAAGGCTGTCAGTGAGCTCTTAAATACAGAGGTAATTAAATGGCGAGAAACATTGCCATGGCCTTCTTAAAATGGGCCTCTGCTTTATTACTTGTTTCTGTACAAGGTGTGGTAATTGACTTTGTTTCATCCAAATAACTGTGTAGATATGCAAGTACTGGGCAATACATACCAATCTATTTTCTGTGTTTTATGGGTCTAGGAAATCAAATTGTTTACCTTAAATTGCGAAAAGGATTTTTTTTTCTTTTTTGTGTTTGTGCATATGTGTGTGTGTGTGTGTGTGTGTGTGTGTGTGTGTGTGTGTGTGTGTAGTAAGTGTACTTCTGAAATCCAAATACAAAGTAAAATAATAAGATGACATAAGTAAATATGGCTATAGCCTTCTATTTCACCAACAAACAAAGCTTAGTCATGTGGCCATGATAGAAGGCAAAGTATGATGATAGAAATGAGGCATAGCTATTCTTACTAAAGGTGCAAACTGGAAACAAGGTGGAGAAACTGGAAAGCATCCTGGAAAGTAAGGGCAGCTTATTGAAGGTTAAAGGATACATAGCAGAAGACAAAAAACAAACTTTATGTCAGGAATTGGGAATAATATACAGTAGAAGAAAATATAAATATAAACTTGTTATGAGAAAAACAATCAAACATTCATTTCAAGCTAGCCTGGTGTAATGAAATGAGACAGCAGCAGTGCCTTTGATGAAGGGGGTTAAGGAGAGAAAAAAAACAGGCATAACCACTGGCCATCACTTTTAGAAAGTACAAGTATGTTGTGGAAAAATCTTTTCATCCATTCTAACAGCTGGCTTCTTATCTTTAACTCTATTACATATGTTAAGAATTAAAAGAAGACCTCATCTTCTGTACAGAGGTACTAAGCCATAACTATTGTTCATGCTATTCATGTTCATTTAATGTTACAGCCAGGAAAGAAAGATGCAGCCATTGCAAGGAAAGGTAGGCTGGTGTTCCAGGCCAATTGTGCTGCTGCTGCTGTTCTGCTGAAATAGGGTAGAAAGAGTCTATGCAAGGATGGCAAGCAAGTGATGGGCACTTGCAGAGGAGCATGCATGAGTGGACAGAGGTCCTTAGGCAGTCTTTGGAAGTGCTCTCATCAACACCACAGGAGGGGTTAGACGTTTTGTAACTAAAACCATCAAGGGAACAGGCAATCTTGATGTCTGCCTATATGACAGCTCCTCCAGATGTCTCTTGCACTAATGGAACTGAGTAGATCCCACCACTGGGGAATGACTGGCCATCTGGTAGGTTGAGGTTTGATGCTTAGCAAGCACCACAAAAGATATATTCAATTTTGTTGGTCAACAGGTACTACAAAAACATATTGAAAAGGAAGTTTTCAGTTTTGATCATCAGCAGATACCATAAAAAGGAGCTTTCATTTATATTTGCATGCCTCTAATCAGCTAGCCTATATATCTGTTGTTGTTGCTTTGTGCATCTTAGTTTATTTGCATGAATCACAGTCATGCATTGCTCTAACTTCTGTTGCTATTCAGTCAATGACTTTGCCTAACATTTTCATATAACTGATATCTATGTAGTTGTACAGGGTAATAGTTAACATTGTTGTTGTGTCTTTCGGCTTATCCCGGTTTGGGGTTGCCACAGCAGAACTCCGGTCCACTAATGCTTGGTAGTGGATTTTTACGTGCCAAGTTTCCAGCTCTGATGCACAACCTTCAACCAAGGCATGCCCATTCACGCATGCCTCCATACAGAAGACACTATAGCTGAGAATCGAACTCAACAACGTCTTGCTGTGAGGCAACAACGCTACCGCAGCACCACTACCGTGGACATATTTATTTATATTATTTTATTTTTATTTATATTTTACATTTGTTGACTGGGCTAGTCTAGCTGGATATATGTCCATTTTCAGTAGAGGCCCGGGGAGAAATGCTCCACAGCAGCTGGATACAACTAATATACATAAGTAACTATAGACATAGGGGGATACTAATCAACAATTGGTTATACATGGTAACAAAACACCCTACAAGTTAGGCTTATTTACATTACATAACAAAAGAAACAGCAATGAGGGAAGGACATATAACTAGGTATATAGCATAATAGGTACAAGACAAAATAGACATTTTGACAACAGAGTTTAAAGCAGAAAACTTAGTAAATAAGAAAAGGTTAGTTGTGACAAAAAGCAGTTGTTTAGTCACATTAAATAATTTGCTTGGCTATCCTTTTTGGTTCTGCCTGCTCTCTGTTTTTCATTTTATTTATTTATTTATTTATTTATTTTTGTTAATTGTAAAATGTAATTGTTTGCATGCCCTTATGTTTTACATAAATGGGCCGGATTCACGAAACCTCCGTGTAAGACTTAATATGTCTTACTTGGAGGCTGTAGTTGAATGGTATGACGTCAGCGAGTAATGAATATTCATGAGGGCATGCTGACTCATCCGTAACTCTTACATGGACTGAGTAGGTAAGCAGGGGGCATGTACAACTGCAGAGCAGTCTAAAAGTCCACTCCCCTGCAAGGTTTTAAAATGCATAATGTCAACAGACAAGAGCGAGTCTGCTCAAATGAACTTGCACCCAACACCACACTCCTTCACACTGTAAATCCCCATCAGAGTTAGAGAACGTAAAATATTATTATTTTTTTAAATCCACGGTTTAGCTGTCCGTATTTGCGCTTGTCTGCGCGGGTGTGCCCATTGCTTAACCACAGTTAGCAATTGTGACATTGAAGAGCATATAAGAACTACTTATGCAAATTAATCCAAATAGCAATATCATAATGGTAGAGCGTATGCACAAAGACAAGGCATTCATGGTTCGAGTTCTACCACTCCCCTTCTTATTTATGTTTTAAATCAGTATTTGAAATAATACCAGACAAATATGATTAAAATTTTATTAAAAGCAGTGACATGGCCAATGTATCAGCGAACAAAATATATATTTTGAAAAGACCCAGATATATAATAGCCTGCCATTAAGCAACGTTTTACACAGCTAAACACAGGTGGCCATAGTTTAATAGCACTTTACCCATCTAAACAGAGGAGCCCATAGTTTAATAGTGCTTTATCCAGCTAAACAGAGTTGCCCATAGTGTAATAGTGCTTTACACAGCGCAATAGAGTTGCCCAATGTTTAAAAGCGCTTTACCAGCGCAATGTGTTTGTGCAGACATGCGTGCCGCGCCAACCAGGGCACCGTAGGGCACAGGGGAGCAACGTAGAGCTAAGTTGCTTAAACGCAGCCACACCCCCTAGCCTGTCTAGACAGTATTAAAATAAAAGAATGACAAGGTTTGAACCCAGGACCCTTTGCATCATAATCAAAGTACAGAACCACTAAGCCATGACAACATAGGGGAAACAGCCACGATTAACATTCATAAACTTAGGAATGGTAGTTTAACCATTACTAAGCAGGTCTGCAGTCAGCCCAGAATTTTACAAAATGGCCAATCACAAAAAACTGTGAGAAATGTGGCATATTTTAGCCCCACAGGCAGGAATACACGCCATAACTGATTGTAGCTCACATCTGCGGTCAGAATGTCTGGTGTTGGAGAGGGAGCTCGCTTCCGAGCGCAGAGATGGGGCATCAAGGAGTCCAAATACATGGTTTGGCTCCTAGTCCACCATCACAAGGCAAGACTCCTGCAGGGCCAGTTCCAAGGGATGGAGTACAAGGCAGAGGCTCGGAACCGGTTAGCTTGTGACCTCACCAGTGCCACAGGCATTCCTCGGACTGGTGAGCAGGTCCGTCACCACCATGCGGACCTGAAGAGATGAAAGGAGGACCGCCTGAACCAGTGGATACAGGAGGCCCTTGGGATGCGGGATGCACCAGTACTGTAGCCATGGAATGCAGTATGTAAGAATTTAAAATGGAGTATGTATAACGGATAGGAATGTCTCAATATCCCTTCATTTACTTTACAGCTGCAGGTGACTGTGTTACGAATCAGCAAGCCTATGCTGATAGGCTGCTAAGGCTGCACCGCCAGGCAGGTTAGTGAGTATTTTGCATGTATTGTTATAAAAAATATGGGAGAGAGCATGAAAGAAAGTATTGTAGTCCAATAATACAGCCATAAAATGGACTGAATAAGTCCTCTGCATGTATTGTCAGATAAAAACGTTAGAGAGGCAGAAAAATAGTGTAGTAACCCATTAAGAAAGTTAACAAATGTCTGGAATAATATCTCTGTAGGCACTGTCATATAAAAGAATATGTGAATGAGCCTGAAAAAAGAGTGTGCTAACCTATTAATAAAGGTATAATATGCCGTGAACATGTCTGCCATATATATCGTTAAAACAAATAAAGGAGTGAGCCTGTGGAAAAGTGTGTAATGTCATTAATAAAGGTCTAAAACCCAGAGTGTGTCTGTTTCACTTAGTATGAAATGTTGTTGTACCCTTGCAATATACAAATAGTAATGTGTTAGAAAGTGCTGGCAACCCAGAGTTCTGCAGTCCCATCTAAAGTGGGTGATGGAAGTGCTAGTAGCTGTGAAGTAAATATACAGTCCTCAACAGTCAGTTACTGGCTGGCATGCATAAGTAAATCTGGCACATGAGTAGCATGCTAATATGTTCCCCAGAAATGTAAGTGTGCTTCAATAAATGCAGGGTTCTGTACAATTTGAAGTGAAAATGTCATGTGAAAACATCCAGATATGTAGATAAAGAAATATAAATGCAACCATGAAATATGTAGCAGTAACATCTGCATCCTGGACAGTTAGTATGTGAGATACAGATCAAGTATAGATTGAACTAGCCAAACCCACTGCACAACCTAATGCATGGTAGCAAGTGTAATAATACATGTAGGGAATATATACCTGCAGTCACTAGGAATGTTGTGTAGAGTAAAAGTGTTTATAAGATGTTAACGGAGGATTTTTCTACACCCTACTGTTTGTGACTAAACCATGCAATTCCACACCTCAATGGGTATGTGTAATCTTAAATATTTGTTGGGATATATGTCCAATTGTTCCATAAATATTTGCACTCACGTTGATGCATGTGCCCTGCTCAAACACCACATTCATGGTGGCCTGTTGCTACCAATCATCCCTGCATGTGGTTGGAATAACCACTGTTGTTCAATATATGCATGTGTTATGTTTGCTGTTCAACGGTTGGAACTGTGGTGTGTTGGGTTAATGGGAATATTACTGCATGTTGTTACAACTAATCTGGAATGCTGTTGTTTATGTTGTAATGAAACACACCTAATCACAGAACGTATGGGAAAGTCGGTCCCAGCGGACCCACTTGTCCCTCCTCAGTTGGCGAGTGCATCTGGCACCAGTGGCTCTGTTGCCCAGCCCGGACTCCCATCCTCCATTGGTCTTGTTCCACCTTCGGGTGGAAGCGCTGCAGGGGATGGGGCTTGCCCCCCCCGTGCAAGCATGGGCGGAGAAGGGCCACCTGTCACCCTTCGAAGGGTCCGGGCTGTGATGCGTAGGGAGATCCAGTGTTCATTCTCTGATCCCCTATGCCAGCTTGAGGCGAGCGTGGCGCATCTCTCGGGTGAGCCTGCCCGTCGTACTCAGCCCCCAGCACAGCCACCCTCGGGGCTGTGAAGGTGCAGTGGTGACTGCCCATGGGTGGGGATCTCAGTTCCACTGTTACCATCTGTGGGCTCATGGGCTTGCGATTTCCAAACATCCTTCCCCGTCAATTGTGTTCACCCACCCCATGTGTCAAACTCCGCCCCTGTATGCATCTTGTTTGTCTTGTCTGTTTAACTCCCCAACCTATCTCCCCAAATATACCTCCTTCCTCTACCTCACATTCCACTCTCACCTGAAAAAAAAAATTAAAAAAAAGGGCAATCTGTTCCCAGAAAAAAATTATGCCCCATACATAGCTGCCCAATTCGCACACATGTCCACTGGACATGTAAACTGATAATTCTAATTGGCAGTGCAACATATTTTGTTGTCCTCACCCCTCTCTCAGGGGTGGAAGGTTTCAAATTTCACACCAAATTTCATACATATGCACAGCTGTTGCTGGTAAAGAAATGGGCAGCTTTGGACCTTCCCTACATCCATCCTGCACATCCTGAGCTGGTTTCCCTACTGTCTTTCCCTCTTTGTGCCCCCTTTTTCACCACTTTCCTATCTCCCCATTTTCTTTTCTTTAAAAGAAATTAGCGCGGGGTTTAGCGGGAGTAAGCACGTTTAAGCAGTAGTTAGCAGAGGTACGCGAGTGTGAGCTTGTGTGCGCTTAGCTAAGCATCACTAAGCATCACGCAAACCCGCACAAACCCACTTACAACTGCTTAAAAGTGCCTTAGTCACTCTGTATGACAAGGCCCTTGTACTGCTCAGCAGCAAAATAAAAAACCTTGTCAGTCTCGAACCTGGGACCTTGGACTCACCAGTCTGCATGAAGTACCACTACACCACAGCAAATATACAATAACTTAGTGTTGAAAGTAATTTATCATGCATTACCATGAGTGAATGCAAAGGGAAAATAGGAATGGCATAACACAAATCTTGTCCTGTGGGCCTTAACCAGCAGGTGTTATTGAATTGCATGACATGATTGTGAAAAGAGAATCAGCCATGCTAGTAGGGAATAAGGTTACAGTAGCAGCTTACAAACCCCACACAGTATCAGGGCAGGATAAACACTGGCATATTTGCATAGGTCACAGGCCAGACCTCACAACAGTGACTGCTCTACAGTGATGACCCTGATTTGTAAACAAATGTTAGCTGTGTCCCTCTGACTCCCTGTGAAATGTACTAACAGTAGGCAGAAAGGTGTTGAATCTCACTTAATAACAAATGTCAATAAGTGAGAGTAGACACCGCTTGCACGTCAGAAAAAGTGTAGTAATAGAAATGCTCTGAATTACCCAAAGTCTGAACTGCAAAATGTCTGACCTATATGACAGATGTATCCCAGTTATATGTACCTTTCCCTGAGGCTGTTCAAATATATATGTGAGAGTATCTGAGGCCTGGAAGAGTCAGAAACACACAGGCATATCAGCTTGTCTGCTGTTACATATTCTGCAAATAGCTGTAGAATGA
Organism: Protopterus annectens; assembly: GCF_019279795.1. Taxonomy (NCBI): domain Eukaryota; kingdom Metazoa; phylum Chordata; order Ceratodontiformes; family Protopteridae; genus Protopterus; species Protopterus annectens. The sequence goes on along the minus strand of NC_056731.1, from coordinate 1,012,227,243 downwards.
ATCCCACAAGCATGCCCTTATGTAGAAGTGCAACACAGAAATAGCAAAGGATGTAGCCATGTACTGCTAGCAACCACCTGTGACAACGCCATTATTCAGGTGCTGAAAAGACTGCTGTGGTGCACAGTCAAAGTATACTAGGCTGACCTCTGTCTACCATCTGGATATGTCCACAGGTGGGAGCTACTCAGACAGACTACAAGCCTTCATAGACTTACAGGTACACAGCAACTCTGCATGTTCAGTAAGATAAACATCACACGATAATAAATAATGCACACTGCAGTTCTGCACCCCTACCCAAAGGTACTATATACCCGTGTAGTCAGGCACAACCAAGGGTGTAGGTAGGCATACACAGTACAGAAATATGTCCAGTCGTCCTGAGCAGACTGTGCTAATGCCAACACAAACCACAAACTGTTCAGATATGAGTAACATACTAATGACAGTATAGCAGTTCACAAACAGTGCATGTGCCTGATATTCATAATTGGTAGTACAACATACTTAGATGTCCTCACCACTCTCTCAGGGGTGGAAGGTTTCAAATATCACACCTAATGTATTGCATATGCACAGATGTTGCTGGTAAAGAAATGGGCAGCTATGGACTTTCTGCACACCCATCGTGTACATCCCAAGCTAGTTTCCCTACTGTCTTCCCCTCTTTGAGCACCCTTTATCACCACATTCCTATCTCCCCATTTACTTTTCTGTCAAAGACATGAGCGCGGGGGTTAGCGGGGGTGAGGACTTGTAAACAGTAGTAAGCGGGTTTGCACCAGTGTGCACATGTGTGCGCCTAGCTTAGCATTGCTAAGATATGATAAGCTACCCCAAGCTTAGCTTACTATTGCTAACATAAAATAAGCTAAGCTGAGCTTAGCTTAGTATTGCTAACATAAAATAAGCTAAGCTAAGCTTAGCTTAGTATTGCTAAAATACACTAAGCTAAGCTAAGCGGTGCTTAGCATTGCTAAGCGTCACGTGAACCCACGCCAACTCGCTTACAACTGCTTAAAAGTGCCTTTGTCACTCTGTATGACAAGGCCCTTGTATTGCTCAGCAGCAAAATAAAATACCCTTGTCAGTCTCAAACCCCACACCATGGACTCACCAGTCTGCATGATGTACCACTAAGCCACAGCAGATATACAACAACTTGGTACTGAAAGAAATATAACATGCATTACAAGGAGTGAATGTAAAGGGAAAATAGGAAAGCCATAGGAATACATTGCAATAAAAAAAATGACATGCATTACAAGGAGTGAATGTAAAGAGAAAATAGGAAAGCCATAGGAATACATTGCAATAAAGAAATATAACATGCATTACAAGGAGTGAATGTAAAGGGAGAATAGGAAAGCCATAGGAATACATTGCAATAAATAAATATAACATGCATTGCAAGGAGTGAATGTAAAGGGAAAATAGGAAAGCCATAGGAATACATTGCAATAAAGAAATATAACATGCATTACAAGGAGTGAATATAAAGGGAAAATAGGAAAGACATAGGAATACATTGCAATAAAGAAATATAACAT